>NC_134750.1:10600000-11200000 GCF_050436995.1 Anticarsia gemmatalis | reverse complement strand
CTGCTCATGCACTTTCAACTTCTTTCGCTTGACATTCCGGCAATGTGGTTTGATTGCGACACGTATTAGGTGGCACGAGAAACAATTATTATAAAAGTTAATTTGAAAAATATAATATCAAAAGTATATTAAAGTTGAATCTATATTACTTGCTGTAAGAAAACTTTCCTTCAATGTCCGTTACAGTCAAAAGTTTCTAAACATCATTGACATATACATGTACCGTCGTTTCAAAAAAGATTTATTGAGTTGTATTGGGTATTTGCCAATCTCTTCTGCAACACAACTGGTTTCAAACATAATGCATTTTATTTCAAAGAAAGAATACTCTGATGGAGTTTTTACAGAACACATTTGAATGCATTGCAACTAGATTCTGCTACAACTTTTGTTACTTCGAGTTAGACATCGTACTTCTATTTTCCATTTGTGTATTTTCATCTTCTATGTGTCAAAGTTTGGAGCATTTGAAATTGTAATAGCTTCTATGGACTAGTATAAGACGGGAAGTATTTTAAATATGGCAGTGATGAATTGTTTTTGTAAGCGTTTGTTACTTTTCATTGATTTCAAGTAGCTTTACGAATGACAGTATATACCTACGCGCTTGTAGGCTATGAGGTTGGCAAAATGTGAAATCGTTTTTTTCAATTCCTGTTAGAGTCGCTACATATTATTAAACAATGCGAGTTTATAGCGAACTTATAGACATACAGACGAGACCGCCGACAAGTTTTTTAATTTTTTTAACGGTAAACTCAAATTCATCATTCGGATTTTCTTGTAGATTTTAGCTAGAGCGATTCTTGCGAAAGGATTTATTGTAGTATATAATTTGTTAGCTCGGTGTCCAGGGCGCTATTATTCTTCGTATATGGAGTTCGAAAAAGGCCCAGTTTTGTTTTTATTTCATGACACTACGTATAAACTGCAAAATGTTATTTATCATATTAAACCAATTTATAAAAGTATACCTATTAAAAAGTGATTACTGATTTTCCTAAAACAACATTCTCAAAGTAAAAAATGACAAAATGTACTTAAATCGAAAAAAATGTGACCGAAACAAATAAGATTTTAAACTGTCGCGACTTGTACACATAATATTATAATGTAACGGGTCTTAATCGCGATTGAAAATTAAAGGTTAGAATACCTTATATGTTCACCCGACGTTTCGATCGCATTACAACGACCGTGGTCACGAGCTGACTGTGAGTCAGCTGACTGTGAGTCAGCTCGTGACCACGGTCGTTGTAATGCGATCGAAACGTCGGGTGAACATATAAGGTATTCTAACCTTTAATTTTCAATCGCGATTAAGACCCGTTACATTATAATATTACGAAACAAATAAGGCTTAACTCTGAAAGAGTAAGTAGACAAAGTAGCAGTCGTGTTAAGCTCTTTCTAGTAAATCGATACCATCAGAGTTGCCCGGGAACCTCGTAGAGAAGAACATATAAATAATGCTAATTAAGAGCCATACGTTCTTTGATAGTTTCTTTTACTTTTGCTAGGTACAAGAAAAGGTTAAAATGTCCATGGAATATAAATACCTAGTAGTTTTTTTAAGCAACTGACCTGTACAACTCCTTCCCCGTGGAAACTTCCATTCTCTTTTAAAGTATGATTCTTTTAAGAGTTTTTTATGTAATATTTATATTAAATGGTATCAAAATTGATGCAGCAGGTTAGCTTTTTGTGGCAATGATAAGTAAGTAAGTCTATATTTTTTCATTATACTGCAAAAGTCAAAGCTCAAATGAAACAAACTACCTCCATGACATTTTTATGTTTCCCAAAGCCAACAAACTACCCGTATTTATAATAAAATGTTAGTACATAAGCAGTAGTGTCGTATTTCTCCACAAGCCACAACCTAAAATATTATCGTCTCACGCTTCGGTGCTTTTAAAACCAATACAGTATACAATCTTTTTTATAGTCTGCTGAATGTTAGTGGAATTTGGTTAAAAAGTGATATTTTTACCTGCCCGTTTTGCCCTAGGAAAGAGTTAAGTTTGGACTTTTATTCTATAAATCAAAAGAGTTTCGTTAAATATGGCTATATCAAACAAACTCACCGTAAGATAAATAAAGAAACAATCCTCAGAAAAATAGTAACGCTTTCACATAAATAGATTTAGATTCAACTAAGTCTAAATCAAAATATGTTTAGATTTTTGACATAACGCATGTATTTTTGTTAAGAACAATAACATTTTTCATTGAGCAGGCCAAATAAAATTAAACAAAGAAAGAAATCGTCATATTAAAAGAAATTTACTGCACCCTTACAGGGTTCGTGTGGACACTATTACCTACCTGTAACACACGAGAACAATAAAGACCTAACTACATTAAATGTTACAATACTCCACAAAGATTCAAAATGTGTGAATAATCTAATTGTAATAGACCATCACAAAATACTGGCACCACTGCCCCACGAAATCAATAAAGCAATAAAAACGCGGCACAACAAAAGCAAGAAACTTTACTGAAGAGCTTTCACCATCAGGGTTTTCATCAACAGACAAACTTCAAACAGATATTAACGGGAGGCAATAACCAATACTCCAAAGTTTGAACTTTTGAAATCCTTGAAACACTCAAATCAAGATCGACACCGAATAACTAAACCATTGTCCAAGTTTTGGCCGCCAATAAATTCTGTCCCTGGCCAATAGTTTCAAAGTTCGCGTTCATCGATTTTCTTACGTCGGGACCGCAAATTGTGAAACTTGTACCTATTGTTGTGCTGGGTGCAATATGAACCGTCCGCTTGCAGATTGCAATGACTTTTGTAACTTTTGTCGTCTATTGTCGACTTGGACTGCTTCGGAGAGAGGTCGTGATACAATCCTTTGAGCGCCGCGTGAACCAAATGAGAGTGGTCGGAAGGATCTCGTTTGGTTGAAGTATTAAAATGTGAATTAAAACATTTGTTAGTAGATGTTTGAATGCATAATAGTAAGCATATAAATATGACTCTATGAAGTTTTTTTTACAATAAACTCAATGTTGATTGAAGCTCATGATATTTTTACACTGTAAGTAATTTCCATTAAATTGGTAAAATTTCCCATTTGAAATTTTTATTGAAATCTTAAATTCTTTTGTGGATATAGGTCACAATTTATCACGAATGCCTCGTGTAGCTTTATATAAAAAAATATGTTCATTAATAGAAAACCTTGTTATTTGCCAATAGGTACATGCAAGCCAAGGCAATCAAGGCATATTTTCGAAGAAGTCCAAACCGTATAGTCCTAATTTAGAACATACCCGTTCCAAACCATACATATAAGTTTAATTACCGTATCTGTTGTAAGGTCCACACAATCTACTTTGTTACGGAGTCAGCTGCTGTGTGGAGCACTTTATAACAAGTCCGGCCTTAGTTCGCAAGCACTTTGACGCACAGTTGGTTGGTTAGCACTTTATATTGGGGAATTCCAGTATGGACTTCCAACGTCTTTTGGAAAGGAAAAATTTGAAAGATGTTACTTTTAAAATGGTCATTAAATATAATCTATAATTTTTTCAGTCGAGTACATTGATTCGTCAAGTTAATTGATCCAATATCGTTAGTTATAACATTAAGCAATATACTACTGAGTAATGAGGTGAATTCATAGTTATCATATTTCTTATTTCTAATTGTACATGTAGGTACATAGTGATAGGTAATGAATATTATTTTCATATTTTCAGTATGATATTGTACAATATACAATGGTACAGAAACAAAAATATTAAACGCTAAGATAAGAAATAAACCAATTTATTTCAACAAAATTGTTGAAAGCTCCAGAAATATCGACTGTTTTGATTTGACTTGCTCCATCAATCGAGATAACAAGAATTCGGCCGGCACTTTCAGATTGAATTTATAATTTAGTAAAACAGTTCGTTTAATTGAAGACAAATCTCTTAAGAAAATATTAGTAGCAGAGCTCTAGAGACTAGGTATTGAGAGTAGAACAAAGAGGTTGAAGACAATGTTCGTTCGTTTCTATCAATTCAGGGCAGAGAGCGACGTCGACTTGATCTCAAAGACAATTTTAATTAAGGATCGAGAAAAAAGACAGTGTTTCGAGATTAGTTTGCGCTGTAATGATGTATTTTAGAAGTCGGTTTTATAATATTGTATCTGCTATCTACGTAATGTAATAAGATGAAATACAAGATATTATAATAACTAATCAGTATGTAGTAGCAAAGATATTTAAAAAGAGCAAGGTAGATTCATTTCCCTTCATTTGATAGGTTATATAAAAGAATGATTTTAACATTTTTGTGGAGGAAATCGTAGAAGCTACTGACCTGATTTTAGAAAAACTTTATTTCTAATTAACTTGTTTAAACGGAGAGTTAAAAATACAGATAGTAGTGTGTATAGCAGAAAGCATTTGCTTTTATTTGTTAGCTATATTTCCAATGTCCGACAAATAAACTCGGCACCATTGCACATTCGCAAATAGTTAAACAGTAACAATGGATCTCTCACCACTAGTTAAGCTAGTTAGTTGAACACAAACGTCTACAAATCTACTTATCCAACTGCATTGACCTCACACGATCAACATCCACCCATTACAGTTAAGAACTAGCAAGAACCAAAGCCGGTCTCAATTTACTTGGTAAACACATGAAGCCAACTGCTCCCGAAGCAAGATAGCTCACAAAAGCGGACATTAGTTCCCAAACTATTGGCGAGAGACACAATTTATGCTTACTCCACAACTTCGTCAATAGTTTAGCGAGAAGATTGCAAGCTCTTAGACTAGGAAATTGGAAGTCATTGTTTATGTGTTTCGGATGGTGCGCTATCATTGATAATAAGGTGCACCGTGATGTGTTCATCGGTTTTCAATAAAATGCGGTGGAGAAATTGATTTTCGGGCTGTGATTGCGAAAGCAGCTGGTACCGAAAATTGCATACCTAATTCTGATGCAGACTTTGAGGCTACTGTTAGCTTAGTCTATTAGAGTCTGTGCTTCTGAGCCTGTACCTACGCTTAAACATTTTCAAACGATTTCACCAATGAATCTGATTCAAATATGTATGGAATTATCTGTATTTCTAAAACATACTAATATACCTTTTCTGTCTGGATTATGTTTAATCTTAGAAAGATCTTTAACATCTAAACTGAGAACAATTTCCGAAGAATAAAGTTTTTTAAGGAATATTTATGGATAAGTAAGTAATCATGTGTTTCAAAACTAACTACATCCTGACCCCACATCAAAACCCAACAAAATCGGATGGACATTACCGAAAATGTGTACTGGAACAAAAGGAATAAATCAAAATTTGATTGGAATCGCCCCGGAACGCGTAACAATCGCATCACGTCCGTGCCGCGCTTTGAATAAACAATTCCGGGACAACTTCGGTGATCCGACCACAACTATGTGTTGGAATTCGATCGGGATTCGCTTACTACTAAGCTCATACTACCTACTACCTTTTGTCTGCGACTTTGTTGCTGTAGAGTTTATTTTATACCTTTTAGTTCTTTGAACTAGTTCAGATGCTGAAATACTGATGTGCAGACGAAAAAGCTGCTGCAGTTTTTGCTGTTATTACATTACTAAGTATTTCATTTACTTTTGAATGAAGTTTAAGGTCTGATTTTTGTTAGAAGGCGGCCATTAACTTTGTATGAAGACGACGAAATATATACAAAAGAAGTAGGTAAGGAGCAAGGAGAAGGAGTAAAAGAGAAGATAGAGATAGAGGGCAGAACAGAACAAGGAAAAAAAGGTCCATGTGGTTTCTTACCAATAGTTTGACTGTCTAAGCTTTCAGGGATTAACCGCTAAACCGACTTTAATTATACCTATTAAGCATGATGATAATTGAAGTCCTGGAACAAAGTCAAACACATTTTCGAAAAAACGGGTCCGATTCACAACTGCGATTGTTCCAGCAAGACTCAAAATATAACTACTTTTATTTGATAATTTTCCCGTCGTTTCGCGGTTCATTTCACATTTTCCATTTCGGACGCTTAACGTTCTTAAAGCACTCTCTATGTAAAAATATTGTGATTGCTTTTATATTGAAGGAAAATGGTAACTTTGGAAACTAGATTAATTAGAATATTTCCCTAATTCTTAGTGGATCTTCGTGTTTTTAATATTCATAGTAATTAAGAACCTTTTCTTTATTTGTTCCGCTTAAGCCAAAGTGATCAAACGATTTTCAGGTAATTAATTTAGTTTAAGTTTAATTCCGAAGAGTGAGTACATCCTGTCCTTTTTTTAAGAAATAGGTAAAGTATTCTGGAGGTAAAAATTAAGATATTTTTAGACTCAAGTTTGTTACTAAAGTAATGTTGCTATGTTGAAATACCAGTGTTTTCGGCGATACATTTGCGAAGTTAACACATTGCTTATCGTTTTTTGAGTAGGTAAAGATTGTGATAATAAATATCTCAAAGTATTAAAAAAACACAATTTTATACACTTCAATAGAATCCTATATCAAGATATCATGATCATAATAAGTATGAATCAAAATGCAATGGGATCACATAGAAAGCACGTGTGTTTCCAGACAAAATAAGACGTCTTGTTTCACATAGTAAAAAGTTAAAAGGTAACAATTATAAAAAAACATACTGTCGACTTCAAAACCTCGACCTTTTATTTTGAAGTCGATTAATAAAATTACGCCTTCCCCAATCTTTCGAGTTTTATCTCCCTAGTATTCTCGTCAGCCGTTCTCAATTTACATCTAACATGTCGAATTCAGAGAAAGCCAAGCGTGTAGCAACACAGCCGACAGTGTTTGCCAGCTAAAGATTTGGGGTTCGATCTCCAGTCAAGTTTATTTGCATCGGTTTCCGATACACCGTTTTCGTGGCCTATAAAGCTCTTGGATTTGCGTTTTGGATTTGACTGAACGCACTCTGATTAGTTTTCGGGTGATAAAAGTGCAATTGAATTGGCTGCGGTATCCGTGCACGTGGGATTTTTATATCTGCCTGTATTTTCCGTGATTGGTTAGCAAAAAGTTTAGCTTTGCTTTTGCATGTGATATTTTTTTCACTGGCATGAGGTTTCTATTTAAAAATATAATGGAGTTAAAGTACATTTCTATCTTGTGTAATAGATACTAGAATAAACAAATATAATTGAATATTCAAATTATTCGATGTTAACAAAGCAAAATTTGTACAAAATTCGTTTATAAAAATAACTGTTTGACTAGGGACTCCTCCTAGAGAAAGATCGATTTCAACATTTAATGTACCTCTATTTTATATACTTCGTAACATTTTGGTTATCGCCATAGAAACTACTTTATACACGTGCCATTAGAATTCCATAAGGAAAATGAATAACAGGAATCGATTTGCAAGATTTATTTAAATGAAAATCTGTTCTTCGTATTGAGTGATAGATTATAAAGACATTGACCTTTTTGCTACAAAGGTAGGATAAAAAAAATCTCATATCAATAACCCTTGCTCTACTAAGTACTACAACTAAGGGGGAAACGGAGAAACCTTTGTCTAACAGTAGGACAACATAGGCTAGAAATAATTATGATTGTAATGGTTAGTATAATGTGTTCAACAAAATTGACTCTGATTTTTTGTCCTAATTTGTGGACTTGAAACAGTTAATTGCCAGATTATAATCAACTCGTGGAAAAGTAGTATTTATAAGACCCTACGATGGGTTTCAACACGATAGGATACAAAGTAAATCAGAATTATGAATGCTTATTAAAGAAAGATAAAAAGAAGATAAGAAAGACAACAATCATTAAGTTTGCGACATCCCTCTCATATTTAAACGTTATATCTCATATTAAAAACGTTAGCGCAAAGAAACCGTATCACACATCTCGCTGTCAAAGTTCGTCCCTTTGACATCGTTGCAGCTAAAAACTTTCTCAAAAGCCAAAGTCGATCTACGTTAAATATATCAGATATCATAACAATATTACGATCCCGCGCCACTCTCCCAACTTATTACCAACTAACTTGTAATAGAATCCAGTGTTTAAACTTCAAAATGTCAATGTCCATGAAGTTATACTCAGTTACTTTGTTATAAAACTTATGACACTCCCAGTACAAAACTTGGTACAAAAATGTTCGAATCATATCCTAGCGCCTGAATGTTTTGTGTTTCGTATATTTGCAGTTCATAGAAAGGTTGCCGCGATTTATATCGTAGGCGCTTTAGTTTTTATAGATATTGGCAGGATGGATCGAGTGATAGGAATTTATGGGTTTTCAATATTGATATTGAAAACGTGTGTTGATGTTACCTGTGAAAATATATGGAAATGTATTAAATAAAGGAATTGGAATAATACTTGTGAATACAGTAACATGATTTATTTTCTACTTATAAATAAATATTACTTATTGTTATAAATCTTAACATAGGTAGGTACATATTCTCAGATTCGCGATTTTAATGTTTCGCATTATTAACAGTATTTAATTGAATGACATTAAAGTTATCACGTTTGCATCACGGATTAAGTAGGTACCTATATCCACATCCCCTAATACGAAAAAAAAACAGGTTCTATGCAGCCGAGATAAAACGTAAACAATAAATTATTGCAAACCAAACTTTGTGATCTTATTGATAACTAGCTGACCTGCGCAACTTCGCTTGCGTCACATAAGAGAATCATAATTTTCCCCGTTTTTGTAACATTTTTCACTGCTACTCTGCTCCTATTGGTCGTAGCGTAATGATATATAGCCTATAACCTTCCTCGATACATGGACTATCTAACATTGAAAGAATTTTTCAAATCGGACCAGTAGTTCCTGAGATTAGCGCGTTCAAACAAACAAACAAACAAACTCTTCAGCTTTATAATATTAGTATAGATTTACCACCAAAACAATACGCCTAACTTTTTTCTATCTTCTATATTACAAAAGTCCTTCATTATTAGCTTTAAACAGCGCGTACAGTTCGAGCAGCTGTTTGTTACACTTGCCCTGACTCTTCATAGTTCTGATGTCACTTCGTCTGTTGATGTGCATCCTCGCTCCTTCTATACCTGACCACGCTTTGGCTACGGCTACCAATTTGCTCCAAGGTATTGGCCACTCACCGCGGAGATACTGGTTAAAGAAAAAAATGATGCTTAATCTGGCTTTATACAATTCGATTGAAACCAGTAATTATTTTTGTAAGCTTTATTGGTGCTTTTCGTAAAAAACTTTAAATGGAAATACCACTATTATTAGATTGAGTAGTAACATATAAACGCAAAAAATACCTCTAAACTATAAAAAAACAAATACCAGGCAACATATAAGCAGTAAGATTTTGATAAAACGTAAATTAAAAAAAACATTTTAAAGTAGCAGTTGTACGTGTAATCGAGAAAACTTAATGAGGAATTGCTAATAATATAATACAATATTGTCCTAAATTGAAATCCGTGCCCAACAAAAGGCCTTGAAAAGGTTTTTATTGTTATTAATACTTCAAAAACTTACTTGATCAAAAGGTTGTTTCCCAATATGAAACATGGTGTACAAAAGCGGAGTCTTGTTTAATGGTATGTCGAAGTCACAAGAGTCTTGTACGCCTAAAGACTTGTATATCCATTCTGAGTGAGTTTGTAGATGCTCGTAGATTACCTGATAAAGAGAAAACATTTAATTACTACTATAAATTCGTAATATCACGCCTGTTATACTAGAAGCTTTAGGTAGAGGTGTATGAAAATGCAGTCACGTTTAGCCATTACTAATGTGAGTTGTTCAATTATTAGGCTTTTAATATTAAGTTTAGTTTAATTATATGGGCTAATAGGAACCGTAACTATTGCCATTAACCGAGCACGTTATCTAGGTAGGGGTACTGTTGAAAATTATTCTAATGTAAGTTTTATTACAAAATACTAATAATGCTTTAGCCGACTCGGGGATCAAAACCGAGACCTCCTGTATCCGACTACTGACTACTTAAAGTATGAATGAATGAGATGGATTTACTCGTAAACTATCTCGCCCCGGTGACGTCATCAATATTTGACTGGTCAGTGCCGCCGCATCGCTCGTTCTCTCTGCATTTGATCCGGGAACATCGCCCTAAAAACAAATAGTGTTAAAGCCGTGTGCTGGTAAAAAAAATATATTCTTGTTACATAATGTTTATGAAATTAAACGATCATTTATCCCTGAATGCAGTTTTCATAGTATTTTAGAACCTAGAGCGTAGAATCCCAATGCTGGTTTTGTTGCCTATTGGGCGCTTAAGCTTTTAGTAGCGAGTCTAAAGAAAAATAAATGTACAATAGCAAAAATACCATAAAATTTCTATACCTACACGTACTTATTTTTTGTAAAAAGGCTTGTAGGGATATTCCATCAAAGGTTGTGAACCTCATCACCGAATAATAATTTCATTAATTCATTAAATTCTCATCGCATTTGAGACCCGTTTAGCAATTTACTATTAATATATAGTAAACATACCTCTTCAAACAGCTCAGCGAATTCAGGAAAGTCTTCCAAACCGAACTGGTTGGTCAGTACTACCTTTCTTTTAGATAGTGCTATGACTTGTTCTATCTCGGTCGTGTGTTTATCGTCTTCGTCTATAGAACAGAGTGCTTCGGCGATCGCGAGAGCGATGCAGGACGGACTGCTTGATGTACCGTCGAAACTTATTGATGTTGATGTTGCTGTAGAGATAAAATGGGAGATAAAAACACATGGTACTAAAATTATTTTTTAGTAAAATAGAACTAGGAGTATTTTCACACAGTAAAGTATCTACAAGGTTAAAAGAGTATTAGTCCCGATAAGTGAACTAAAATCTTCCAAAAAACAATATAATACTATTTAATTAAAGACCCAAATCCTTGTGAATCCGCAAAGGTGCTTATTGCTGTTTATCTAAAGTAACAAAATACACCAATTTGTTTTTTCAGTAGAGCATTCATTATTGTGTATGTATTTTACTAACTTGTCTGATCCATGTTCATAATCCTCACATGTTTGGATCTCGGTCTACTAGACCTCGTATGCATTGCAGGGTCTCCATTAGCAGATGACGCTACTGTCAACAAAATAATTCATTTAAATATAACTGCAAAGTTAATATATACTTTTTTTATCATACTATTACTTTCAAAAGCAAACGCTAAGGGTCAGCGCAGACCAAGAGGAGCGCAGCGGAGAGGATTTTTTTAACGCACTTGTAAATCAACTTTAAAGTCATTAAAATAAAGTGCATAATTGCTTGAACCTGACAAAAAATGCTCGCGCGTCCTCGAGGATGCGCGTGTATCCCCGCGCGGCATCGCGTCGCCGCCGGCATCGTACGAAAAATTTTAATGTCGTTACTGAGTTTAAAGAGAGAGAACGTCATTTTTATTCTTCTTCAGCCAAAAGAGCAATTATAATCATGGCCCAGTCTACCATCGTTGACGAATTTAGCGACAAACTGGCCTGTTTAATGTAGAATGGGAACCTAGAACGCTTTCCTCGCGCAGGCTCGAGCAGTCGCGAGCATGCTCGAGCATCAGCGAGCCGTAAAGAAAATGCTCGAGACCGCGCGAGGATTATTCCGGTCTGTCTGCGCTGGGCCTAAAACAAACTTTTACCAAAACTACGCACAAAACCATTAGGGTCAGCGCAGACCAAGAGGAGCGCAGCGGAGAGGATTTTTTTAACGCACTTGAAAATCAACTTTAAATTAATTAAAATAAAGTGCATAATTGCTTGAACCTGACAAAAAATGCTCGCGCGTCCTCGAGGATGCGCGGGTATCCCCGCGCATACTCGAGGACACGCGAGCATCGTACGAAAAATTTCAATGTCGTTACTGAGTTTAAAGAGAGAGAACGTCATTTTTATTCTTCTTCAGTCAAAAGAGCAATTATAATCATGGCCCAGTCTACCATCGTTGACGAATTTTCACGAAAACTGGCCTGTTTAATGAAGAATGGTAACCTAGAAAGTTTTCCTCGCGCAGGCTCGAGCAGTCGCGAGCATGCTCGAGCATCCACGAGCCGTAAAGAAAATGCTCGAGACCGCGCGAGGATTATTCCGGTCTGTCTGCGCTGGGCCTTAGATAGCACTATGTCCAATACTACATACACATCCAATAGATGGCAGTATTCTCAAAATTACACATACAATCAATAGATGGCGCTTTACACAAAACTAAACATACAACCAATATGGCGCTCACCAGCTTTTTCCTTCTCCGCTTCGCATTCAGCCCATTTCAATATTTCTTCGTAAGCCACAGTGACTAACATTTGTAATAGCACGGAACCTCCGACAGGGTTGATATGAGACGGTAATGTGTTCTCTATGATTGAACACGCGTTTGTAAATGAACGGGGCACGCAGTCTAAGGAGCGCGATATACAGGACAGGCATAGGGACATCGTCTGAAAGAAATTTAGTTTGAGTTTAATTATTTTGCAAATATTAGCTATTTGGTCATTCACTTAGTATTAATAATAATTAATAACATACAAGTTGTGTTTATATTTCAACCAGTGTAGAAATTTGCTAAAAAAATAAAACCGTAATATAATAATATAGTATAGGTCCTTCCCAAGAAACTATATCTCAAATAAAATTATTCATTAAAATGTTTTCAGCCGTTTGGCTTCGAATATTAGATAGAAAATAATATAAATACATTAGCACTCAAAACTAAACTGATTTTTATTTTATATTCATTATACTATACAGTTTATGTCGCTTATATTTACCTGATACATAGAAGCTCCACTTTGGACTGCATTCACGAGTATGGGCGGAATAAATTGTAGTATAGAGCCTACTATTGCAAGTATACCTGCTAGCCAGGGAGGTCGTCTGTCACACCACACCTGTGAACATAAAGTGAAAAACATTACTTCAATCTATGGCACTAGTGTTAGCTATGGATAATAGTCGTTACTGATTCTAAATAGATTTTTTATGCCTGATAGTATTTTGTGTCCGGTATTTGTACCTATACGATTTAAAGTCGCCGCTTTTCGATCAATTTGTTTGACATTTCAGGCTTCTTGGGTATATAAAAGTACTTTAGCCTAGAAGCCCGAAAATGTCTAAATGTAATCAAAGTTTTTCATATGTTGATTACCTGTCTTTTATCTAAACAGGCTGCCCAATCTCTCCCGGATATCTCAAGCGCGTAGCACAAAGTAGACTTGAGTTCAGCCTTACTACCGATAGTAGCTAATATGTATGTTAAAGCGCCGGCCGCACGTGCTAGTTCTACACCAACTGTAAGATAACATTAGAAATTTTAAATACATTTATATGCCTTAAAAAAAAGCTGAATTCTGAGGAACAGAGTGTACTAGACTGGGTATTGACCAATGATACTGTTTTCACGGACGCGGCGAGGAGATTTCGAATAAGATGGTTGATTTTAGATCCGCTCCCTTTATTATAGATCCCTTGTACGAGTATGTAGGACAGATACTTTTAAACTTGTATAGTCAAATTAACACATTTGTAACACGAATCAATGTGCAAATACATTGCTTACTAATAATTTTAAACAAAATAATGTTTGAAGAAACTTACCATTACCATCTCCCTTGAACCTACAAAACCCATCAGCAGTACACAAAAAGCCGGAACATTTCTTCTGTCTATCGTGTACGCTGTACCAGAGACCGTCTGCCGGCCACACGTAGTTATCTGAGCCCATTTGTCTGATCGCACGGATAAGAAGCATGCGGGAGAGGTGGCAGTCTCTCATCATTAGTACCTGGGACATAAAAAAGTCGTATTTGGTGTACTAGTGTACAACAAAGTAGACTACCACCCAGTTAAATCAGCTACTCGTTAAAAATAATTCTTTACACAGAATAGTAAAGTTTCTTTGAACAGCTAATCTTTACGAATAAGCTTTTAGTATAGGATTACGACAACGCGACGTTACAAGCTCATATTTTCGTGGGATCAAATGAGTGACTAATATAATGTTTCAGTTTGTAATCATTTTAAATTCAACATTATTTACGAAAAACAATTTGGATGTAAATTATACGAGTATAAATTCATCCATTTTTCGTTAATTCAGGCAAATAGCCTACTTAATGTAAAAAAAATTGTCGACAGTGATTTGAAAAAGTGATATGTAATCCCTTAGTACCTAAGCATTCAACTGACTTACCTTTACGATCAAAGCCCAAGACGGTTGCGGTTGTGCCAACAGTACAATCAACTCTAATCCCAATGCAGTTTTAATACTCAAATCTTGTGTGCTTTTGATTGTCATGTCATCAAATTGTTCGAACAGCTTCGGACTGACGAATGTGAACCACGGGTAGGGACACTCTTTTAAGAAGTTTGATGGTTCGTTGTCTTTGAAAGCCTGGAAATAAACAAAAATATTTTTATAAACAAATAAAAATCAAGTAATGATTTAGTTTATTGAGTAATTTCAACCATTATATCAAAATTAAAACCAAAAGCGACATCTAGCGAAAAGAAAGTAATATGGATATTGCAGAAATACACGACTATTCTAAACCTCCTAAACAGGCAACATCATCTAGTTAATAAGGCACTGATATGTGACTTAAAGTCAAGAAAGTACAACACAAGTTCGAATACCAATTTTTGTATTGATATCGATGGAAAGATTTAGGTCATATTTCGGCATCGAAGCCTGAATGTCTCATGTTTTAGGATAAATGTTAGAAGGATATTAATAAATTTTAATGATTACCTGATGAATAAAATGTAAGTCAGCCCCTCTATAAACGAAGCACTTGAACAGTTCATTGCACTTCGCGTGGACGTCTCTTACATCCCTGGTCTGATGTTTGACGTCTAAGCCGGCAAGGTCGGACCCGTTGGTACATATTGAAGGTAGTAGTTGAGCCACACAGAGAAGAATGTTTAGTATGTCGTTAAGTAAGAGGCGGGTGTTTGCATCGGTTGTATTTGTCTGAAATATAAGATATAGAAGTTTGAAATAAGAAATTTATACTAAACATTGATTTTTCTACTTTGTTTCTACATTCTAATAATTATAGGCAACCGTGAAAGATACTGAATTTGTATCAACATTCAAATCGGACTAAATAGTAATTTATGAAATTCAATGGTATATGATAGACTAAAACGTCTTTTAGCAAGATGTCAGGCAAATTAATCATTTATATTTTTAGTATCGCAACATAAACTACAGTATAATTAGGTACAGCTAATAAATTTTGTTCTCTTACCTGACAATATCTAACAGTAAAGATAGTCAAAGTTTCGTTGAGCATGCCAGCAAATATTCTTTGCGCCATTCGCGGAGGCACAGTATCCCATAGATCTTTTTTGCTTCCTGTTACAAACACCGGGTAATTAGCTCGATAACAGAGAGGTAGGCAGATAAATTTGAAATTTACGGCAAAAATATAGGTATTCTAACATTGTATTAGAAAATTTGTAATACATTATTCTTACTAACTTATCAATATCATTATAAGATTTTTTTAGGTTGAATAGGTTGTAATAATAAGTCTTCTTGGCTAGTTCTTTACTTTGGTATCGATCGGGAAGTGTGCATTGCATACCAAACTATCTGCCAGCTGCTTAACCTGCTATCTGAAGAGGCACAATAACAAAAAAGGTCTTTAATTTTAACCTCATTCATTTAAATCATAACCAACCATTCATATAAAGCCACCATCCCTGCACAGATGGCGTGCCAGTCTCGTGCACGGTCCTAGTGTTGCCATCTATCGGCCGACCCCCTGAATCTTGTAGTATGTACAGCGACAACACACGGTTGTGTAAATCGAGAACTCGCTCTCCAACCGCTTCTGACATTGTTGTGTAGCGTTTGTAACATGCCTAGAAATATAAGCAGATACATAAAAACTGGACTACACCATCTATAATATCATAGTTACCTACACATAAACTGTAGCCTCTACCCCTTGACTAAAAGCAAACACTAGATAATATTTCTAGATAGTTCTTCTAGATGTGGCAGATGGGGTTAGTAAAATAGAAGGAGTACCTGTATTTGTGTTGGCGGCAACTAAGCTTTGATTGTCATTTAGGTACCAATAGTAGCGTCTTGGGATCAATCCTTATTAACCATATTGCTACTTAGAAACTTACCACTAACTGAATAAGGTAGTATTTTAAATTTCTAAAAAAATACCTGTAATAAAGAATATCTTTCTGAATTGCCGCTGTCTTCAATATGCTGTACGTAGCAATATAAGCTGTTCTTGAGTAACGCCGCTGCGCCTAGTGTAGCAGTCAATACCGGCAGATCTGCATGATCCAATGCTTCTTGTGCTAGCATGTGGAGGTGTTCTGAAAACATATAATTGGGTGTTAGAAATAATTATAGATAACTAAATAAATATATACAAAACTTAATAATGATTCAAGATCATATGAGAGGAAGGTAAGTAGGTAGGACTTTCAAGAGGCCAAATTAAAGATATTTCAAGGTATCTAAGGGTTTGCACCAGCCTCGTGCGTTACGGTCTCAATTCCTGAAGCTTCCCTCATTTCAAAGTAAGACCTGTGCACGGCAACGAGTCAGCGTGGATTTAATTTAAGTCTTTACTATAGATACTAATGTAGTTATTAGGTCATCTGACTGGTACAATATAACAAGTTATGCTGCTGTTAATAGATTTAAAAGAACCTCACCTAATAAAGAGTCACTGGACTTAATAGCCAGTTGTATAAACTTGTCAGGATCTGATGTCTTTGCTACTCCACCATCACCTTTTTCATCCTCTTTAGTGATCACAAACATTCCTGAACCATGTCTGTAACAAAAAAGTTTATAAAATAATAATAATATTGGTTTGTATAATAAATAACATAAGAATGAATAAACATCTTGCAGGTATGACTTAGATTTCAAGGCTTACAATGTTTTGCAGACCCTATAACATTATGTTCTTGAGGAAAATATATGCAGTTATATTGATGAAATCACTCTATTACAACCCTACTTTTATTATTCTATACACTACTAACTAATTTAATTATACTTCTGTAAGGTTTTCTCTGACCTAGCAGATCCTTGCCTAGCAGTGGGAGAGACAAGGGTAAAAAAAAAACTCTACCAGTCACCTGTGAGTTAATTTGACTAGATTGCGGTAGGAGTACTAATCAGTGAATTATATTCCCTACACTGGCCTTTGTAATGTAAAAACATTACAACCTTGAATAATTAGCAATATTATAATACACCTGTTCATACAAATACTTACTTAAAAGCAATGGAAAATTCTTCTTCAAGCCATAGTACAATTTTGACAGAAGCAAATGAGGCGTTCCTGGGGAAATCCAATCTCCCACCTACTACCCCTTTGCAAATTGTTTCTGATAGTACTGTCTGGTTTTTCTGGAATATTGGAATTCTATGTTAAAGTAAAAGAAAAATTTAATAAACAAAAACATTTTTAGACAGCTACTATCATTTTTTAAGCATGTACTGTAATAGTAAACATAACCAGTATCAATGTCATCACTGCACGACAGAGCTTAAGACTCCTAAAGTATTTAAATTTAAAGTTTAATGATCTAGTTTATATTTACCTGATAATACTCCAAATCTCTTTGTAACAAGATGGGGATCCTGTCCATAATATTTCCATCTTCGATAACCTCCATTTTGGATAAAAAAATAAATAAAACAAAAACAAAACAATAAAACCTATGTATTTACCAAATTAAATAAAAACAATTGTTATTTTCAGACTAAACTATGCGCACAGTTTTGGAATTCTATTTTATTTTCTACTATTTTTGATATTTCGTTTTGTAAAAGTTGGTGTAAGCTCATTCCATCGTGTTTGTATATCCAGTGACCTCCGTTGTCAAGGACTAGGTCATATCGCTTTGGTCCAGAGGTTGGTGAACTAAGCCAAATTTGTTTGTTAGGTGTTTGTCTATTTATCACATAGGTTCCATAGCTTGAGCCAAGAGCGACAGTCAATACTCCGTCCTGAAACCAAATTTAGGTTTAGAAAACATTTTTATGTCTATCATTGACTTTAATTTTACAAGGAGTTAAGATTATTAGTGTGTTACATAATAACTAGTAATGGTTATTAAAGGAAAGGTTCCAAAGTATATTTTTAAAATAATAACTCAAATATTGCATCAGTTACAGTCTTGATAATCAAAGTATTTTGATTAGATTACGAAATAAAAACAAGTTCTTATTAGTACTTACGCTGTAAGTGACGTCTGCGCCTTTTAAATTTGGAGCGGATTCAACAATTTCTTCAAAATAATCGCATAGAGATTCAAGAGTTTCGTTGCAGATATCTTCAAAAACCGCTTGATCGACTTCGGAAACTTCGGTAGTCGAAGGAGTTGTAGAAGAAAACTTACGGTCTAAGGTTATTATGGTATTATTTCTCACGGACACGTACGAGTAACGACGTAAAGCAATTTGTGTTATAATATTGATTTGCCTCCGTGCCACCCAGCGGCTGGTACGTATAATATTCCTGAACATTTTGCAAAGATTGAGTATACTGTAAAATTTTGTAGGTTATTTTTTTGTTTACGTAAATTTGACAGTGACAGTTATCAGATGTTATGGTTCTTTGAAACATTGTGTATTGAGCTACAGCGGGTAACTATAGCTCCTGACTACCAGTAAATGCACTTGCATTTAATGTATTTGCATTCACTGGTTATTGATGACAACGTGCACAAATGTGCGTTGTTATCTTTAGAGCTTGAGTAGATTTATGAGATTGAATTGTTTGAGTTGTGAAGGTATGCTTGAAGTAAAATAAAACTGCATTATATTACTATTCACTGCGATTCCGATTATTGCCTAAAAGGTACATACTTTTATTTAAAGAATTAATTTCGTTCCCTATTTATATTCACATTGTTATTCACTCCTGTGGTTCCTCCTCTTCTACAGGTTCCTCTGTCTCTTTAGGAGGCAGCATGTAGGCATTTTGTGGCGGTAACATCCAAAGATTGGCTTGATATGCAGGAGACAGTTCTGAAATAGATTCTTCGGGTATCCTTGGTATTGGTAACAAAGAATTATACTGATTCCAATGCGCACGGATGAAGAACACGGTTCTATCATGTCTTTCTTGTAGTGGCCTATAATTTCGCAGAAGGGGTTCGTCCCAGGGATTCCACACCTTACGAAACACTTTCATCTGCAACAATATTGTAAGAAATGATGTAGGTACATTTTTATAATATTTTGAAAGCGCAACTCCCTTCTTGAATTAATCTGGAATATAACAACGACAAACTGTCACTAAGTCTTTGCGGGCCAACCTGGAGTAGCTCCGTACTCCGTACTCTGTAACTCCGTAATTTTGAATTATCGCTATCGCTGTCACCATAGCAGAACAACAGCTAAACAAATGGCATCTTCACGTGCTTGTTGTTTGTATTGGACAACGAAAAGTTAAGTAAGATAAATACAGAGGTATTTTAAGCACTTAAATACAACATATAGGTACCTATTACCTGATCTAATGATGCAAATAGAGTGATTCGCGGTATTAACCACCGCAACACCAGCTTATCTCCGCTAGCGGTATCCAGTCTCCCCCAGTAAAGGAAATAGTCTTCAAAGAACATGGGCAGTAATCGTGACATGGGATATGGGCCAATACGTGTGTGAGTTTGAGCTTCTTTGATTCTAGGGAAACCATCGAGCACCCAGGAGAGTCGGTCGTCTGGGTTGACGCCGTACTGAAAAAAAAATGTTAATGTAGTTTTTGTTTGTAAGTAGGTACTATATTCACAAAAATGTCCGAAACGTTATGGACAACATTTCATAGGATTATATTATCACGAAAGGATACATGCTACTGTTATAACTCTATTGGAGCCATGGGTATAACCTCCTATGATGTTCAAGCAAGCATATTGCATTTCCAAATTATTGAATTATTATTTTGAATGGTTTGTTTTCAGACTAGTTAGATACCCTCCACATGGATCCAAATAAAAAATACTTACCTTTATCAGATAGCAGACCATCACAACTCCGTCTGCATGTTTGAAAGCCTCTTCCTGTGTCAAATATTCCGAACGGAAAAATGTCACCTGAAAAAAAAAATCACAATGGTTGCTCTGAGTTACATTTAGTTTTGATTAGATTCTTATTTAAAGTTAACTATACAATATTAAGAAAAAAAACATATACATATAATATATCTTATGTTTTGGTTACTTAAATTAATAATTTTGAGTTATGTGCCTAATAAACACAAACATTCAGTTGCCGGAATTATTTCAATACAAATACAAAGACAATGATCGTATTTCCTAAAATATCACCGGTTCTATATAACAGTCTATCGGTGTGGGAACTGGGGACTAATTAATTATAACAATGACAAAACGGCCACGCTATTCATCTGTTTGCAAAGCAACGTGATGCGGCGACAAATCTGTCTCTTAGGACTGTAATTATGTAAGTATCGCAGTGTCTCTAAGGACTGCCGACGTCAATGTAGGTACAGGCAACATTATTACACCTCATGAGGAGATAAAAGAATATTTGGAGAACAAATAATACGAGCTTTTCCTTCCTTGAAATCGGTATCAAGTCTCTACAGGATTAGCTTAAATACTAATTTTTCTTTTATCAAGAGCTGAATTTTCTACGTCTGATAGTTAAATTCGAGGCATAATGTTGAGCTTCTTAATAAGAACATTATATTATTATGATGTATTGTACTTATTAAAGGCCATATTACGACAATATTTTCGTCGGATATAATTTTGTAACATTGTCTTACTACGGCTGGATTTGTGAAGTCTATTTTAAGCAAATGATGGAGCTGAACCGTAATAACCACTATCATTGATATTCACAACAAACGAGGACCGACACGGTGACGTTTCACCGCAAATTTTCCTAAATATTATATCCGCAGTTTCATAATGAAGATACATTATTAACCCAGAAATGTCGCAATCCGGGGTAGGGGTCCATTTTAAGGTTGAAGAGGGTTAAGGCCATAAGTCCACCATGCAAATAAGCCATCAATTACTTCCCAAAATAACCTATTGAAAGTTTGTGTTAATATTGATGCACCTCAAAATACCTGTAGGTCGATTCTGTATTACTATCGACTCCCGACAACCGACTCGTTATCGAGAAATTTTGTAAGAAAATCTCATCAGCGCCTCTAACGGGCGCCGTAGGAATCATTTTGGTAGCAGTACATTTTAAATGTCAAACTTTTGGTACTAGACAGTACCGACTGTAGAGAATCGCGCTACAGCTGTACAACAAATTGATCAATGAAAACTGGTTTCCTTGACCTTGACTGCCAGTATTTCAATTTATTATCTTTTCAGTCCCTCGTTGATCGGATTACAGAATTAATATAAAAAATATATCTTATTTCTTGATGAAAGTTTATCGGCCTAACGGAAAAAACTCATAGTACCCAAGGGAAATCAAAGTGACATTGCGCATCGCAGAACGCTCGCACCAGCCGACTGAACATTTTCAACACGCACTATACACTTACCTACCCTTGATTTTAGTGACAAGCAAACTGTTTTTTTACAAATAAAAAAAATAAGTAAAATCATAGTAAGGCCATAATATCAAATCTACCAAAAAAAATATCGTTTAAACACATCCAGTATTTATTGAAGTTATGGTCAACGTGGCCGAATTCAAGCCTAACTCACTCTTCGGCCATTGCAGAAGTATACCCTTTCTCAGCTGTGAGACAGTAATGGGCTTAATTTATTCATAGTTACGTACTTAATTTATTCTTAAACATTATCGTTGTAAGAAATAAGTACGAAACAAATGTTCGTACCTACTTACTCATTTTACCTGCATTTCACCAGGATATTTTCTTTTGTCCACTGTATGATCGCTGCCCTCCATCATGTTGCTTCCCCAATGAAAATGGATTTGTGAGAGCACATGTTTGCCTAAGAACGGGCCACCTTCTAAATATGGTCGCTCTGTTCTCCATTTGGCACCAAGAAGCACTGAAAAAAAAACGGAAATAAATAATTATGTTTATGTGGAACAGTTTGTTTGAGACGATTAGACAATGAGAATATTGAAACAGCTCTTGCGTAAAATTATAGCTTCCCACTATTTCTTAAAAGAACTTACAAAAAAGTCCGAACCTTTCCTCCTCAATAACGTGTTACTGGAAAGGGAATAATCATGATCCAATCAGGGTGATTATTACTATTATGGTTTTTACGTCAGACAGCGCATTTAGAGCAAGGTAAGCTTGTATGGAACGTAGCAAGTCGCGTTCTTTGAGCTCTGCCTGCCTCAATGGGGAAAAGATGTAATTCTATTTTGTATGAAGAATCCGCAAGAACCACAAACTCATCCCCCATAATAATAATAATAGGATTCCACCATATAAGGGTATTAGATGATAGAAAAATGTATTCTTATTCAAAATTCCAGAATGCATTAGTACCAAAGCTTTATTTGATTCTAATAATGCTACACTGGATGTTATTTTGCAGTTTCCACAGATGCTCGCTTTAATCTTGCGATGTACGGAACGTCATTTTGCGCCGGTTCCAGATGTTTACTTTCATATAACATGTTTGTTTATACCAAAAGATCTACGGGATAGACGGCAAGCCGACGTCTAGACGTAGTTTAGTATTTTTCAAGATGTGGCCGTTGTACACTAAATAAATCCTTCAATTGCATTTTCGCGGCAAGTAGCAATAAAAATAAATATTTTGTAGAGAAGTTTACTCTTACTTCTTTATTGAGTCTTAAACTTTATAGATTTAGAAATAGATATCGATTTTAAAGTTAGGTAGGTATGTGTTAGGTAGGTATGTGTTTATAACTGTGGGTGGCAAAATCAATGGGTGGCAAATCAGCAAAATGCCATGGACCTCTGACTTGAAATTGCGGGGACTTTTGACTGACTTACAATTTGCTATTGTTTCAAAATAGTTAGGTGCTATCGATGAATCATTTATGTTGAGAACTGTCCTCAGGCAAAGCAATAGGAATTAAAGTTATGTGCTTGAAAGTTATCAGAAGTCTGAAAGGAAACTGGCAAAATCTTACTTTTGATTTATTACTAAGGTACCTACATTATTACACTGAATTTTTCTTTTCAGTCAAGGAAGTGGATACTATAATATTACTAAACAAAGGTTAAATATCTATCATGAATATAACACCGGCTAAGGCTCAGCTGTTTTATTATATTGTCCATCTTGTTTGGACAGGCCTCGGTCGCAAGCTTATGTTATTATTACCTTATGTTAGGGAACATAATACTTGTAGTACGGTGTAGTAATTATGTTAGCTTGTGTTTTGTTGTTTAGGAGTATATTACTAATTCAATAATTATATTTTTGGGCTTGTAGTGAAGTTAGAAGAATAATAATGTAACAACTCAGAAACTATTTTTTTTTTTGGTTGAAATTCAACGCTAACTTTCTTTACGACTAGGTTTATGTGCTATATCAACGTTAGATATAGAAATCGGAGAACTTTAGTGTACCTAATTGATCTTCACTTTTAGTTGTTTTTTTTTATCTAACTTAATTATCGTTGCTTAGTTTAGAAGCTCAAAGCTTTAGATATTTTGTAGTTAAGAGTCTTGGTGATCTTGAATTGGTCGACAAAAAGAAATCTACTTGCCTACACAAGCTTTTAAATATCATCAAATTTGGCTTAATGTGCGCCCATATAGTATCAGAACATAATTCATCGAGACCGTTTAGGTAAACATTTTTAACTTTTAGAAAAAACCTTCAACTTATGATTTTCCTTAATTAGTTTAAAATGTCTCTTGACAATACTCCGAAAAGCTCCGTTCCATTGGAAAATCACTTAAAAGTACTTTACTTCAGGTTTATATTCTAACAACTATCCACCTACAAGAAACATAACTAAATCAATATGACATGTGTGGGCGTCACAAAGAGCCGTATATTCTAAGTCCATTCGTCCAGGTTTCTCCATCAGTCAGGGCATTCAATGCTGTACCCTGTCTTAGCTATACAACGCTTAAGATATGCTTCAAGCCTTTGAAATCGCTTACACGAACTCATTATTGTGCAATTGTTGCAGACTTACAACTTTTTGTTGCCGAATACTAAGATTGCATTCATTGCAAATCGCGTTTCTTGCCTACTACAATAGGAAGTTCGTAATTTTTTGGAAGTTTTGTATTAAATATTTATTTAGAGGCTTGATGCAGCAACGTACATTTTGGGATGTATCACACACACCAGTAAATTGATGTATTATGAAACTAAATGCAGTGATAATATAATGTAGGATTTATATAGTAACTGGACGATTGATTGAGATATTATTATTGTTGCCAATACAGCCGATAAACTGTTTACCTGTTTAAATTTTACGCATTTACCGCTGATATTGTGGCGTCACATCACTATCATGCTACAACTTCAGTACTATTGCGCTGTACCGATTACAAACCACACAAAGTTCCTCGTCTACTCGTGCCCTTTGAAACAGATTGCACAGGCGTATTAATTAATGCGACGGCAGGCAGCCTCGGTTGATCCTTTCATGTGAAGTACTATTATTGAACGAGTTTATTCAATACTGTGGAATCTCACATATATTCGGTTGAATGGCCATGAATATCTGCTATGAAACTTTGGAATTCAACGTAGGATTGCAATTTATTGTTTTACGTATCGATGTCAAGTAACGACTGTTAGTATTTTGTTCATCCATTGTTGGCCACCTTTTGTTCTGCTTCAAATATTTTTTATTGTTTAGAATATAATAGCAGTCATCTCTTGCGCCCATAGTCGTAGTTAGTTTTAGAAGCTAGGCAATACACCAATGTTTTTTCGAAGTTTTGTGTATTAGAAACAATTATCACTTGCTCCAACGGTGAAGGGAAAACTTGCATGCCTGAGAATTCCTATTAACAGTTCTTAAAGGTATGCAAAGTCCCTAACCCGCAAATGGTCAGTGTGGTGGATTCGACGCCTAACTCCTCGCTTATTTTGGAAGGCGACTTGCCCAGTGGGAGACATTAGTGGGTTAAATTAATGTTTAATAAAATTTATACAGTAATATCGTTACTACAAAACATGCTTTACCGTAATATTTGGAAAAGGTATCAAAAGTTTATGTACCCTTACTTCCTTGCTACATCAAGTGATGTAACTATTTACTGGAACACGGAAACTGTCGTATAGTTCATGATTGATGGCGTCAGCTCAAGTCAGCTGTTTACATTTTGTAATAGTGTCTACAATATTGTGACGATGCAGGTATTTTAAGGTACTATGACAACGTATTATGAAAAGAATAATGTTTATGGGAATCAAAGTCTTTTACAAAATGGTTTGCTTTACTATTTATTGGTTAGATCACTGCGTCATTGATCAAATTCACAATGACTTTAGATGAGTAAACTCTGTATGATAAACTGATCAGCGCCTATGTAATAGAAACTTATTTTTAACACACTTTGACGACTCTTGATACCCTATAGTAGGTAACTAAGCTACAAATACCGTCTTAATTTCCGTAATTTATTAAATATTAAAAATCCTGAATATGCTAGGCTATGTTGAAATATTTACACAACAAAATTTACGAAAATATCTTTGCATTTGTTATAAACATTGCTTTTATAAATAATGTTACTGAAATATAAACTTGCATCGGCATGAATAATATTATCTTTTATAACGAACTTCTAGGAATTCGTAATTAATTGAATATTACGAATTCCTAGAATAATTAATTCTGCTACCAATAAAAGCTATGATATTGACTAACGAAAGAAACAATTTTAATAACAAACCTAAACAAATAAATCTTACTACACTTTTCATTTCAATACTATGGTGAATAATGCTGATGCAAGTTCCTTCTATACCTACGTAATTTATAATAATGTGGAAATGTACTAAATTTTGCTCTTACATCAACATTTCTTAATATATTTGTGTAAAACATTGGCAAGGCGATGCATTATATTCTTCTGTGCCTTGGGCTGTATCAACAACTAAAAATATACAACGTAGGCATACGTTTTTTTAGATTCTTACCGGTATATCCAGTATTAGTCAGCTTGATTTTATGTGGATATACATCGAAGTTGTACCACTTGAGGTCTGGACACGTATACGCTAAAGAGCCAGTAATGGACACGTCAATAGGAGTCGGGAGTAAACCTTCGTCATCACTGAGATAATGTATCCATTCTATTGTTCCAAACTTTGGTATTTCTTTCTTTTCTTCTAATTTACTTTCTGGTACGTATTCTTCCTCTTCTGCAAGTAAGACATTGGACATGAATCTATGATTTACACATAAAATTGGCCTTGTTTGTGACTACAAAAAAACTGTTTCCCTTTATCCCTCCAAATCATTTTAACAGATATTTTGCAAGTTCTTTTAGTCTTTAATTACCTCTAACTACACACAATAAAACGTAGATACATGTATCTACAATAATAATATACTTTATGTACTACTTAGTACACATATTAAAAATAGCTTTAAAAAAGAGAGATACTTATGTGTAAATTAAACACTTAAAAAATCTTCATGCTGTTATCATTACCTGTTTGCTGTCCTGTACCTTTCATGGTTAACACAAAAACACAATAATTTTGATCACAACACACAAAAATTAATTTGTACACAAACAACAATAATTTTGCTATGTATTTGACATTTGTATTACATTGCAGATAATATAGACTACCGAAAAGGTATATAAGAACTATGTTGATAGGACAACCTTTTTCAAAGCATAATGTTTATTACCATAGAAATGTCAACACAAAATCATAAATGACATTGCCGTTGACTTTTATTTCTCCATTGAATATTGTAATGTGAATAAGGTAAAACTTTGGATAAAATGGATAACGAGAAACCCTTAATAAACCTAGATACCATTATAGAGGCTCCTAAAAAGAAAAACAATGAAATACCACATTACAGAAAACCTGTTCTACCGGACCACGAGTTGATAGTGTGGGAGAAATGGATACAAATAAGAAAGGAAGAGACCACAAAACTTGGAAAAAGACTCCGCCGACCACCTGTGGACTTAACAATGAACTTACTAGAGAAGGTACGTGCAGACAAGGAAAGAAAAACGGCTCTAGAATACTCGCAAATAAAGAAGAAACCTGCCACTATTCGAGGAACTTTGTTTGAACGTCCGCCAAGATTGAGACAACGTTGTTACTATGATCCAGAATATGAAATACATAGAACACCAGCAGAGCTCGGTAAACCAAGAGTAATCGAACACATTGGAGTTCCTACATACATTCAACAAACAGAAAAAGGCTTGACTGGTGTTCCTCAGCGTAAAGAGTGTAGTCAGTTAAATGCTGATTACGAAAAATATAGAGATAAGAGAGAAAAAGTTCTCTCGGAATATATAACCAAAATTGATCCATACAGGTAAAGTTGTCTTCTTCTTATGTAAATTTTGTTTATAACGTAACTATGTAGCACATCATTTCATTTATTATAATACTTGCAGAGCTTCGACAAGTAAACTAATGATACATGGTCGTAAACCCGAACCACCACTACCTAAGATCCCAACTCCGCCCTCAGTTGTTGTCAATGCTCCGGCCGGTTATCCTGAAGATGCACTTTGCGGAGTATATGCGGTGAAAATAAACAAAACTATTCTGTATAAAGGTCCTCCAGATATGGCTTCGACCAGATTATCAATCTTTGAAAACATAAAAGATCAAGAGAACTGTACTTCTTGGACTTATTATTTCAACGTTCCTGTAAAAAGGGTTGGGAGAAGTAAAATATTTTTACAAAATCTCGGTACTGTGACACTAAGGTATTGTTGGAAAAAGATTAAAAGACCAATACCGTTTATACCGGGAAGTATGTATGACCCAGTGTTCTTTTTTAACAAAAATGAAGATGTGTTATCACCAGGACAATCCAAAGAAATCTGCTTTACATTTGTGGCTGATAAACCTGGAATATATTTTGAGTTTTGGGAACTGAATTTTTCCAATATATGTTTTTTCGATACAATAAATGAAAAGCTGGTTGTGAATTTGTATGCTGATTCGACTGAACATATGGAAAATATGAAACAGAAGGTTGATAATCTCAAAGTTAAAATTAACAGAAAAGCGATTAGTGTTTTAGCGATTGAGGTTCTCAATGAAATTCTGGATACCGTGTTTGCTGATGTCCCACAGATATATCCATACAAGAAGTATTTCTTAGAAGCCGAATTATTTGTAATGAAAAATCCAGTTTGCTTTTACCATCAAACTGAAGTAGCAAAAATGAAGGACACGTTCATTGAAATGGCTCCTGATCAAACGTGGGACTTATCAATAGGGAAATGGAGAGAAGTTATGATGTCGAAAGAATACGATGATAGAATGAAATATTTTGAAGAGCTGAAGAAATCGCACCATGAATGCTTGAAGCCGTGGTATGAGGGTGATGAGTTATTGAAAGAGAAGTACCGAGCTGTGAATGATTTGTTGGGCCAATTAGCTAATAAAATGGATGAAGAATATGATCGGTTGACAAATTTGTTTATACCGCAGCCTGAGCTGTCGGCTACTTCGCAGATCACTCATAGTCTAGTTGATTTTAGCGTTGTCAAAGTAGATGATCTTGTGCAACAGAAGATTTATAACATGTTCTTCATTCATACCTATGATCACGTTGCAACTACCATTGAGCTCTGTGCCGGGATATTGAGTAGCTTAGATTCAAATAGATGGATAGCTTTCGACTTTTGTCGTTCATGAATCTATAATGATTGTCTTTGAGTTTTGTGTTTCTTGAAATTATTACTATGATCATGTTACTATTGTTGCCTTATAAGGAATATTAATTAAATATTTTATTAATACACATTGTTTAAATTGCCAAGGGTTGACATCAGCCAAATCCTCGCTTCCGCATGTTTTCTGTAACGTGGGTTAAGAAAAAGAAAGTAGGTTCGCCTATATTGCCTATGTCACATTTTAATCAACCAGGCTTTTATGCAGTTGGCACCTAAATATAATTACAGCATTAGGAAAGAGGGAACCCAAAAAATATTGCGTTTCTGAAATTCACAACTACAAAATGTATTGTATTCGCTCATGCATTCAATAGTGAGTTTGATTCCCCTAGTGCTTTACACACTGTATCAAACTATCATTGTATCGTTAGTATTGAACAACTTTTCAATGTCATTTCGTTAGTTTCACTCGACAATTTTTTTACCTACAAACCAAAACCAATATTTGTACACACTGTACTTGTTATGTTTTGTAACAAATTCGTAAAGTGTTTTCTATAGTACGAGTAACTTTAGTATTTATATGATTCTCAAAACATTATAGACAAGACCTAGGTTTACCATATTTTTTGGAAAAGTATCAGATAACTTATCAGATGGAAATCAGGCGCTAATAGAGAATACCTAGCTAGTAGCTATTTACTTTTTAAAATTTAATAGCGTTACCAAAGTAGTTCGCAGTGTTTGTCTTGAGTTAGTTGCTTGAAACAGGCGTATTCTCATGGAAACATGGACAATTTTCGACTCATATATGTGAATATTGTATGTATAATGGTATTTCAAACAAAACAACAACATTGGAACATAACAACAATATATTTGCATATTTCACAGCTTTGATTTAACTTGTTTGACGTATATGACGGAGTGTCCGGGCGGATGCCTCTGCGTAGGCCTCACATTGCGCTCGATCGGGATGCTGTCGGGTCCTTCCAATTCTCTCAGGAGTCCCAACTGTGGGCAAAAATATCTTTCAGTAAAGGTTCATACTTAAAACGACTGCTAAAGATTGTTAGTCTGTTTGGTACATTTCCACAGCTTAATATCTGAACCAATTTGGATAAAGTTTAGCGTAAAATGTTTAAAGAACCATGGACTAACGAAAAAATAAGTATGTAGAAGTAGTGCAGATCAGACGACATCGATTTAAAAAAAGTGACTGTCTATTTGCTGTGCTGGGCTAAATAGCTAAACAAATTTTAGATAAATGAGCTAGGTGATAGACAGTATGCTTCAGTGAACACCAATTTTAAGGTTTTAGTTTATAAATCATTTCCACGAGGGTAAAGATGCGGGCAAAATCCAGTAAAAGAAGGGGTGAATAAAACTGCAGTAGATTTTCGTAGAAAGTCTGATAAGGTTGCGACCTCAGCAAAGATAAAAGACTGACTTAATCAAAAGTTCAGACTAAGTTAAAACTTAAGTTAATTTTGACTCCAACCGTTTCACTCTGTAAATAATCCGTAGTAATTTTTATACAATAATTTAATGTTAGGTGTGTTGTAAAATGTTGATTTTATGTGCGTTGTATTTGTAGCCAGCGGTCTTGTATGACAAGGTGTATGGATGTGAATAAGGCAAGGGAAGTTTCTGAGAATCGTACCAAGTGGTCTCTACCTACCACTATAGAGAAAAAGGCGTGATCTATGTATGTATTTATATTCATTTATTTTCTACTACATGTACAGTCCTTTACAATCTCCAAGCAACATTTTATAAAATTCGATGTTTTTTTTCAAAGCATATTTATTTTATAATGTTAGAAAGGATAAAAAAAAATTTACTTGGTTCAGTCTAAAGAGTCCTATGTAACGTTATCAATCCAGTACCAGATATTCCAGCTATGTAAACAAGTTTCTCTTTAACAATAAAAATAAGAACATATTCAACGCCTTGATCTTCAGGAAATAGTGTTGCGTAATAAATTGTTTGTAATAAAAGACTCTCTCAATATACCAAATTGCTTTAAGTAACAGGATAACAGAGGCTTTTGTGTTAGAAGGCTTTATGCGTTCTTTGTGTCGTTTTGTTTGCGTTTTTATTGCTATTGCTTTAAGGTTAGGCCTTAGTAGGAGAAGCTTCTGTTAAATAAAAAAAACACTTATCGGAACTGTTCCAAGTTAGCGGTTTTCTTAATTCATCAATTGAATTCACAGTCGTGAGTTTAATTTTATTATAATGAAAAGACTTAATTTTTTTTTCTATGTCTCACTCATTAAAATCTCCTGTTGACTCCAATTTTTTATTTGTACATACATACGAATTATCACGTTTGCTATACCCGAAGGTCAAGGGAGAGGTTATAAATACACACGCGTTTCACCATTGTAGTCCCATGTAATATGGGGCACTCGCCCATGCCATATTTTTATTTTTTTGCTATGACATAATTATGCCCGCGGTTGTCCCAAGATACAACTTTAATGCAAAAGTATTTGATTTTAACGGTGTCTAAGAAATAATTAACAGCTTTATATAAAGTGTAAATTATTCAAAGGGTAGCCCAAGTATTCATGGGTCGTTTTTCGTTTAAATTTTCCGGAAATATTATAAAGCCTTTCAAGTGTTTCGTGTCAACTGCAAGTGATAGAATCCGATGAAGTCTATTACTTCCGTTATTTAATTTTGAGAAATAATTAGGTGTGATTTTTTTACAGATATTAACATGTATTAGCTCGGTATGTATTTGTTATACATATACATCTAAATTATCTGTATCTGAAAGGAAATAGACAATATTATATATCAGATGATCGAAATCAGAATCAAGATTTTAGATTATAATTTTATAGCACAGGTAATTTACAGTAATATAAATTCGCAATATAATAATAAAATAGAAGCAGTAACAGCCGAGTGGTTTAAGTTGACACCTCCCACGCAAGTGGTCGCAGGTCGCAGGTCGAATCCTACGCGACACACCAATGACTTTTCGAAGTTATGTGTGTATTTGAAATAATTATCACTTGTTCCAACGGCGAAGGAAAACATCGTGAGGAAACCTTGTACTCGTATGCCTAAAATTTGTTAAATACATTTATTGAGGGCATGCAAAGTCCCCAACCCGCGCTCGGCAGCGTGGTGGACTCAAGGCCTAACCCCTCCCTCATTACGGGAGGAGACCCTTGCCCAGCAGTGGGATAGTAATGAGTTATAAAAAAATAAATAAAAATATTCTTTGTTCATACCTGTTCATTGCCAATCTGCACAGGTTTCTCGTATATGATCCAGGTTACGCACTCAGTGTACGGCGGTGTGGTTAGCGAGCCTTTGTATGTGACGTAGTTGCCTTCCTGCAGGTCATCACTGTCCATCCATGATAGGGATTCTGTTTGGAGTAAATTTATGATTAGAAGGTACGATGTATTTCGTGTTATTATTTTTTGGTGTCTGGTGTTTGAACTATTTTGACGAGATTTGAGTTATTCGTTTGTGTTTAGATTTCTAGTACCCTCAGTTATTTGGTGCGTCTGGCCATCAATATGAGAATAATTGTACATTTAGGTAGATGGAGTGAGATTGAGATATGGGAAAGTATGAACACGGCATTTTTTTTATCTCCACTTGATGCCAAAACTTAATGCTTACTTATTATCCAGAAATATAGGATTTATTATTGCAGAAAACTAACTTTTTCAAAATTCACAAAAAATAACACCCTTCTAAAAAAGACATCACATTTAATTTACAGGTCTATATAATACGACGTCATATCTAAGAAATAAAACGAACACTGAACAAAGAAGTACTAAAGCACAGACTTTTTATTTCGAAAAGATGTTCCGTTAATGAGATTCTCAGAATATACTCGTATATAAAGACTTCTTTTGTAATTCAGTGCCCTAAAAGTATGTATGGATGAGAAGAATAGATCAAAGATTATCTTGTAAAATCCTCAATATCTCATTTATTATGTAATAGTAGAAAATATTCGATTTAGGATTCGAACAAACGTCTTAGCGTCTTTACCCTTTGTTGTTATTTATTTTTCGGCTTGCACGATACTGTAGATAAAAAGGTTTTCATTTCATTTTCATATCAATTGTTCTTATTAAGAATGATTCTATTTGCGCGACATTTTCTTCTTACTATACTTTCGTCTAGGCTTTACTGTCTTACTAATTAGCCAATATCTAAACCAAATTTCTGTTAAACATATTTTCAATGCCTAGTTCTGCAACATATAATTAATATACAAACCTGAAGTCACTCTAACAGAGTGTTCGCTCTTCTTAATCGCCTCGAAACCTTCAACGAGCCTGTCGAACCTTGGGTTAGGGGCATCTACAGCTTCAAGTAAGAAACCAACTACAGCCAGACCATCAGGGTGACCGACTGCTGCCTCCATAGATTCATATTTACTATTGTAGTGGACGAAGTGGCATTCTGCAGCGTATCTGGGGAATGACAAACACAATGTTAATATTACGAATATTAGTATGGCTTTTTTATGCGTTTTCTTTTATGAATATATAGCTGAATCATAACTTTTAAACTCTCGCGTTGCACGTTTAATGTATATAAGAATACGGGGATTAACGCGAATTATAGTAGGGCCGCTGAGTTACTAGCGATTTGACACATGACAAATTGACAATACTAGTGAAGTGACTGAACAGGTAACTCTAATATCATTTTGGAACAGTTTGTTTTTAAATATTCTAGTATAGAGTTATATTAAATAAAATCAAACCAATAATAGTTAAAGACACAAGTTCTTCATTAGGTGGAGTATCCTTGATGAAATAAAATAAATATCCATATTCCTTATTCATATACTCCATCAATATCCCTTGAAATAAAAATCATACCTATTCCAATGAATTCGGACCGAATACTATTAAGCACATCACTGTGAAAACTAGACGCACGAATCCGCACGATGTAACTTTGTGCAAACGCGCCAAAGAACAAAAAATAAATGTTTTCATATTATTTACAAACTATTTTAAGTTTTGAAACAGTGTTTATTGGAATATTACTTAATTCTGATATTTTGACCTAAAGTTTTATATTAAAGAGGTATTCTAAATCATTCCGCAAATGTGTCGCTCGTGCAAGGTTATATCGATTAATTTAAAGAATAATCTGTCAAATCGGTAATTACTCAGCGGCCGTACTATAATTCCAGTATTCTATTATACATAGAGCTGAATCGCTTTGAATAACATTTTTTATTCGTTAATTCATCCTTCTGGCATATAATAAAAACTGTGTGTAGCCTTCATTTTAAAAAACCTTGACATGTTGAAGCTACATGCAAATTCTAGCGCTAAAGACAAATAATTAAGGAAACTATATAGTTAGGTATTTTTTATCGACAATAGACTTTGTCATAGATAGATAACATAGTTTTTAAACAAGTCATTCTAGTTTGACATAATTGTACGTAGATTGAGTCTACGCAGATACTTATATCTAAGAGGTGATATCATCATTATACTGTTATCGATATTGTAACATTTTTAGAATTTAGCTTAGATTTCCAAAACAATTTAAAAACAAAATAAACAAACTACCAAAACTGGGGAAATATTTCAACAAAATTGGAGGACCTCACGATGATCGACATCTATAACTGATTTATGGGGTCATAATTTGCAGCCGCTGCATACACTATTGTTTAATTTAAAAAAAAAGGAAGCTCCCACACCAAGAATACCTCTTGTGTCGCGGGGAATTTTACAAACATACAAACAACGGTGTGTCCGTTGTTTGTATGTTTGTAAAAGTACAACCAGACCTGAATCAACTATTACTATCGCACAAATAATAATTTTTATTATAGTGTATCGACTGCCTCCGTGGCGCAGTGGTTTAAGTTTTCACGCCACTACCATTCCGTCGGGTGGTCGATTCCCATACAGAATAATTAATATGAACGAGAGAAGTATCTATTTCTTTAGGTAGCTTACCCCTGTCCGTCTAATAAGTGTTCACAGCCGGAGAAATTGTCGACAGACCAGTGGAAGTGCATCTGTTCAAATATGTACTCGCCGAGGAGAGGACCGCCGCGGAGTATCGGCCGCACTTCTGATTCAAATGTGAAGTATGCTGGAAGATAAAAAAAACGAGGTTTTAGAGCTGAAATTTTCTCTTACTGTCTTTCTAGTAATCATCGTGTATGCTCTGATTATACAGCGTTTTTTATTTTTCACTATCTAACTAATATACGTCACATTAGCTCTTATTAGTTATACTGTAGCTCGATTCTCTACTACTATCGACAACCGACCTATCATGTATAATAGAATACGGGAATTAACGCGAACACGCATTTTACCTTAAAATGCCTAACGTTTCGGCGCAGGTTGCACTCGCCGTGGTCCCAGGCAGACAGGCCGAAACGTTAGGCATTTTAAGGTAAAATGCGTGTTCGCGTTAATTCCCGTATTCTATTATACATTAAACATGCAACGCGAGAGTTTAAAAGTTATAACCGACCTATCATCGAAAAATTTTGTATGAAAATCTGACCAGTGCCTCTGACGGGTGTCGTAGGAAATATTTTGGTAGTACATTCTAAATGTCAAAAACAATTAAATATTCTCTAATGTTTAGCTATTGAAATTAGCGAATAACATACAATTCAAAGGATAAATTGAATCATGTCAAAAAGGCACTGGGTCGGACTAATCTGAAACTAATCTACCTAAATACTAATTATTTGGTTGAAACGCGATCAAAGTCTCGCTAACGTTTGACTTAGAATATTTCATAATTACAATTTTGCGACAGACTAAATACAATATGTACGCTCGCGGCGATAGCAATTATTCTAATTACCCTCGTATCTTTGATAAAAGTTCTCTTTAGCTAAAAGATTGGCTTGCGTATAAAGTTTCATACGCAAATGCCTTCATTTATTTTAATAGAATGGAAGCCAGAATGTGTTTTTTCCGGATATGACGGAATATAATGAAGGAATATGACGGAAAATCAGAAATTATTAGTCGTTTCCGCGTACACTTACTTTGAAAAATATGTTTGTTTCGAACATTGCGATATTACCAGCTATCCCATTCCATACTATTAGTATTAATATATATAATATAACATAAATTTATGATCATTTAGCGGCCGCGTCTATTATATAATATGATTGATATTGGTATAAATACATGTAAGTCTCAATAGATGGCTGTCCTAGTCAAACAAATTCGCATTTTTCAGTCACTTGGATAGAAAAAACCTTTACCAAGGCACATGCAGAGTATAGATATCAGAATGCTATCTGATTTCTACAACGTAGAGTAGCCATCAAAGTACAGTTAGAAATAAACCTAGCAAATTCAAAAAACTTGGTCTACAGAAGTATTATCGAGTATTTGTAAAATTGTTTCACCGTTAGTAACATTGATAAGATACTATATATTTTTCACATGTAAGACGGTATCGATATTTTTGTATGTGACAAAGTACGGGAAAATCCCAAGTTTTATTTATATGAGATCGCATTCTGCATTTATAATGTAAACCTGCTTACCCGCGCTGCTCCGCTCACAATTTTTCTTAACCTTTTTACTCGTATTTCTCGTCATAGAAAGTCAGACATCTTTTTCGTGTCTCAAAATCAATTTTACAAAAACAATAAGTCGAATTGGTTAAGCCGATTTTTAGTATTGTGCTTTTTGCGGCTACACATTTGGCGGTTCTTTTTTATAAATAAGAAGTATATGAAATATGGAAGTCATTAATACCTAATAATACTGTTTATCGCAAACTACATAGCGTACTACTTTATAGTAAATAGTTTCAACAAGAGAAGCCATGAGCATCAATCTAGTCGATAACACAAATATTTCGAACCTCTTCCTCAACACAAAACCATATCTTTCTTCGTCACAGTTCAAAGTCAATAATCTATCGACGTATTCATTTTATCAATAGTTTCGAACAAAATAACAAACAAATTACATTATCACCTCCTACAGATATTCTAAACGGAATTCACAGTATATTTACTGTGTAAATACAGTTATCTTATCTCAATAATATCGATAAAGAACATGAACTTCACTGATTTTTATTTTGTAGAACACATTGCATAATACATTGTACTAGTTATCGTAAATATTGATTTATTTTAAAACAAAACGTGCTCCCCGTATGAGCAATACATGTACGCAGGAGTTCCTAAAATAATGTTTGAAAGAATTCTAAATGTGGTCTCTATATTTTTGTGTCTTTTTCTGATTCTCCTTATCCCTTGCCGTTAATCGTCAATTGGATTAAATATTTTTTTACATACTGCTTATTTACAACTGCTTGAATTCCAGGTAGATTTTAGATCACTTTGTCAAAGATCTACTCTTACAAATTCCACTTTTGCAAACATTTAGAGGTCTTCAAACTATCCAAGATAAAAAGATTATGCTAAACGCCGTCGAGTTCAGAAACATTTCATTCCTTTTTCTTATAGGGGTAGGCACTGACCAAAGAATGCCACCTGGTATGATCATTACAAGCGTCCTTTTGCCTTAAACACATCTATAAACCTTGTCATACAAGACGGACTATAAAATAATTGAAAAAATGCCATACTCCACCCACAAATAAAACCAGTATCTTTTTCAACAAAATATGAAACAAACGTACTCAGAATTCAGAATACATTAAAGGGATTTGGGATTATCATTCGTGTTAACACGTGATACACGTACTAATCTCTCAACACTCAAGAATGTCGATATAAGAGGATTACTCTGTCTGTGATAAGAAATAATAATATGAATCTATTTACAAAAATACGCCATGACACCTTATTTTGTAAGCATGATGTATCGGGACACGAGTAAAAATAAAATTTATCGGGATGGGTTTTTGTTGAAAACACGTGCTCATTTAGTAACAGATACCGTAAGGAAAGAAATATAATTTTAAGTACAAGAGATTTTAAGTACAAGAGAGAGTAGGAACAAATATATTTTTAAGCGTCTGAGAATTATCCTAAGTTATCAACTTAGGATAATTTTCATATAATTATCAACTTGGCATATACATATAACATTTAGACAGATTATTTCGAATTTAATACAACAATATTAAAAGTATTGTATAATAACGAACTGAAGTAGGCTGCAGACGCGTAAAAGATTGTTATTAGACTAGGTAAGGGTTACTCTTTTATTATTAACCTGTCCCATTGCTGGGCAAAGTGTCCCTCAAAATATTTCACCGATTTTAAGATCACTATTAAAAAATAATGTTTCAACTCTCTACATACCTGTAGATCCATTGTTTAGAAGAATGCCATTGACCTCGTTGTCCCAATATCCTTTGAACTGCAGCGGATCCAGTGAGGACCATTTTGGACAACGACTGAGGGAGATAGCGATAGGTGACTGTGACGCCCTCAGGCGGGAGATTTGTTCAGCTGTGGATAGAAAAGGAGAGATATTTATTATGAAGCACAAATAAAAAAAGAAAAATAATCAAACGAACATCGAAAACAATCAATCAATCAAACGAGTACCTCCAACTTTTTTAAAAGTCGTTATACCATATTTTTTCATAAAATAATCAATTAAAATTTTAAGTCCGTTCATTTAAAGTAATTTTAAACAGCCTTGTTTATAGGCATTATAATATTTCCTTAAAAAAATAATAATGAAAACAGATATTATCTGTTTACATTTGTTTTTGATTTATTTTTTTGTTATATTATAACCACCAATCAAACATTCCAAAAAAATATTAATTTATCTGGATTCAGATAAATTAGAATCATGCTAATTTATCGATAGGATTTTGTCCCTTTATCTATTGGATAAACTAATCGCTACTGTAGCTGTTAAACCGGCCTTGGATATACATTACTTTACATCCTCATTAATACGTCTTAAGGGATAGAACACAGTATTAAATATTAATTTAGTTAAGTGGACAAAGTGATTAAGATTCAAGATGTTTCAGCTTTACAGAACATGAGTGTTAATTTCTAGATTATTCTGTCTAGACAAGTAATTGTTTCGTTCCTTCTAGTTTTTGTAACGAGATTAGAGTCCCTGTGAGATAAAAGTGTTTAGCTTTAAAGTTACTAACCTAAAATAAAAGAAGCTTTTCAATATTTTCTGATAAAAATATCTTATTTTTACTAAAAACTAGCGACGCAATCTGATTTCACCTCATTTAAAAAGTAACTTCAAACAAAACTTTAACAAAAAACTTTCACATGAAATCGCTCTATCTACTGTCGAAAACCCCATGAAACTCCAACCTAGACTTGATGTTTACCGTGAACAGGCAGACAGACATGGCGAGGGGACTTATGCCTTCAATAGTTCAATTTGAGTTGTAATTTACGATTGTTTACATACGGTAATTCTTTAAATTATATCACTATTTCATACAGTAGACATACCTATTATAATTATATTGCATTTTATGCGCTAAATTACTTGCTTGCTCATTTTTTAAGAAAGTTGCTAGCGTACATAAAATAAAATTCTTGATAAAATTGGAGATAAATTTTAATACAAGAACAGATAATGATGAATTATGATGCAGATCACAACATCTTTCAATAATAAAACATTCGGAACACGGATCTTGTACAAAGTATTTCAAATACGAAGTAAAATATCGCGCTCTTTTGTAAAATATGATGTAGCTCGCAAATGTAAACGATATTTTTGCTAGTGCGAAAAAGAATATTACAGTTAAATCCTGTGTAAAAGCTCAAAAGGCAGGTTTTAATGATGGTTCGCGTGTTCAAAAAACGACCAAAACATTTAACACATTTTTGTGCATATTTTTTTTTACTTTTTGGGTGTCAGTTGCATGCAACAAAATTTTCTCTTACTATCATGATTTGAAGTTCATTGACTTTGAAATAAAGAGTTTCGTAAATAGTGGTTGTTCTGAGATGGTAATCTTAAACTAATAAGCTGATCTTAAAAACAGTATTAAGCTTTATGGTAAGGCGTAAGTTTTTTGCCGCTTCTTCTTACGAGAATCGCTTTTCCAAAACGGTGTTAGACTAAAAATATTATGACTAATTTAAATACTTGTAAAAAAATATAAAAAAGGATGTTTCATTTGGCAGGGAATCACTTCCATATTGCTTTGCAGTATACATAAATAGATCGAATATTGTATCTGTAAGCGGAAGTTTGCAATAATAACCTTTTACCTACAGAAAGTAAAACGAACAAGCAAATGAAAAATCAACCCTTTAAATATGCAAAATATTCAGACAATGTATTAAACCGATATTAGAAAATTTACATTTAGACGAGGTGGTGTGTGAAGACAATTATGCTTTTTGCTCGCACCGCATATTGTCGTGTGGAATCATATAATAGACGTTCCGATATCCCTATCCCTTCATTACGGGATTACCGCAATTTGACTCTCACATTTACAAAGTTCTAATAGGTTTTCTAGTTAAATGTATGGATAAAATGGAGGTTTAATAAAGTCATTATGGTAAGAATGTAGGTATTCATGTTTGTAAAATTACGTTTGACTAAATGAAAATCGCGTTACACGACTATTTTTTTATTGAAAATATGATTAGCGTACGTCCGCGTACGTTGTTTATAATTAATGACTATTGATTAGTTAAATCTAATACGAATATTGGGGAATATTCTATATAGAAGAATCTCATAAGTTTGCTTTGCTTAGACCCATTGGTCATCACGCTAATTTATTTACACGAACTTACATAAGTACTTTTATCGCGCGGACTATAACAAGCACAGAAATTCATTCCAAATCAATAATCACATAACATCACCGTTAATTAGAAAATCGAACACACTATCCAATTTTTGAACGTTGCCAAATCTTAGGTAATTATTCATACCATTTTAAAGATATGTCATATCTGAGGTACTGTTACATAATAAGTCGAAAAGCAAATTACCATCAGATACAGTTTCCTTCGGCCTCACTGAAATGGGATTAAACTTCACAATTTTATTTTCCATAATTAGTCTAAAAATCTTAATATAATCAGAAAAACGTGCACAATATACGTCCGATTTGAAATTATGTGAGCTAAAACAATTTTATTTGAAATCGCGTCGTTACCGATTAGATTAGTTTATCATATTTTTGACGGCTGGCCTGACAACGGTGTTATGTAAATGAAAAGGATTAATGACAGAATACCTAGTTAAGGAAATTGATTTATTAATGTTCTATCTACGTCGATGTTTGTTATTAATTCTAATGTAATTTAGTATGTTCTCGAAAAATGCTGTGCTGTTTGATAAATGTTTCAGTGAGTGCCGTTATTAAAAAAAGTACTAAGAACGTCTTCATTTTGATTGCTGAAACCTGTTTACAAAACAATTTTGGGTGTGTTTCAGAATCATTCAACCTGACGCTAGAAACAAAATAAATAATAAACAATAAAGCACATGGAGTGCCACACTATGTCCAATTAGACAAAAATGAGGATTGTAATTGGCATACAGAGTTAAGTATCGTATCGATAAGCTTACGAAGTTTTACAAATGGAACTGTGAGAGAATTTATCATGCAATTTTTAATCTTATATACAACTTCTGAAGTTTCGTTTAGCTTATAACATGATAATATATTGACAGATTCTTACATTTATTTATGCTTATCCAACTCAACTTACTTACGCACAAGCTGTAAAACTGTTCTATTCGTAAAAACATTGACTCTACCTCAATTAATTTCCGTCTCACTTTTAAACGATTCAATAGTAATTAATAGTTTCTATCTGCAATAGTTCATTTGTCTTCAGCGAACCAGTGGTCACTAACAAGTTAAACTAGTAATGAACTGGTCCAGTTGCTGATTCTAGAATAAACTTTATAGCTGAGTATTTAGCAAAACTTGCGAAGGAAAGAAAAGTTTTAATTGTGAGTTATCAGCTGAAATAGCAAAGCGTATTTTTGAAAGGTTTTCAAATATATTATTACTAAATATTTAGTATTTCAAGAATACAAAGGTTATAGTAGTATAGTATACAACTTTAATTTTGCATTTAATGAGGGATCAAGTCTTTTTTCAAATTGCTTTTCTAACGCTTCATGCATTTAGCCGCTTGCGACCCAGCGTCGGCGTCGGTCCATTTTTATCGCGCCAAAAATTGTGCAACTTCAGTTAACAGTGAAAACCCCACATAATCATCATATATTATATATTAATCAAAGCTTGGTCGAGTCCAATGCAAAAAGGACACAAGTCATCTTCTCATCATGTGATATATGTCCTTTTCGAATTAGCATATCCGATTCAGTACACCACGTGTCACTATATAACCCAAATGGGGTCTGACGTGATCGTATCCGGGTAAATGCACTAATTCCTAATACAGTCCCAATATTGGCAAATAATTACTTTGATGTGTTGCAAGGTGTAATGAGAGAGAGCAGTAAATGCAATTAAATGGCGGATATTACCTCGGTAGAGTTAAACGTTGAGTTGAACATGTTTGTGGTGTTGGTATTGGGTTTCCGGGTAAAGTTTGATAGCGGTGAAATGTTACGAAGGTAGTTTGGTTTATTTATAGATTTCGAGGAGACATTTTGCAATGTGTGCTTATTTTATGATCGAGGAACATATTTTTTCTAGTTATATTATAAAAATTCATAGAAAGAGCAAAAGCATTGCAAAAAATGCGACATTTTTTATGAGATTTGACACAAGACTCTAAAATTAAAGTTTTTTTTATTTACACAAATAATACTTTGTGTTCCTCTGAAGTAAATGAAAAGTTTGTGAATATACTTAATATAAGTGCTGACTCAATCTATGCCAGAATAAAAATATTACGACAACTTTAAATAATTGTAAGAATTTTATGAAGTAAAGTATATTTCGAATTAGAATATGAATAAATAAGGTAAAGTTCATACAAAAGGTAAACATTCAATAAGCATTTACAGATAGATCAGCTCTTCAAGAAAGTCTTGCAGTTTCATAAAACGAGCTTTTGCAAGAGATTTCACGATTCAAAGATAGAAAGATAGTACTTTGCTGAGTAAATTCCTTTTATATTCGCAAATCTAATATTTCTATATCTCTTTTACAAACTGCAACGCAAACGTTCTTTGTCAGTGACCGAGTTTTCTAAACACAAATATTATAAATGTTTTGCAAAATCTACGATGCAAATATAGAGATAGATTTTATTATCTATTATCTTTTAAGTTCTTGTGAATTCAGGTGCACCTTGCTAAATCGGTTTAGAACTTCACGATATTCGAGTTCAGACATACTAATGTTTATTATAATTATCTAATATTATATTACATATTTATAGGGAAAATAACGTGAACATGCATTTTACTGATTAACATTAAATAGTATTATATTTATGTATAATATCTTTTTAATAATTATATAAAAGCCCTAAAACAGAAGAGAAAAGACTAAATTATTAAAAACTTACCCTTATAAAGAGTTATAAAGAGAGGCTTATAAAGAGTTTTGTTTCTTTCACTCCTTAGCGAAATGAAAAATAGAAAACATATTTTAGTAGTTTTTTAACTAAAATAAGTTTATAGTGTTTATGAATAAGAGGGTTAAACTTAAGCCTTGTACTTTCGTTAACTTAAAAACTATATCAAATTGCGGTGTAACACTTTACAAACTATGAAAGTACTACCAGCCCTAATCGAGTAGACCTTATATAAACTAGGAATTCCTTGACCACTTCTCGGAAACTACACCCTTGCTTACAATTACTTGGAAACCTTCCGTTTAGTTAAGTACTGTCCCTTACAGTAGTGGAGTAATTCATCAAACATTTGAGTCGCAAGGACAGCTTTCAGTCTAATTTGTTAAGGTTGAGTTGATGGTATATGAAGCTACAAAGTAACTATTGGGTTGGTCCATAAGGTTAATATATAGTTACACAGTATGAAAAAGAACGTAAATAAAATTATAATTATTAGTCCCAGTTCTTTCATTTTACACACGAAAATTTTTGTACCGGTTGTGATAAATATCAACCGAACCAACTCAAGGACCATGAATACCTCAATTCAAACGTTTTTAAGGAATATCAAAATTCGTGCCTATTTTTATATTGTATAATTGATTGGTTAGATTTCGTGTTTTGTTAAGAAAACGTTGGCAAGGAAACTGGGCGGAATCGAGACCTTTTGCCTATCAAATGGGATATAAATGTAAGAAAAAATACTATTTTTTAAGGGAGATCTCACCTCAAAATATTGGCTATGTTTTAAATTGCAACTAAGCCATGTGTTTCTATTTACAGTAATACAATTATTCGTACATTATCAGTTTATCTGTTTACTGATTATAACATCGATAAGCCTGCAATTTTACTGTCATTATCATTGAAAGTAAATAAGTTGTAAGGAAATGTGCTTCTGTTTTATGAATAATACAACTAAATATAAAGATATAATGTCATTCGCCTTCTACGTAAAAGATTTGTTGAATCAAATATATACCTACATCTCTATTATTGTATATGCAAGCAAATAAATAAAAATAAATAAATTTAACCCATTAATGTCCCACTGCTGGGCAAGGGTCTCCTCCCGTAATGAGGAAGGGGTTAGGCCTTGAGTCCAGCACGCTGGCCAAGTGCGGGTTGGGGACTTTTCATGCCCTCAATAAATGTTTTAAACAAATTTTAGGCATGCAAGGTTTCCTCACGATGTTTTCCTTCACCGTTGGAGCATGTGATAATTATTTCTAATACACACATAACTTCGAAAAGTCATTGGTGCGTTGCCTCGGGTTCGAACCTGCGACCACTTGCGTGGGAGGTGTCAACTTATACCACTCGGCTATCACTGCTCTTTAGCAAATAAATAATTTGTTCAATATTTTTTGAATGAATACCTATTTCTGTGGTACTGACTAAATAAGATATAGCGTAGTATTGCCACGCTATGTGCTATTTAGAGAAAGAGTAGGTGTCAAACAGGAATTTATCTGAAAGATAAAGTGATAGCAAATGTATGAAAACAATTGCCAAGATCCAACTGATAAGCCAACCGATACTTATCCAGAAGGTGGTAAACACAACCGTATGCCGTAAACATTATAAACATGAATAAATCAAATAATAGCTATCTTAAGACACTCTTTTACACGATTTTCTTATGACCTATTTTCTTTAACCCATATAAGGGTCCTATGATTGCTCAACCCCTCATAACTTTTAAACTCTCGCGTTGCATGTTTAACATATCATAGGATACGGGAATTAACGCGAACACGCATTATACCTTAAAATGCCTAACGTTCTGGCTTGCTAGTCCAGTCAGCTTGCGACCATGGCGAGTGCAACCTGCGCCAGAACGTTAGGCATTTTAAGGTTAAATGCGTGCTCAACTCCTCTTTTTAGACTTTGTCCCATAAGTGAATCAAATACATTCTAAGAAATCAATACTAAATAACGATTTTAGCAACGATTCACCTTGAAATTGAAACAACAATCTATCGTTCTACTCTATCATAGATACGTGTTTGTTATCAAAATATTTAAAGATTAATATGTTACGTAAAGTGTATTGAGAATATAAATATTTCAGTTTACTATAAAACTTTTGTGGAACATTCTTTAAGTTTGGATCGAAATGACTGACACAGTCAGCCTGCAACAACTGTCGATGTAATTCGATCGAAACGTCTGTTAAACAAATAAGGTATCCTAACCTTTACTTTTCAATCGCGATTACGACCCGTTGCATTTGGGTTACGGTTATACAAGTCGCGACAATTTAAAGTTGTTAATATTCTTTTATGTCTTAGTTTAAGCTCGTTTAAATCTTGACTTATTGTTTAGCTTATATAGGCCTTTATTCTAGTCGTTTACAATAGACGAGTGAGGATTAAAGTCGCATTAGATTATAGTAATAAAAAATGATTGCTATTTGCATTGCTTAGATCTTCTTAATTTTGACAAATTGTTCAGAATTGAGTAAATCTTTGTTATGGTTATGGGCCAGCAATCAGCATACACCGAAACCCAAGTCGTAATGTCTGCAAACTTAAAATTTGTTATTCAAATAATATTTTGTCAGAATAACATTAGTTGTTCCATCCGCTGCGGTTAAATTGGCAGCCATTAGCATAAAACAACCACCAACGCAAATTGGCCGATCCATTTATACAAATTATCGCTAAAATTCAAATGTGACATTAGAAACTAATATCAGTCAAATATAGATCAATATAATATAATAATATAACCCTTGCATTGCTTGCAATGTAACTTCAAAGTTAGTTCACGCTGAAAGACATTCAAATATATTTTCATACAATAAAGCGAAAGGTCATTGACTTTTTGTTCCAGGAAGGACACATTATGCTCAAGTATTGCTAACCAAATTCATGTGGAAGCCGCCTCACGTATGCGATAAATTGTTGAGTGACTTTTGTAACGTATCGTGACACGTTTCAAGTGGAATACGGAAAAGATATAATTTATATGGGAAATGCCTAAAAACAAGAAAAACTTTCAGTAAGCACTTCAGTATTATTTAGTAGTACGGTTGCCTTGCACGCGCCCTATTTGACCGTAGTCGTTATTTATCTTACTTATGAAATAAATGCGTTCGATTAGAAATATGAAAATATGTTTGTAACTCGTATTTTATCACGCCGAAACTACTGAACAGATTTGAATGAGAACATGTTTTGTAGCTTATTTACCGGAATACGCCGATCAAGTTGCGGGCAAGTTTGACTCTGTATGTATTTTATTTTTCTATATCCACTCTTTATTGAACAATTTCTACACCACATACGAGTCCTTGAAACTGCCCAAAAAAAGAGCATCCAAATAAACATCCTTTCATAAACATTTCATAACCCATTTCTATTTCGAGTCCACAAAAGAGAAGTCGATATAAAGCCGTTTGTTCGCAAGATGTGGGTCTGGCACCATAATGTCCGGCTTGACCGTAACACGGTGAACTTTGTGATTTCCGCTACACCAAACGTTTTGGTATTCAAATAAGGTAAATACTACTTCTGTGTGGTTAAAAAATTAGATTGACGTGTTTATTTACTGGTATGGTACTATTTACATTATGAAAGAGTAAGCTGTATAGCTATAAGCTATTGCTGAAGAGTTAATACGAGACGAATATTTTTTGTGATCTGAGTTAATAATTTCGTTTGTGGCATAATATTATACTGTAAAAAATACTATATTACTGATGTTTTTGACTGAATACAGCAATACCGCTATTGCTCGTATTCATTACAGAGCAATCCCTTAATCCATTTTGTAGCGCAAAAACCGACTATTTATTTTCTTCACGATATATCTTTTCAACTTATTTTAAATTACCGGCTCAAATTTTATAAGTATGTAAGACGCTTAACTAGAAACGACATATTAATATCTAAAAGTTGTTAAGATGTACTTTTAGCTTTCATTCTATTCTCACCACAAAATGAATTAAATCATTATAAATCAAAATGTTGTAAATAAAATGAAAAAAAACTCACGCATCTTAGAGCTCTTCATCTTGAAAAATTCCGCTGCGACGTCCTCTCAGAATGTGATCTCCACACGGTCAACGCAGTCACACGACCTTCATCTGTCGAAACACTATCAGTAGATTTATTCACGACATTATCTAGAAGATAACTGATAGCCACGTGGCTCCGTTCCGATGTGTAACCTTAGATTTTAAGGGCCTGTTCCAATGCGTTACCAAGCTGATATTTATTGGACTAATTTCAATCTGTTTTTTCTTTTGGTAGGCTGCTTCCAGCCAGATATTAGAGAAAACAAGTCCTTGGCTTTGTGACAAGCATTACTCATTTGCTGGGAAAATTTTTAATCTGATGAGAGTTTTAAGAACGAAGTTCTGGATTATCTCATTTAATGGACTAACTATATATAAAAAGACGGCTAGACGTTACTGAAGACGAATTATTGCAATGTAAAGCCGCAACTAAATGAACTGATTATTCTATTTTTTTAATTAACAAAATACTGTGGTCAAAAGTACAGTTAATAACATAGAATCTGAGTAAGCTGGAGAAGTGTTTATAAATTGCACGGAACCACAATAAATATATCAAGCAAGTAAAAAGAAATAAAATCGTTACCTTTTGCAGTGAAACCGCACTCTAACTCAATATACAACGATATTCGAAGCACCCGATGCATTTCTTATTAATATTTCAAACGTGATCGATATCGACACTCGGCCCAGGTCATTGTCTGTCTGTATTTATTTCTACGACCACTAGTTGAAGTGAAGCACTCATAAGAACTACACACACTTAATAGAATATATCAACGAAAAGTAATATTTTTTTGGGGTTAATGTACCGGTAGGTTGTCATTAAGTTAAATTTAATGATTGTTGTTTTATGTGTAAGATGAACGTGACGCGATGTGAATAGATGCAAAAAAATTGTTGTGGCTTTGATAAGTACCCAAATCTATATTTTTACATTTGCAGTGTCGTGGTGTATCCACAGTTTACAGGGACGCTTTCCGTCGCTTCACCTTCGATACACCACGTCGTCGCCGAAAAAAAATCTGGTTGGAACTAGTTGGGAATTTATCTGGAAGCTTTGCAAAACTAAAAATGCTCGATGTAACGGAATAAGGTTCTATTATGTCGATACAATTACCGAAATTATGTGCCAATGATGATGACAAACCGGTAAGGTAAAAAAACTATACGTATTTGACTACATGATGACAAGTTTCTTTCTCTGAATGAAAAAATCCTTTGCAATTACCACAATTATTTAATCTACAAAATTTATACTGCTCTTAAAACGATAAAAATACCTAAATAAATATTAAATTATTTAAATAAAAGCACTCTCCGGTCGTTCAGCGGTTGTATGTTGCGATAATATAAGTGCCTTGGTATCGTGTCCGGTGACAGAAATGACATCGCATCTTCAGCTAGATCCTGGAAAAAGAAAATCATCATGTAATAGCACATCCATCATTAACTGCACGAGTAATAGAAACAGTTCTATTGAAACGACTCATTGAGTTGACTGCGACGCAACGCACGCAGTCAACTCAATGACCTGTAGCACGATTCTTTACAATTGGAACCATCGAGTATCGAGAATTTGACATTTATAATGTACTGCCAAAATAGTTTTTACGACGCCCGCTAGAGGCGCTGAACCGAATGTCATACAAAATCTTCCGAAAGCTAGCCGGTTGTCGGTAGTCGATAGTGGTAGAGAATTGAGGTACTGTAGTACTTGCGTCTAATGTAGCACTCCGCTTGTTGCTTAATTGCATTTGGGTAAATATTAAAGCCATAGCAATTGCAATGCCATTAAATACAATTTGCTGTTGCGCAAAAGTGAAATGGTAATATATTTTTTAGTTCCAAGTGAAAAAAACATAAATATCTCGCACTAAGTTGAGGACTTTACATATTATATCAACAATAATAATTAAATTGATCTAGATCTAGTTTTACAAATTAAATATCAAACCATATGTATGGAATCGAAGCGAAAAAATAGTCCTTTCTAAAGTTATTAGGTGTAGTTAGGTACTATATGTGTACTGGGTACATTATGCTGTGCCGGTAAATAAGAAGACTTCTTGCGGTTTGAAGAAAGTTTATTTTCAGATCCTTATTGTTTCGATGCTAGCTGTGGACTGTGTTGCTAGTACAAATGGCCACCATATTTATACAAAATCCTCAAATTAATGTAGGCCCTCTTATTGGCCGATATAAATGGACCAATTAGAATCCCCGCATTTTAGCCAATAGGATTCCAGTAAGACATTTTGGACAAAAGCTTAAGTACTAGGAAACTTGACTGCGACGAGAGCCGCTTACATTAATTAACAATTTTTAGTGTATTTCTGTACAATTTCTTAAATAAAGTATATATATTTACAATTCTTGTCTTATTATCTACCTTATAAAAATACAATCAGTCGAATATTAGAAAATAACATAACAATTCTTAAAACTTAATGCTAAGTGTCGTGCTCAGTGGCGCCACCACGCACATCTCTCCCGCCGTGCGAGGTCGTCGCATCTTCTGTCGGTGCGGGTGCGTCGTCTCCCCTGAGCGGCAGTATCACCAGCTTGCGGACGGGTCGGCGAAGAACTCCTCCTTTGGTCAGGATGTCCACGGTCCTCACGACGTTGTCCGGGCCTGGGTAGACAGCTGTCACACGTCCTCGTAGCCAGATGTTGCGTGGCAGGTTGGGGTCAACGACCTGCACTAGGTCGTCGACTCGTACCGCAGGTCCGCGTCCGTGGGGCTCCCGCCGGTTTTGAAGTTCCGGTAGATATTCTCTCAGCCACCGCGTCCAGAAAACGTCGGCTAGTCGTTGCGCTGCTCGCCATTTTGATGTTGAAAGTTCGTCTCGTTCTGTGAATGTACCGGGTTGTGGTACTCGGCCGGGTCCGCCCAATAGGAAGTGGTTGGGCGTGAGAGCTTCAGGGTCTTCTGCGCTAACTGATACGTGAGTCAGCGGTCGGCTATTCACGGTGTACTCGGCTTCGCTAAGTAGAGTAGACAGGACTTCCTCCGTAGGGTTTCGCTCGTGCAGTGTCGCTGTGAGGGCCACTTTGACTGACCTCACTAATCTCTCCCATGCGCCGCCCATGAATGGTGCACCGGGGGGTATGTAGCGCCAGGAGATTGTCCTCTTCGCTGCTTCCTGCGATGTCCCTGCGTCGATTGCTTGTCTGAGTTCCTTGTCTGCTCCCTTCAGGTTGGTACCGTTGTCCGACCAGATTTCTGTTGGACACCCACGTCGCGCGATCATCCTGCGTAGCGCCATAATAGCGGAGTCGGTGGTGAGTGAACCCGCTATTTCTAGATGTACAGCTCGTGTGGTGAGGCACGTGAAGATTGCGACGTATCTCTTCTGTCTTGTTCTGCCAACAGCTACCGAGAGAGGTCCGAAGTAGTCCACGCCTGTATACGTGAAGGGTCGTCGATGATGCGCGAGGCGACAGGCTGGCAGGTCTCCGGTCCTTGGGTGTGGCGGTACTTGTGTCTTCATTCTACAAAACAGGCATCTCTTCAGTATAGCTCGGGTCACTGGACGAATGCGTATGACCCAGTATTGTTGTCTGCACTCGTTCACTGTAGCTTCAACTCCGGCGTGATGTAACTGTCGATGTACTGAGTTGACCCACAACTTTACGGTCGGATGGTTTCCGTCTAACACCATAGGGCTTTTGATGGCTTCGTTGGCTGCTCCTATCGCGTCGATTCGGCTCCTGAGTCTGATCGTCGTTGGTTAGCTCGATGCTTAGGTGATGTAGACGGCTTTCTTTGTTGATCGGTTTGTTGTCTTTTAAGTCTTCTATTTCTGTTGCGAAGGCTTCTACTTGCGATGCACACATGAGAAGTTCTTCTGCTTTCTTGAGTGTTTCAGCTGTTACCGGGATAATCTTGTCGTAGCTGCGTAAGGAAGTTGCTTTCTTGACCACCTCTCTCTTCGTTGTTTGATTCCAGTTCGGGTCCTTCACTGTGTTTCTGATTGTCCTTTTGTAGTTGACGTTATCCGTCCTGTTTCTACACAGTTGAATGAACTGTAGAACTCTCGCTGTTGTGTATCGAAGTCGATTCCAGTCTGAGAAGCGTGATACATCGGGTAAACCTTGACTTAGTTTCAGATCTTCCTTGTGGCGTGTGAGGTGTACCTTCTCTTCTGTCGAATCTTCCGTCTTCTCGTTGTGCTTCTCTGTTGGCCAAAGTTCTTCATCGGTGAGCAGGAAGTCAGGACCTTTGTACCATCGGTGGTGCTTGTCGAAGGCAACAGGTACGTCTCGAGTGGCGTCGTCGGCTACGTTCATCTTGGTTGGTATCCAACGCCATTCGTTTACCTTTGTACTCTCTTCAATCGCTGCTAAACGGTGAGCCACGAAGGGTTTGTATGATCTTGATCCCGTTCGTATCCAAGTTAACACTGTTCGACTATCTGTCCAAAATACTCTCTTGTCGGGTTTCTTCTCATGTTCTTCTATGACTGTTTCAGCTATTCTGGTTCCCATCACTGCTGCTTGTAGTTCTAGGCGGAGTATCGACGTCAGTTTAAGAGGTGCTACCTTCGCCTTAGCCATGATGAGTGACACCGCTACGTCCCCGTTCGGCGTCTCCGTTCGCCAATATAGGACCGCTGAGTAGGCAGACTCGCTCGCGTCGGTGAAGACATGAAGCTGAAGCTTAGTCGCATCGCTGTAGCCGAGGTATCTCCGTGGTATGGTCACGTCTCGAAGTCTTTGTAGATGTTCCATCCATATCTTCCATTCCTCTGCGAGATCCTCTTGTATTTCAGCATCCCAGCCCGTTCCTCTGCGCCAGACTTCTTGTAGTATTTGTTTCGCCTTGATAGTCACCGGTGATGCGAGTCCTAGTGGGTCGAATAGAGACATAACGATCTTGAGTGCTTCCCTCTTCGTCGGCGTCTTCCTTTTCAGTAGTGGCGGTTCAATTCTCGCCAAGTTGAGATTGAACGTTAATTCGTCTGTAGTGATCTTCCATATGACTCCCAACACTCGTTCTGTGGTTTCTGTCGACGTATATAACTCGAGATCTTCCCTTTGTTCTTGTTTTCCTAATGCGGCTAATAGTGATGGTGAGTTCGACTTCCATTGTTTCAACTCGAAGCTTGCGTTTTGATGGATTTGTCGCACGTCCTTTGTTATACGTATAGCGTCTTCCAATGTTTCGAAACTGTCCAAGTAGTCGTCCACGTAATGCTTGTTCTTGATGGCTAACGCTGCTTCTGGGTTTGACACTTCGTATTGTTTCGCGTTCAAGTTTTTGACGTAGATCGCTGTTGATGGTGAGCTCGACGCGCCGAATATTAGTGACTTCATTCTGTACTCTTCGGGGGGATTGTCGTCTCTTCTATCTCCTCGCCATAGGTAACGTAGCGCATCTCTATCTTGAACTCGTAGTTGCACTTGCATGAACATTTCCTTGATGTCGGCTGTGACGGCTATAGCATGTTGTCTGAACTTCATCACGACGCCTGGTAGAGACTGTAGGAGATCCGGACCTTTGAGTAACATGTCGTTGAGAGACACTCCTTTCGTCTTGGCTGCTGCGTCGTGTACCACTCGTAACTTCTCTGGCTTCATGGGGTTGATGACCGCGAAGTGTGGTAAGTACCAGGTTTTACCGGGTGTTGTTTCTCGAGGTGCAGGTTCTGCGTATCCCTTCTGTACGAGTGCTTCCATCTGTTCCTTGTACTTCGTCTTCAAAACTTGATCTCGATCGATCTTCTTCTCGATGTTGTGTAGACGCTTCAAGGAGTTCTCGTAGTTGTTGGGTAAGTTGTAGTCTTCTTTACGCCATAACAGACTTGTTTCATACCTTCCATCTTCAGTCTTTTTCGTAGTGTTGTCTAGGATTCGAAGAGCTTGTTCCTCTGGGTCTGATCTAGGTCTCTTGGGGTTCAGGCAGATCGCGTCCATCTCGAAGTACTGCTTGACTAAGGTTTCTATGTGGTCTTCATTTGTTTCGGTCATATGGGATACGAAGTCGATGCTCTGGGTTTTGTGCTTCAGCAAACTGCCATGGAGTACCCAACCTAGTGACGTGAGAGATGCCACAGGTTGGTCTTTGTTTCCTTTCCTTATGTCCGATGTCAGTAGGAGATGCCAGTTGTCTTGTCCGATCAGTAGCTTCGGCTTCACGTCTTCATATGTCAACTCTCCCTGTATGTCCTTCAGATGTTGACACGCCTTGATGTGTTCCCTAGATACGCGTTGCGACGATACTTGGAAGTTTCTTACTGTACGAGCCTGTATTCTGTCTTCAAAGCCGTTCATACCTTTAATCGAGAATGTGACTCTTCTAGAGGCTATTTCTGACGTTTTGACGTCACTAATTGTCTGTATTTTCAACGGGTCGACGGGTCCTGTCGCTCCTATTTGCTTGGCTAGGTCGTTGTCGATCAGGGTCACTGTAGAGCCGTCGTCCATTAACGCGAAGGTGTTGATTAGACCTGTAGAACCTTCTACTTGCACCGGTATGATTTTTAAGAAAGACTGTTTCTTTCTAGGCGTCCACGTAGAGGTGATGATTTCCGACGCTTCGGACTCTTTCTTATCTTCTTTCTTGTTACAGTGTAGAAGCGCGTGATGAGTGTATTTACAGTCGTTCACGCCGCATTGTTTCGTAGCACAACGGTGAGTAACTTTCCTATATCTCAAACATCGAAAGCAGAGTCGTTTGGCCTTGGCTATGTCCCATCGTTCATCTTCATTCATCTTCTTAAAACGTCCACATTCTGTCACCAAGTGTCCTGTTTGTTCGCATACCGGACATCTCGGTGTGTACGGTTTTTCCGTGACGTTGTGAACTCTCTGTGGCCTCTTCTGTGCGGTGAACGGCGGTTGTGTTGATATTTGCTCAGGTAGCGCGTAAGGACTGCATAGCGTTGATTCTCTTCTCAGGAACTTGTCTAACTTCATCAAGTCTGGGTCTTCTTTGGGTTCCGCGGCGGCGAAGTCGAAGAATCTGTATCGCAGGGTAGGCGTCAGCTTGTCCACTATTGTCTTGCTCACTTCCGGGTTGTACATGTAGTTGATACAGCTTAAGGTTTTTAATGTAGCGACGATATTGGAGATTTTCGTGGCGAATATACATATGTCGCGGGGCGATTCTGTGAGACGTGGTAAAACTCGTAGCGCTTCCATTTGCATCATCGCTATTGACTCTGGTCGTCCAAATCGAGATTCGAGTGCTTGCATTATCTCGGATGGGTGAGCGTCGGTGATAAGCAGACCCTCAACTGCTTCCCTGGCTTTTCCTTTAAGATTTCTTCTCAGGCGGTTTATGTTTTCTACTGTACTATACACACTTTCCGTTTCATAGTAAGCGGCGCGAAAAGGTAGCCAATCTTGATACGAACCATTGAAAATAGGTAGTTCGATGAACTTAGGTCGTTGACCCGCTCTCACTGCTGACGTTATGGCCTCCGCAAGTTCCTTGAAGTCTTGTCGAGCTCCCGCCGGTGTGAGAGTCCCGTGCGACTGATGTTGATCTCCCTGCATAGTGGTTCTGATAACTGACGGCTCTTCCGGCTGATGTGGTTCGTTCGTGATCGCCAAGATTGGTTGCGTGTTTTGCCTCTCTAGCCAGCTGTCAACCCTTTCGTTCACTTCCTCTTTCGTACACACGGATATCTCTTCTTGTTCTTCATCTGAGTCCTCAGTCTCTAGGACGGCTAAGCGCGCGGTAGCCAACTCCACTTGTAAGCGTAACAACTCTTCCCGCGCTTTTGCGATTTTAATAGCTTTAACACGACTCGCGGTTGATCCCCCTTGCGCCCTTAGCACTGGCGGGGGGGAGGGGCACTGTGGTTTGTTCGGTTGCACACTAATGTTCACTTTCCTTTGCACTGTCACTGTCTCACCTGGTTTCGTAGTTTCCTTATTGCGGTTCGGAAGAGGGTCCGTCCTCCCGCCGGGCGGCTGCATGCACGCGGCGTCCATCCGGAGCGTCGGTGCTGTTGAAGCGGTTACCGAAGGTGTTTCGTCTGTTGGTGGCGCAAGCGGTGCCGAGGCTCGTCCCGAGGGCGCTGTCGTCGCGGTGACCGATGTGGTGGCTGCTGTGTTCTCTGTGTTGTCGGTCGTTCCTGTGACGCTGGTGCCCGTAGCCTCGGTGGTAGCACCGGTCGCCGAGGTGCTGGCCGTGCCCTCGGACGACGACGGTGTTTGTGCGGTCGTCTTGCGCCCCTTTCCTTCTGAACGCGTAGTCGGTATGTTTTCGTTTTGTTCACGTTTCTATCTTCAGTTTTAATAATTTCTTTCTTCAATGTTTTTCAGGATCCTTTCTTCGATAATGTTTCAGGCTTCTTTCTTCACTGTTTTCAGGATCCTTTCTTCGATAATGCTTCAGGCTTGTTTCTTCACTGTTATTCAGGATCCTTTCTTCAATAATGTTCAGGCTTCTTTCTTCAATGTTTTCTTCCTGTATCCGGCTCGAAGGACCATTTAATGTACTGGGTACATTATGCTGTGCCGGTAAATAAGAAGACTTCTTGCGGTTTGAAGAAAGTTTATTTTCAGATCCTTATTGTTTCGATGCTAGCTGTGGACTGTGTTGCTAGTACAAATGGCCACCATATTTATACAAAATCCTCAAATTAATGTAGGCCCTCTTATTGGCCGATATAAATGGACCAATTAGAATCCCCGCATTTTAGCCAATAGGATTCCAGTAAGACATTTTGGACAAAAGCTTAAGTACTAGGAAACTTGACTGCGACGAGAGCCGCTTACATTAATTAACAATTTTTAGTGTATTTCTGTACAATTTCTTAAATAAAGTATATATATTTACAATTCTTGTCTTATTATCTACCTTATAAAAATACAATCAGTCGAATATTAGAAAATAACATAACAATTCTTAAAACTTAATGCTAAGTGTCGTGCTCAGTGGCGCCACCACGCACAATATGAATATACTATAGAGGTATATAATATAAGGTTGTATCAACGATAGAAGTTATTATTCATACCAATAAGATGTAAGAAAAATACAAGAACTATTGTGTTGTTTGTTTGTTCTAACAAATAAATTAAGTAGTAGATCATTTTCATGGCACAGTTTAGTAACCAACGAATCAATCATTTTTACATAAAAAGGAACCATTGCCAAAGAAAAACAAGAGTCACAGATATTTAGGACAATTTGCAAATGACAGTAGCAAGACTATATCATTTTTATAGCCTAGTAACCCGGATTTCAATAAATATTTTCCAACTGAGACGATTCAATAATCAAATTGATTCTCATGGCATCATAATTATTAAATGGTTTGTTAAAATCACATACGTATTTGTTGTTCATCAATAAATTAGTTATATTGTCAAATGGTCATTTCCAGCAGTTAAATAATGTTCAGGTCTATCATTCGCATTACCCCTTGGGATGGAGACTAACACGTCCAGCAAGGAGCAATCACAGAATCGAAGACTTCACATACCGAGACTGCGAGCAATCATTAAATATTTCTGACAAAAATATACTTACGAACTACATTTTTGGTAGACAAATGACGTTAGATTTTAAGTAAATATCACTTCACACTCACTGCCGCTGCAGCTACAATTAAAATGTCTTACCCTGTCTATAGCCATAGTCCTCGCCCTGATCATCCACACTACAGATTCAGTGCAAGGCGGGAAGGTCAACGACCCGTGATATATGGCGTACTCCTTGAACGGTGGGTTAAACTGTGAGATCGCCGTGGGAGGAAAGCTGTGATTATAAGCGCGGCTGCTCTTAGCCACTTCCAGTACTCTCCTTATCATTTTGTTTTTGTTTCCTGTAAACTGAAAGAAGAAGAAAAAAGACACTTTAATGATTTACCAAACTAAAAGCCGAATAAATACTAAAGTGAAATGATCTGATTTTGCTAGATTTTGCTCAACATGTCACGCTTTGCTCAGAGCTACGGACTAGTAAGGACACAAGTCGCGTGATATCAGCAGCTAGGTTTGTCAAAATAAATATTTTATCGTAGGTCATTTCTTTCATTGCTTTAGTCTATTATCAAAGGTTCCTTGTATTTACACCAGCCTCGAAACTTTAGTGGACCCGAATTTTCTTTTGGTTTTTTTATTGCAATATAAGCGTGCAGTGGTCAGCCATTTTTGGCATTACGCCACGACCGTAGTTACAAATAACTTAACTTTATATCCATCTCATTTTTTAAAGGTCAACGAAATCAAGAACTTCTCAAAGCCTTAAAGCCTTACCCAACCGTTTTCCAAACAAAATTGCTAAAAAACTGAGCAATTTCTTCAGTTACTTTTTATAATTAAAAAGTCAACGTCGCCGTTTGTTTTAATGATCTGTCGCGATATTTTCTAAGATTATGAAACTTTTTTTTGATAAGGTCAATCTGATAACTAAGCTAAAGAGTGAAATGATAATTTAGATAACTCCTGTGCCGACAGAGCAATTTGGTTTATTTATAAACATGACACTGATTTGAAACTGATTCATAAAAAGATAACTATTTATGTATGAAAAAGTAGGTATTACCTCTAGATAATTCATTTCAAATGTACGATCAATATTATGAAATAGATAATACTTTTTAGTGAAAGAGTATGTCTAGTCTTTTAATCTGTATCTGTTATGTACTTAATGTATGTACATAATTGTCAAAAAATACCGTTTTGTTTCATGTCTAAACCAACTAAAATAAAATCTGAATAAAATATGTTGAGGTTATTAAGACCTTATAGTGTTTCGGTATATATTATTATACTGAAAACACGATTAAACACATGTTTAATTAAAGTTTAAATTCCTTGTAATAAGACTGTAAAAACCACGACGAAGGTGGCATGACGATTTAGCGGCATTTGCGGGTCCATCGTGGCGGAGCATGGCACAGGACAGACCAAACCTTGGAAGGAAAGAGGGGAGGCCTTTGCCCAGCAGTGGGACACATCAAGGGCTAACAAAAAAAAAAAAGACTGTAAAAAGTTCATATAGATTGTAAGCATTACAGACACTAGCATATCCATTTAATTTTCTGATCCTGAAATTCAGACTGCATTTCTATTTACAATTTAAATTTCATTAATATCACAGACATTGCAGTAATTTATAACAATTACCACTTATTTTTTACAATTTAATAAAGCAATATTTCTCAAATATACACCATTTTATTGTGCACCTTTCAATAAACGTCTATTATTCTCTAAATTGATACAGACACGTCACTTAATTATGACTTTATGAACTCAATTCGGGATCGGAGCCTTCTAATTTAATTTTCAACTTCATTTGTGTTGAAATGTTTATCGATGCGTGGAGAAGATGACACGTGTTTAGAAATACTGAACGAGTCAAAGGCAGTCGTGACATTCGCTTTGTTATAAGTTTTACGTATATTATATTGCTGACTGTAGTAAATATATTAAAGTGATGAAAGATATCTTGACACTCTCTTGCTGATTATTATTGCCGCACCGCGTGTCGTGCTTTGAATCTTAATCATTATAAGAAGGAAAATTTTGGTGATTACTAAAATATTGTGTAAATTATATGCCACCAAAAACTAGCCAAGTCTCGATGAAGCTGCATTTTTATCTTTAAAAAATAATGAAATCTACATAAAGTTGTGCCATCCGAGGTTTCGTACTGCGATTCCTTTATTATTAAATTAAATTTTATATGACTGGCCGTTGAACAATGTTTAAACGTTAGTGGGTACAAGGCAACGGCCAAATCACGTATCTTTTTCCGTTAATTGTTATAAAAGCATGTTTGCTAAAAACCACAAGATTTTAACAAAATATATTCTTGGATAAGTAGATAAGTAAAACAAAATAATGTGAAAATAACTATTTTTTGTGTGTGTAGAATGCTTTCGATATGGTTAGTCAATAGTATATATTTTTTTTAGGATTATAGGGTAACTACGGCAATAGTTATTTCATGGATTACGTTATCGTATAGTAATCTAGCAATAAATACCACAAGTCTCTATTTTCTACGAAATGATAGATCATGATATCGCTGGAAAACATTTTCGATATTAGTTTCAGTAAATTTTTCTATAGGGATTATCACTAGCATATGTATTACATTTATTAACCTATAGTTTTTGATCGCGGTTTCGTACCCACACGTACCTAATTAATTTTTTAAAGGCCTTAGCTTTAATTTGTGAACTACTTACCAAATGTTATTTAAATAGGTCAGTCTTGTTTAATTTTACATTTATTTTTGCCAATTTCTAATAGAAGATTATAGTGAATAAAGAAAACAGGAACATGGATATTCTCTGTGGATACATTATAGCAGTCAGCACGTTTTAAAGTCTCTTGGTGCTTGAAATTGGGTAAATGTACAAAGGAGTCAATATGGCACTAAAGCTGCTCAAAGTAGAAACAAACGTGAGTAGCACTTGCAATAAAAATTACTGTTCAGTTAAATTTACACCTACGTGCATTTCTGGATTTCTGGATCGAAAAGGTTTTAATTTAAAAAACGTTGGCTTTCATTACTAACTATTACTTTTTTGTCTGCCATCACGTATTTTATTAATTGTTCAAAAAAATGTCTTGTATGTATCATAATTAGTAGGTACGCGAATGATTTTTTTTATGTATTCAACTTTTATTATTCTAATAACTCGCTTTGATTTTCTATATACTTTGGAATGCTTGATGTTAAATTCATGTCGTCATAATCACGAATATACTATTTAGCTACTAATATTCAAATAAATACTATTTTCTTTTGGTATTACTTTACAAGCTACGTCCTACCGAATATTCTTCTTTATATAACAAACTTTAAAACAATGCCTGACAACCCATTCAGGATACACAAGCGTAAGTAATACTATCAAATTCTAAAATAACCCTATTATAACCCAAGACAAAACAATTACGTAATCTAGAGGCAAAATTTTCCTACGATTCTACGAAATTCGTGAATAATTCCGACAACTAAATTGCCTTCTATCAAATCTTTAGTAAATTGCTCAAATAGTAGCCACGTGCCTCTTCAATAAAACGAAAATATAAAGTAACGTTTCATTTCACAATTTGGGCAATTTCCTTAAGGACCTATTAAAAGAAGATTCTTGCCAACTAGATTTTGGTTAGTCAGTGAATAGATTTTACTCGATTTCACGGCAGACAAGTTAGGTAAGCAGACTTTAACAAGAGTCATTTATACATGGGTGACCATTAAATCCTATTTTAGCCGAACACCTCTTGGTTCAGTGAGATCTTACTCATTATCCAACAATGACATGGATATCTTTGACTCGTAACTATGACATTTTAGCTAAACTTATCATGAAAAAAAATCATTTCAGAAAATGAAAATCTATCACGAGAAGACCAACTTTTCGATCCAGCCACATTGCGTAAATACCTAGCAAAACAACAACAACAAATTTATAAAGATCTATTTAAATGTTAATTACCTTATGTAAACTAGAAATGGCCAATATCGCTTGCAAATCATTGGTAGCAGTCAAAGCATCGTTCAAGTCCTTATACTCAGCCGATGTAAAGAAAACTTGCGTTTCCATAGGATATTGAAGACCTCCCGCCGTGTGTTCCGAAGGCCAGTGGAACGCTATAGAGTCGAAGAGATATCGACGACTGTGGACCGCACCACCGTAGATTAAAGGACGTTCAGTGGTTTCCCAGTTCCCGATGAGAACCACTGAAATTACGAAATAAAAAACAATATGGTTAAAAAGGTTTTAAAATATGAATGATACATATTATAGAAGTAGCAGTGGCACTCAGTGTAAGGTAAGGTGATTGAAATACACACATTTCACTAGCTATAATGTTAGTCCCATGAAATAAGGGGCGAGCTTATTGCCATAATATACCGAATACGTTACTAACGTCCGGGCTATTATTGAGATATATTCTAATATACACTAGAAAATATTAATAACCCTTTGCTCAGAACGCTGGCTTGAATTAAGCCCGTGACCAGCAGCCGCATACACTATGTGGCATCCAAACGACATGGCTCCTAAATGATCTGATAATACTGTCTTAACACACACAAACGAAACACGAATTCCCGGCTCCTTAACTTGGTTGAAAACTTTATCAATAACTCAGCTCAAACTCAAACGATGTCGCTTCGCTTATTATCTGAATCGGTACAGAAGTTAAGCTATCTCAATCACACAAACAAATTTTCTTTTTAATCAAGTATTTAGTCCAGAGCTTGAACCGGCTTGATGCATGATACACTCCTATACAATACACATTGCTCCCATTGTATGGGAATGAATGGACCATTAGCGTCGGTTAACTAAGTTACCTATGCATTCTGCCAAGATATCTAGTCAGAGGGATATTAATGGCTTGATAATGCCCATAGTGTACACAAGCCGTTTCAGTTTCGAACATAAGGAATTTCATAGAGCGTCGTAAGACTGATGACTACAACTGTGTAAAATGAATAAATTAAATCGGAAATGAAATTCTGAGCTAAGTGAGTAAGTCCACGAAGATTTTCTATAACAGTGTGAGTAAAAAATTTAGTTGTAAGTCTGGGAAATTTTCTAAATCTACTGCACATATTTACACACAGTTATTTATTGTAAACGAACAATTTTGTGCCCAACTTTTTTACCCAGACGAAGTCAGAGCAAATCACCGTAGAACACGAAATTTGTTTCTTGGCATTATTTATCTGATAAGTCAACGGACAATTTTTCAAGCGTCGCAAATCTCATTTACTTGTAGTACTTGCATAAACGTTGACTGGAAAGTCGGATGAAGACTCATAAATTGCGTTATTTTGATTTAAAACCAACTTTACTGAAACACTATTTTACATTTTATCGGATATCACAGCGAAGGAGCAAAAAGTCTGATTTATTCCTTTCAATTTTCTACTATCGTTCCGCTAGTCTTTAGGCAACGGCCTTCCATTAATTGTATAGAACTTTGTGGCCGAGATAAAAGGGATTTTTCCTTCCGAGCGAAATATAATTTGCCATTTGTTCGCCAATTTTCTTAAATCTGTTTTACTTTTGGTGTGAAGTTATTTTTGGGCTTTAAACTTGTAGACCACTTTACAAGTCACAATAAAAACCTAATCGTGAATTCGTTTAAAGCAAAACGATGTGTAAACAAAACTGAGAATTTTTATATAAAATATTATCGTCAAGATTGTCACGCTTATAAAGCTATAAAGTTTGGAAACAATATTAATTACGAGATAGGTTTTGGTTTTATATGTGAATAAGAAGTCCCTCTTTTTACCATAAAACATAAATAAAGCTTGAAGTTCTTCGCGTTTACGTCAAAAAATTTTCTGCTAAAACTAATATAGGACCCGTGTCATTCAACAAAGTCAAAGTTCGTAACATTGCTATACAAACACATGCTCTAACATGAACAGCTGTTCTGTGTCCCAAGGATTCTTTAGACAATAGATTCTGTGACTAAGTAATTATAGGGTAGGGTATTTACTAGGTTTCCTTCCTATATTTAGATGTGAAAGGGGAAAAGGATAACGATATAATACAAGAATAGAGTTTTAAGAAAAAAATAAAATTGATACATATATTTTTTTTCCGTTACTGAGTGTCTGACTGACTAATGAACAACACACAGCCGAAACTACTACTAACTAAAAAGTTGAAATCTGGTATGAAGATTCCTAAGTAAGTACAGAGGAGGACAAAGAGACGATTTTTTTAGATATTCCTCCTCGAAGGAAGTGTAATTCCACGCGGGCAAAGCCGCGGGTAGAAAGCTACTAATTATATGAGAAGACAGCAATGACAAGCATGTTTTTTTATAAACAATAAAAATCCGACCAAAGTCTGCTTAAAAGCTTAAAGGAAATGTGGTCAAAACGCGAATATCAAATACCGTATTACAAGGCGAGTAAATAAAAATGTTTACAGTTTTGTTTCTTACCTCGTCTCCCATCTCTCATCAGCGTCATATCCTTAGGAATCACATCGAAGTTCTCAAAGAGTAGTGCTCTTCCACTTCTAGACTTTATCACTGCATCGGTAGGTAAGTTTACTGGAGATTGAGACCGGCCACCGCAGTTAGGGTATACTTTGTGCCATTTCCATTGATCTGTGAAAATAAGAAGAACTGTGAAAGGAGTTACTTACAACCACGTGTGATGGATGTCACTCGGTTTCTTTTCAATGATTTAGGCTTTGTCCTTCCTCTGGATATAAATTACATTATCCAGATCTAAATTTCTTGAAGCACCAAGTAATGATCGGTATAATGCATGATTCTTATTAATACTGTTACAGCTATAGAGCCGGTAAAGTATGATATCCAGATTTAGTCAGAAAACAGAGTTACTTTCTTTTCATAGGATATTACTATGAAACTGAACGTGACGGATATTCTTTATTTGCTACTCATAACAAAGTGAGCGCTACAAAACAGGTTTTTTCAAAAAGTAAGAGTATTTACTCAAGATCTTTACTAAAGAGTAACTGACGTTTTCTGTAAGATATCCTCAAGTATATACTATCTGTTCAGAGTAAATATGACCTTAAAACAACGACAAATAGGGATCATTTTCCAAGAGAATTTTGTAAAGGCGTTGAAGTGGCCGTAACAAAGAAAATTTTGAACCGAGAAAATGAGTTAGGTTCTAAATTGAAGGAAAAATGTCCGCGCTTAAGTCTGTTGTTCAAGAAATGTTTAGAGTGCCTAATTAAGCACGGCTTTTGTTTAGGAAGAATATTTTGACTTTTCGACGGAAAAAATAAATCTTTTGAGTTCCTTCCTGGATAGTTAAAGAGGTCGTCTGTCTGTGATTTTAGTACAAAGTTTCCGTAACAATGCTAAACGATTCGCACCGTAACTTTGTCTCTTAAAAACGTATTTTAGGTGAAGTTTGCGAGAATTCTTTTCCACTATATAAGAAAAAAGTAGCAGGTGTTTTGTGAAAATGGTCTCGTGTATAAAATACTACTTATTTATTCATCGAGTCGCAGATCCGAGTCTAGATTTAAAACGAAAGGAAGTCTTACAAAAATTCACAGTTTAGGTTTCTTCTGGAGAAAAATCCAAAATATATTTCTTAGAAAACTAGATTTTATGAAATTCCTATTCTACTTAGTACCAGCGTTTTGCTTGTAATAAAGAAAAAAACTTTTAGGAACAAAAGGCGCAAGGATAGCTATTTCCTGGTTCACCCGACCCTTCCTGAACGCGCGATGAGGTCCCAAATGTTACTTATGGGGTACCAAAAGTACGTACTTACAATGCTAATCCACTTCCCTTCTCGTGACTTGCATTCTAGTAACAAATTTATGCAAAATGCTTGCGCAAAATGTACGGCGCAGAACGGCAGCGAAGATTTTAAATGAACTAATTAGGAATGCTTAAGGGTAAACAACTTACCTCTATAACTCCATTCAGATACTGTGGAGAACAAAATATTATTCATTTTAGTATTTTTAGAGCTACAGATAGAAATTATTCCTACAAAAAAAAATAAAATTATAGATTCCAATGATTAAATTAAGGTTACACTAATGACTGATGGGCACATCATAGTTTGGAACATAAAAAGAAAATCTTAAACGCATGGGGAGAACGTTTTTTTGTGAATTCTTTGCTTTTCGCATCATCATAACTGGCCTGTGTCCATCTGTTAAAAATAATTAGGCCAAGTGGAACATCCTTGTTCGTGGCTAAAATGGCCCTTGCTAATGTTGCAACTATAGTTCAAGAACTAAGTAGAGAGCTTTGTATGAAAGGTTCACCACTGGCGGAGGTGTAAAAAGTTTAGAATTTAGAACATCAGTGACCCGCAGGCTTATGCAGCTGACGGTGGCCTGTTTGATACAGATACTTTGTTTTGAAAATACTCATAATATAATCTAGATTAATCGTTTTAAGTTTTGGTACTTTGGAATTATTATCAAATGACTTCAATAATAACACTACTTTCTTGTAAAAAAATGCAGGATAATAATACACTTACCCAGCGGTGTAGTATCCTCGAAATAATTTGGAGTCTGTGTCTGAAACACCATATTTAATATTTATTAAAATATTCACAAGCAACTACCGATATCAATAAAGATGAATGAAAACATTTTTGTTTCATGATAAATTATTAACACCGAAACCGAAATAATTAAGACAATCTAGACAATTTATTAAAGAAATAAACCCAACTTAAGCTACAAAAAGAGTTAAAATCGAAATAACTATTTAACTCCGTAGAACTTTACAAAATACTTCAAGAAGGAAAAAAAACTGAGTTGTATTTCGAAAATAATTAAATTTATTTACAAGTATTTTTATCTTTATGTTCCAGGACAATTTAACGGCAGTAAAGGAGGAAGACTTTTATTCAACAAACAGAGGTCACAGCTTTTTAAATTAATTAATTTGCTTGCCGCGAAAGTTAATTGCTTCCGCATCCTTTGACCAGGAATATTGAAGGGATATTTTTGTTAAGTTCAAAAAACAGCAGTATATTAACCAAGATCAAATATAACTACCTATTTGTAGGCTAATTTTCTACCATTATCGACTATCAACAATTGGCTAGCTATCGAGAAATATTGTATTCAGAGCAATTTATAAGCGCCTCTAGCAGGCGCTGTAAAAACTATTATTGCAGTACACTTTAAATATCAAACTCTCGATAGTACCTACCGACTGTAGCGACTCTCGCCGATGACATAAAACTTTCTATAATATTAATAGTAATTTAAAACATAAAAAAACCTATTATGACAAAATCCCTGTAGCATGTTGCCAGTCAGCACGTGCTATTATGTAGAAGCTATTTAATCGACTCAGGGACAACGTTACATAAACCTAACACAAAACGAAGATAAAATTATGTTACATCTCGTTGAAAGCCAGGACAATCTGAATTACTTTGAGTAATTAATAAACTCAAGGACTTTCGCTTCATACTTATAACGAACACGTTGGCAAACGCGTTGGAAGTTTACTCCACGTTTTTGCTACACGTGACTCCCAATTATATTGTTTTGTACTAAGTTTGAAAGGTTCTCATTATTCTCTATTAACAAATTATACCTGCAAAATATTCTTAGAGCTTCAGGTAAAGAACAGGCTTCCCAGAATTTAATACCGGAAAATGTGGTTCAAGAAAGTTTTACTTAAAATATTTCCGGAACAAAATAAAGTAAACCAACTCCTGTGGGGTTTGAAAGTGCTTTTAGGGTCGTATTTTATCCCATTTTCAACCTCATAAACTTTAAACTCATTGTGGAAACTCCTGTTGTAATTTTGAGTGTACTCTTACTCAAGAGTACAGATAAGGGTATCATTTTGAGTTTGAGATTTTGGGCCAAATATAATGGGTGTAAAACAATACCTGTAGCGCGCTTTTCTACAGTCGGCGAGTATCGAGAATTTGATATTTAAAATATACTGCAGAAATAGTTTCTAGGACGCCCGCTAGAGGCGCTGGTCAGATTTTTATACAAAATTTGTCTGCATCAAGTCGATTGGCGGTAGTCGAAAGAAGTAAGGGTTTTCACCGCTTTCCACAAACATTTAATAGATCTATGTGGATGAAAGCGCCAACTAACGTCTAATATTAGGAACTGCAACTAAATCTTATTTGTTCGGTTTTTTTTTTATAAATTTCTTGGAAAGATAATATACTTATGGTAGCTGTTACTCACAGATCCACGGAGTAATCTCCATCCACGGGTTTCTATGGTACTTTGTTCTTGGAAGTGAGTCGGGAAATGGAACACCCAAATAGTTTTAGGCTGCGAAAAGTTTTGCGTGTATTATTTCAAAGTTTTCTTATTTCGTGAGTTGTTGGAGCAGAAACAAATATACAAAATGGAAATTACATTATTTATTTCTTGTTACAATATCCTTGTTTATTCTATACTTAGAACGTAAACTTGTATTATATAAGTTAATAAGTTGTAAATTGAAATTCCGAAATGGCAAGTACTAATAATATCCTGAGAACAATGAAAATTAGAAGCTACAAAATTAACGATAGTAGAATTCAAGATTTTAGTAGGGATTTATGTCAGAATCTAGGTATAAACAATAAGATCAAATGGAAATAGAAGCATAATTGAAACAGAATTTATTAGAGAGAATATAACTTTGTAATGCAATGCATGTATTTACGAGTATTATCTGCAATGAACTACCAAAGCTTCTGCGATGTTTTTGCCACTTTATAATTTTTAACCTATAAGATTTATAAGATTTTTTTGTTTTTTACAAGACAAAACAGCTTTCTCGTCTTACTATTCTTTGATTCCGAGCCTTCTGAGGCCCTCTTTTCAAAAATAATTTGGACTGGAAATCATTTAGTCACATCAAATTGGTATAACATATTTTTGCAACTCACCCTTCCATACTTCATTCGATCCTTCGCTTCATTGTCAAGTTGTCGTTGTATGTCGTCGGCATCATCAAAGAGCGTGTTGGTTCTAGGACTTGTTTGATCTTGAAAAGGTTGATCTGAAGAATATTATATTATATTAGTCATTTATAACACAAATCTAACAGGGTGGCTAACTAATCGTAGTAGCGCGCTTAGAACTGCAGTAGCGCGATTCTATACAGGCGGTACTGTCTAGTATCGAAATTTTGACGTTTAGAATGTACTGCCAAAATAGTTCCTACGACGCCCGTCAGAGGCGCTGATCAGATTTTCATACAAAATTTCACGATGACAAGCCGGTTGTCGGTTGTCGATAGTAGTAGAGAATCGTGCTACAAAAATCACTGGTTAATTTCAATAGACAGACAGAGCATTGTAAGTTTAACAAAAGACTGTGTGACTATTCAATCGCTTTTTGAGAAAAGCTGCCCTAAATTTTGCTTGCATTTTGATGGTTGCAGTATTATTGATAATGTACGTTTCATGGCCTCATTTTTTACTTCGCACAAATCATGAATACGATACATTTATTTTAAAAAGTCTTCATGTACATCGCAGGAGATACAGCAAGTAATATATTTGTAGCCCTCCCATTTCTTTCCGGTAAATATTCGTGACGTAATCCGTTACGTCATTATTATCGTACCCAATATCTCTGTACCTATTTTTTATGGAATAACGTAAGTACAGTTATTAAGTGAATAATAGGTTTCGGTTCAGATCGTAAAATAAAACCTCAAATTATCTTTTCATACCGAGTGTAAACTGACGATAAAAAAGGGGGTAACCTACAATAAACCTTAATATTTTATTACAAATCACTGTAATATTACACAATGTTTATGTCTACCGAAATTTATTCGTTGTTATGAAGGAAAACGTAGAGGAAAATCAGTTTGCGTTATCAATAAAAAATATACAGCTAGAAATGAAAAATCAGCATTTTGTTTCAGTATTATGTGGGGTTGATAAAATTATTTTATTATTTACTGGTTCAAGTGGAAGCAAAAACCGTAAAGAGTCCAATTTCTTTCTTCGAGATGATAGTGGTCAATAACGGTATGAACTTTTAAGTTCCAGCGTATTTTAGGCATGATATTTTTACTAGAAGATTTTACGCAGGTAAGGCTACTTTTCGGGTGGTTCATCTTCTTATATCTTTCATTTTATTTCCTTTTCCATTGACTATAAATCAAAGGATACAGAATTACGTTATTAATTTGGTATTCGTCGGTTAAATCAATATAATTTATTAGCCGTCAGATACTGAAGGTCTCAGAGGTCAAAACCACAAATCTTCAAGGGCAATGTGACAAGACTTAAGTTAAAATAATGGTAGAGTAACTTCGTAATGGATTTCCTCAAGTTAATAAGGAATTAATTATTAAATTTCATTTACAGGTTAATAGCAGAACCTTTACTGCTTAGTTTATGTTTATTAATTATTTGGTTTATGTTTGGCAAAAACCGGTGAATTATTTCCCTAAAAGTTTTTAGAAAATATTCAACTTGATTTTCTCTATTAATATCGTATGTTAATTATTGCAATTATACTTTTGCCTTGTTTGCAACCTTATTTCGGGAGAATAGAACTTATCTCAAAGTTTTATCATCATCATCATCATCTCAGCCGGGAATCGTCCACTGCTGGACAAAGGCCTCCCCCATCGAGCGCCAATAGGACCGGTCCTGGGCCGCCCTCATCCATCGGACTCCGGCAACCCTTACCAGGTCGTCGGTCCATCTTGTGGGGGGCCTGCCAACACTACGTTTCCCGGTTCGTGGTCGCCACTCCAAAGTTTATTTTTTAAGAATTTTGAACAGAATATTTGTGTATGGGTACAAAGCATTTTATTATTTTTAATATAGATGTTTGATAATGTAGGTTGCAGGTAAAATATTCTGAGTAAAACAACCTGGCTATTTCTTGTGCTACCGGAAAGTTATTTGTATCTCAGGGAATTTTCATATAAGAGGATCTCGGCGATATTATGAAAAGTGAGCGTGGTTATGTAGACAGTAGAGAAGATTTATGTCTTGGACGAAAAATGCAGACGCCAATGTGAAGTTGAGGTAAAGAAGTATCGATGAGTTTTTTTTAGTTCAGTCGTATTACACATTAATGTTTTGTGAATTATAAACCTAGGCCAAGCATAATGTTTCAATTGCTTAAAGAAATTATGACATAAAGCAACAGCTAGATTTTTCTAAAATTTTGACCAAGTAAAAGACAGTCGTCGATTTTCTAAACAGAATGTACTCGTATTATGGTCATGGACAGAAAAAGCTTTGCACACTTTTTCCCATTCTCTTTACATCCATCACAGAGTTGATCTTATGCCTAGTTCCGTTTTGTATATTTGAGGTTAGGCCAGTTTATTTTTTGCAAATTGTGATATTTTCCAAAAAGTGTTAGTTCGTGAAGCAGAAACACATAGGACTTGAAACTTCTGAGTTTTCTTCACAATTGCTCAAACATTTGCCTATAACAGTAACTCTGCAAGCAAATTTTGATGGTCTGCACATCATATTACTTTGGTTGCATATTTTAAGCATTAGTACGATCAAAATCAGTGTGGTCAGCTAAAACCGAATTACTTTTAGCGTTTCATTAATGCGTTTGCTGTGGCATTAATATCGTAAAGTAATTTGTATAAAATTTATTGAATGACCGGACTGGCACTTAAAAGTATAATGATGATAGAAATGCAGCATATTTTACATTATAAAAGAAAGTATTAATGATATTTTTATCATAAAATGGCAATTTTTTTAAACAAACAAGTTAAAATAAAGAGCATATAAGCTTTTAGTAACTCAAGTGATTATATAAATATTTGGAAACCATGTCATAAATACCTGTAAGACCTTGTCACAGTTTGTATGTGCTTAGATAAAACTGTTCTGTCTTATGATCTAGAATAGATAATAGCATCAGACGTTCCTTGAACCTATAGTTATCTCCTATAGAATGATTATAACTGCCCAAAATTTCCTCTACAACGAAACAAATGTATGCAAAGGGCTCGTTGAAACCAATTCCTTTACGAAACACAACTAGAATATTAATATCCTATTTTCTATTGTATAGTATTACTATGGAGTAACATAGTCTGATACAGAATCTACGTGTAGAGTCAAAGGTATCTGCACAATAACGTGATACCTTTCGATGAAACTCTGATATTTCCGCACGGTGAAACCTGTTAATTATAATATTATTCTAAGCACGTCTAATGAGAATATCGATATTGAGACGTATAATGTTCGTTTGAAATATAGAATTTGAAGACAACGGGGCAGAAAGATACGGTTTACCTAGAAATATTCTATTTGTTTTGTATTTCGAGATCGAAATCTAAATGAATATAAGTCTTGGTTTTCGTCCCTGGTTAGAAATGAACTCTTCGATAATAGACTAAAACCAAATTGGAGAAGATGATATTTTTTGGGCTATATCTTCAGTTTGTACAGTTAGCTCCAAAAGTAGCTGATCTTACTCAATCTTTTGAAACCCTATATACCGAAGTGTGCACATTATTCCACAACAAAATCAGGTAGAATGAGTTAGAATTAAACATTTCAATCAATGGCAAATGTTATTTCAATGGAATAATAATGTGCACACTTCAGTATATAGGGTTTCAGAAGATTGAGTATGATCAGCTACTTTTGGAGCTGACTGTACCACTAATTTTATGTTTTAAGGCGTTTCAATCGGCTTACCGCGAATTTGCTCAGACTAACACGGCTTAAATATTTTTGACACCAATGGTTCAACGCCAATAGTTGCCTAGCTGCTATGCTAATTGACCCCTATGAAGTTAAAACCTCAACCTGTGTAGCGACTTAACATGCTCGTCTGCTTTTCGTTTTAAAGGTCGCGTAATTACATTGTTTTATGTGAACAAATACGTGACAATGTTTTCAAACGCACGTTATAATCTCAATATAACGTTCACAGTCTAGTGCACTGGGTTCCAATTATTAATGGTTTAAGTACAAATATTTACGTATGAGAACCAAATATTATTGTATCTGTTGAGAGATATGAATGCCTTCAAATGTCAAACGAAAAGTTTATTTTAATTGTAACAATATTTTGTATAGTATGCGTACTTATTCTAGGCGTGAGTTTATCACCCCACCCAAAGTGATCATAGTTATAGGCCATATTTTATAGACATTAACATACTAATTATGCAATTCGATAGTATTTCCTTCATATAAAAAAAAACAATCTCAACAGCTATCACAATTTCAACAATCAACATCAAGTCATAAATGTTAGGTAACTATAACTAATACAGAAATGTAGCCTCAAATAATTACTTTCATCCGCAAGAGAATTACATCAAGAACAACAGAAGAAAAACATTTCCCAACACCATCGAACAGAATACAGAGAAACCTATCGAGATATATAATTTCATCAAATTCGGAGAGAAAATTTGTACTCGTAGATAAATAGGCCATTATTACCAATAAATAATATACAACATAGTTTATTTCCTTATAAAAGAGTGTCTTATCCATTCAGGATAGACAAGGCGGAAAAGCTGACCTGGCAGTCATCCAAACACCCATCCAACGACCTATATTGAGTGAATTTATCACATATTCCGTATATTTGAGTGTTAGGGTCACAGCCATATGACCTACTAAGTTAAGCATACGCAGAAAATCTTATTGCGGCTTTCGGCTTACTTTTATTTTTGGAAACGGACGAAATTGTACCTTTATGGTAGTACTGGCTTATGCCGACGGATTTACCTGATTTTTTGTTCAGATGTTAAAATATTAAGGTATATTTATCTTAATAGTATAATACAAATACTTGGTCAAATATCGTCTAACTCAGTAGAGCCGCTTTAACGTACAGTAAAGGCAAACTAACCCGCGGTATCGCCAATTAGCCCCCTTACGCACTAGCGGTTAACCGCGGGAGCGGCTAGCCGCGCGGTTACAGTTGCCTGACAAAATTGTTGGCGGTTATGTTGCGGTTCACAGGCGGTTGTATATTAAACTATAACCGCTCCCGCGGTTAACCGCTAGTGCGTAAGGGGGCTTAGTAGGTATTTGACCAGGAAGTTACTAACATTTTTTTACAATGATTTGGACGAATTTTGTTAATAATAGAAATCTAGTAAGAAATCACACAATAAACATAACCCAACACATATTCTTCGTTGACCTAACCGCATACCTTCAGATTCGGAACATTCGGAACAAAAAAAGGTTTCTCTGTATAAGCGTTCCATATACAACTTGAGTTTTATTCTAGGTTATTTATATTTTTAATAAAGCCTCAGTTTCTTTACATTTAGATAGAAATACGCAATAAAATCTTCGTAAGCACAATATTATATTTAATGTGGTGCCGTAAGAATATAAATTAAAGAATTCTTCGTATTCTTTAATGAAATTATTCGATTTGATAGCTTATAATGTGTAAATATTTAACACTTATATAAAGGCGTTTCTCCACCCGGAACTTTCGCATGTAATGTGAGATTAGGTTGTTTTTTGGCGTGAGTCTGACGAAAAAAAAGATGTTGTTTTTTGGCGCGTGAAACGTCTAGCTTCACAAACTATTACAGACTGACCAAATTGCCAATCAGATGAAAAAATTTTGCCGCCCGGCAGATTTTGTTACTTTAGATTCGATTTTAATAATTATATTTCAATATTCTCTACGCAATTTGACGAGCACTTAAAAATAACACATTGTTTTAATAAAATTGTCCTAAGTTGTTGTGTAACATTTAGTCCAAGTAAACATATAAGTTAGTTTATGTGGCGAAATGGACAAGTTTTTTATTACATTTGCTGTCAATTTACTTTTCAGATTTTCGTTTATTTATAAGACGTAAAGCTGACTTAAACTGGCACAGTAATATAATTGATTCATCGTTTTCTGTTATGCTAAGCACTTTACATGAAATGCTTCATATGAAGGACCACCTTTACATCCATGATAAGTAAAAACGCCTGAGGAAGCAAAACATTTACCGGAATCGCGGGGAAATACTTCTTGGTATGCCGTGTGATAACATAATGATAATATAACACAGATTATATTAAACAATTTCTTAGAAAGTGTACCTTAACGTGATCATAAACATCTTCATTCAATAAAAGCAAGTTTCTTTTATTTCGATCTATGTTTTCGTTACTTAATTTGTAAGACAAGTTTGTTAGCTTCTTTGGTTGGGTATATATAGGAATTTTGTGCAATAAATATTTATTAATTGGTTAGTACGATAAGAATATGGTAGACTAGCTGACCCGCGCAACTTCGCTTGCGTCACATAAGAGAGAATGGGTCAAAATGTTACCCGTTTTTGTAACATTTTTCACTGCTACTCTGCTCCTATTGGCCGAAGCGTGATGTTATATAGCTTATAGCCTTCCTTGGTAAATGGTCAACACAAAAATATTTTTTCAATTCGAGCCCGTAGTTCCTGAGATTAGCGCGTTCAAACAACTCAGCTTTATAATATTTGTATAGATAATATAACCTCGTAGCTAAGTAACAACCGCGTGCATCCATCTCTAATGTTAAGCTACGCTTGCCGAGGTTGTTCCGTGGATGGGTGACCATATACTATAATATAATACTCATAACTACTTAAAAGAATATTCAATTAAACTAACACGAAATTCTACCAAATACCACTAAATGGGTATAATATTAACATTAAATACGAAATAATGTAATTAAAAGAATATACAAACAAATTTATTATAACTAACACGAAATATTTAGTGGAAACTATTTCAAACTAATATCAATTCGAAAGAGTATAACCTCAACTGATTAGAATAACGTAAGTAGCATAATAATCAAATTTCGGTTAAAAATCTCCAAAGCGTAGGCTTACCCAGCTAAGACATAAAACGTAATGATAGTGCGATTTAATATTGCCAGTAGCGCCATCTAGTGAAAGCGCCAGTGCAACCGCAACGCGGTGGAGCGGTTTCTTCCGATTGTCGCTGTTTTCCGTGGGAATGAGATATTTTCCCGGAGTAAAAAGTAGCCTATGTCCTTTCTCGGATATCAAAGTATCTCCATACCAAATTTCACGCAAATTCGTTCAGTAGTTTAGGCGTGATTGAGTAGCAGACAGACAGACAGACAGACAGACAGACAGACAGACAGACAGACAGAGTTACTTTCGCATTTATAATATTAGTATGGATGAAATAACTTAATAAAAAAGTATAGAAATCGTTGCAGACTTTACAAAAAGCATTGCTGCTATAAACAGAATTTAAACGAAATTTAAATTCCCGTAATATGTATTTTAAGAATGCAAGTTAAGGTTTACTTTATTTTCCACGAAAACAACCAAAATTTACTATGCATCATATTCAATGCAATTCTTGTGTTTAGTTGAAATATCTTCATAAAATATTCCTTTTTTTACCACTTAATATTACACCGTCAAACACACGTCAGACAATTAAGGGCTTTGGTTTTCAATAAAAACATAGCTTATTTGGTATTAGAATTCAAAATGGCGGAATTAGTATCAAATTGATACGCTTAATTTAATGCTACGCACGCACGATATGGTTTAAACCAAGGACCCAATTTACTAGGGATATGTGACTTATTAATCAAAATACGTGATGAATTGTTTTAGTATTAACAAACAAATTGGTTCATTTCCTGATCAATTTAAAACTGGGTGAAAGCAATTTGCGTTTCGCAATGTCCTTGAGTGTGGAATGTGACAAGAATTTTAGTATAATTTGTAACATTACTTTCTTTTTCATTCTCAAATTGTTTTGTAAAGTTGTTTGTAAGGCAATGAATGGGAGAACGAATTTGCAGGATCAGAATTTTGTATGTATATGGTAGTTATCCAGCGTGACACCATGTTATAAAAATATAACTACAAAAAGCTAAAAATACAGAAACGAAAGGTACAATTCATCGAAAAGTTGAATAATTTAAAAAGTATTTTGTTGGGGGCTCTCATTTCCAGTAAGTCTGTTAAATATTAAAACTGAGATTTTTCGCGGCCTCGTGCCTATTCATTATTACTTAGCCTCATTAGGCTAAAATCTCGTGAAAATTTGATAACTTCCTTATAACTCAAACCATCACTGTACAAGGAACAACTTGCACAAAAGCGACCAACTCTACTTAAGTAAGGTGAAGTAAAGCTGTGCACTTCCCCATTTCATACATTTTCAACCTGTTGAAATCCCTTTTATCTAAATGCGTTTCTTTAAAGTGCTAAAAGCCAGTTCGGCTAAGCTTTCAAGGTCTTTGCCTTAAAGCAAGTCAGATGTTACTTAGGAATAGAGTGAGAAGTTCTATTTAGTGTACCTTCTAAGTAGGATTATAATACATACTTATGATACGTACAGTAGATACACCGGAGAGTACAGTATAATGTCCGACAACTTAAGAGAGAGTCTTGCAACCAAGGTTCGCAGATGATGTAGGAATACAAATTCAAAATTTAGACTGCCGATATAAGCATTTTTTTTAATACAGAAAATATTCATTATAATCTAGATAAATTGCGCATGTCAAGGCACTCTACTAAATTGAAGGACTAAAATATTCGATAGCCACTAGATTTTAAATATTGCTTAAAGGAAAAGTAGATAATACGTGAGAACACGTAACCGCGTTTTTCACGAACTATGACATGACAGATACTGCATTTACAATTCGCCTAATATCGCGTCACCACGGTACTAGGCCATCGTCATTCAGAACAAAGCTATAACTTAATATAGAAACAGCAATTACCTTCAAATCCCGACACTTGAATATGGATGAACAGCAAACAACATATCGTAACTTTTCCAATCCCTTTGTCAAACATACGACAGAATTGGATCACGTTATCGTAACCAAATCCAATTTTAATAGGAATATTAATTTGTGTATTTTAATATTCATCAATCGTAATATGCGTAAAAATTGATCACACGAAATGTACATAGCCTCAAAATTAATTGACATGATTCTTTTTTTGCTTCAAAAAATGGCTGATACGGCCAGTTGTAATTATGAAATATGCCTCCCTGGTTGATATTAAACCTTTTCTTTTTAACCGAATTCAAAAAAAGTTGGGTATCTCAATTCGGCCGTATATTTTACATACTTATTTTTTCTTAATGTACCTGAAGGTATAGACAGAGGTGTATAAAATGTTCATCTACATTACGCCATTAACAATGTTAGTTCTAGGTGTAAGTATGTAAGTTTTAAGTGTAGTATGTAAGTTTTAGGGTTGGGGCTAGATTATTTCCATATTATTATAACCTTTGTCTTTTATTTATTTCTTAACTTGGTGTAGGGTTGTTGTATTGGGTAAAGCTAGTGCAGAACCTTAAATTATGTTTTGAGGATAAGTTTTGTACTTTTTCTGTAACAGTAGATCAAATAAAGCTATACAAAGAGATCCAGCTTTTTTTACCTTTATTTTACCTTTATCTACCTGTCATTTGGCCCACGTAATTAAAATAATAATTCTTCTATAATTGTTAATACTAAGCTTCAATAGTAATTATTCGAAAATCCAAACATTAATTAAATTTATTCACGCATGGCCAAAAATCTGACTGGGATGGCGAGGGTAATTGAATTCGTGTGTTGAATGAATGAACTAATATCAGGTTATGCCGCGTCAAAAATAAATTTGTTGATTTTCAGTTGCCAATGCAAAATTTTGCTTTGTTCCTTTTAATGACAGAGCGTTACAAAACACGTTAATTTATTCTGATATAGATTAATGGAGATTGTGTTTTTAATAATGAAGTATTTCCTTAATTGTTTTTTTACGTGTACAGTAAATTATTTTCTTGAAATTAATATAATAAATGATATGATTATTTACTTACAGTTAAAGAGCACTTATTATCGCTTTATAACGCAAATATAACTTAAAAAGTAGACTTGGTGTATGAAAACAGTCGTCAAAGCAATGCAGCGTATTAGAATAAACCTTAAATTCCTACTATTAGGTTTCTAAAAAGATAGGTATTTTTTTTCGGAATAAGTTGAATTGAAAATCTAAATAAATGCGAGTTTGTTAACTTAATTCATGTTGGCACGGTATCAAACGGATAATTTTTAATGTTAGTTTCTGTTAAACTTTGGTTCGAGTTTGGCGGATGTCCAGCCGAGTTTCGCATGTTCTTGTCCAGTTATATTAGTGTTATAAATTCTAAGTGCTCTTGGCATCGTAACATTTTACTTTTGAAAGATCTTTTTGTGGCTATTTTTTCTAATTTTCCTTGCAGGTTCAGTCATCCGTAATGTATGGTCCGCAATGGTTAGCGCCAAATTTATGTTATATTCTCAAAAATATTTGTATCAATTAACATAGTGAAATTACCACTTTAACTCCAGTTAATTTAAACCATTTGCTGCTTTAGCATTTCTGCGTATTGTTTGTAGAAATCATTCAATTGATATTTTCATACAAAAAATACGATAAAATTTACATATTTTTAAGCGACTTCAAAAAGAAGGAGACTTTTATGTTCGTGTGGTATGTTTTTTATTACTCCGATTACGCGGTTTCTCAACTAATTACCGTGATTCTTAAATTGTTGATGCGGAATAGTTGGTGTTTAATCAATAAGGTTATTAGTTGGGCTCAGTAGCTCAATTCTCTTTTACTATCGACTACCGAAAACCGACCTGTCATCGAAAAATTTTGTATGAAAATCTTATCAGCGCCTCTGATGGGCGCCGTAGAAACTTTTTTGGCAGTTCATCCTAAATGTCAAAATTCGATAGCTAGCCGGTTGTCGGTAGTCGATAGTGGTAGAGAATCGAGGTACAGTACTTTTTGTTGTTGAAGCTTATATGACATTAATTATGACAAAATATTAGAAAGTAATAACGAATCATGTGCGAGTCGGCTTTTATAAATTCACACCTATTATTCTTGAAGGCGTAGGCGTGTACGATATACACCCACGTTTCTCTTTTTTATATTTTTAGTGCCATCGAACGAAAACTACACATCGTGAGTGGGTGTCAGTTTTAGAACCGTAACATGTTACATAAGGTAAAAGTTTCATGATTATTAACCCCACTAGATGAAACACGTGCTATTGTACAACTTTCGAGAAATTATTGATGTTTTCAGTGTACCAAATCAGAAATTCTAATTGACAAAAAATATTACAATCGTCTTTTTTTCTTTCAAAAGATATTAGCGGGGACATAGTAAAAACGTTTTATAGTTGCAGACTGGAGGCTAATGACGCTGTTTCTCCTTATAAATTATACGATACCGTGACATCATGCGACAGGTCCATTCATCTCCAATTCAAGTCTCCTGAGACCTGTTGAATTGAGTATCTGTTAAGTTTAATACGTTACGTAGGTGTACTCGTATGACGATAAGATCTCATACAAATACGACCAGAATTCTCAGAACATTATGAAGTAGCAAGTTTAAGCAAGCTTCCGTCTGTTTCTCACGAAATTCGTTGAATGCAAACTTTGTATGTGTAAGTATTCCGAGCTTAGTATTGACATTCTGTACGTAATTAATAACGTTTGGAATACTTACAAAGTTCTGTGTTCATGTATTCTGTTTTGCTTTGTTATGGTAGACCTTTAAGTTAAAGTCGAACGGGTTTAACTTATAAAAATAACGTTTAGTTATATATGTAATAATATGTATGTATGTATTAAACTGAAAATGATCGTGATCCGAAACTAAATTGAATCTATTTCTTACAAAGTATTACAAAAAGAACAATGTTATAGCCATTGCTAGTAAAATTGGTAATTTCTAATTCATTTTACAATATAAGCTAGGAGTGTAACGTGCCTGGTTTATGCTAACACTGTCGCCCTACGTTATATGAGACCAATATTGTAAATACATCTTTGGGTATACCAGACACAATTTTAAGTAAACATTATTATATTATATGTGTATTGTATCAGTAGCAATGTTTAGAAAGATCTCAAAAAGTTAATATCACTTCACATTCACACTAAAAAGTCATCTTCAACAAACTTACCAATGAACTACCTGTTCGTAGCATTTCATTATTTGTTATTTTTTTCCTGTACCGCGATTCTCTACCACTATCATCTACCGACAAACGACTAGCTATCGAAAAAAAAACTGACTATCGATTGAGCGCCTCCAGCGGCCGTCATAGAAATTATTTTTGGAGTACATTTTAAATGTCAAACTCTTGATAATCGAAAGTACGGATTGTACAGAATCGCGCTACTGTAATACCTGTGACTTCAATTTATCCTTAATTAGGAGTTGACTCGATTCTCTATTTGTATAGAACTTTCTAATGACATGTGAGTCAAAGTATCGCTAGCTCTAATTCCTAGATCCGCATAACGAGGAAACTTCACAAGTGTTTGCATGTCAAAGGTTCCTTGAAACGTACTGACATAGAATATTATACGTATTTCTGAGTAAATTTCAGTGTCGCTGAGAAAATTATTACCTATGTAGAAGAGTATTTTATTTTATAATTAATTCCAGAAAGTAAGAATGCAGAGTACAGCCAAACGTGAGGCAATTGTTGGTAGGTTTCATAGAAAATTACTAGACGCAAACTTAAAGGAAATGCGTACTTTGCTAATTAGAAAGCAAAATATTATGTGTATGAGATTTGATTATTTAGTGTTGATACAGTATCTGATAATGAAATTTTGTTTTTATTTTTAAAATATTTATAGGTATCACGCCATCTTTCAAATAAGCTATCTGATACTTACCTATAAGCCGTGAAATTGACGCTAAATATTCATTTGGAATCGGGACTTCGTTTTGTATTTCTATGCTGAACTAGGCTTACAATAAAAATACATAGCAATTACCTAGATAAAATTTTCATAACTTTATTTTTCTATTATAAAAATGTTATACAAAATTCTCTACCTTGTATAAAAATAAAAGTTTTTAGACCAAAATGAGCCCTTATTTTTCTAGAAAAATGTAGTTTTATCTTTGTGATATAAGGAACTTTATACGTGAGTGTATTTGTGCTAGAATGGCCTATGAACGGTAGACAAGAATGTTGAGGACAGTGAGATATGCTGATAAATATCTTCGGTACTATTTCGGAGAGGTACAAATTTGTTGTACGTGTCACATCGTCAAAGTTCTGGTAGTATGAAACACTATTTATTTGCGTTGAATTTCATATTCATACCAGTGCCTCGCTGAATAATAATGTTCAATTTCGTGTACGTTACTTAAGTTTAAATTTTCTTTGTCATAAGAGTTACTCAGTGCAAATCAGGATGTATTATGTCGGTTAATATAAAATGTAATTCAAAAGTTCAGCAACGTACTAATCTTTTGATGATCACGATAGTATTATTTTTATATTATGCTGGTACAAGGAAACAAAGCAATAAATTAAAGGTAAAATTAAGCACAGCATCGATTATGGATTTTTATTTAGTACAATTCCCCTCATATCCAATTACTTATTTCTTTGAAGGATTAAGAGGAAATAGCAAGGAAAACTCTTAATTGATAAAAATGTTAAATCAGAATAGAAAATAAAAATATTCTTAGAACGTAGCAATTCGTCGTTATTTGACATAATCAATGTTTATGAGATGTGATACTAAATACATGACTATTGTTATGACTCAGAACAATTTCTAAATAATTACGAGTACCTAGAAACAAAATTGTATCTTGTATTAATAACAACTTTAAGAAAGGGCTTAACAATCTTGCCTCGTAATAAGCTTTCCTATGATTGGCATTTAATTATAAAGATGAAACTTAACAGAAAATGAAAGCGTAATTCTTATTTCTTAGTATTATAGTTCTATTTATATTTCAAGAATCAGTGACAGCGAATTAATTAAATTTTCTTTCTAAACTGTCCAACTTAAATATTTCTATAAATAATATGAAAGTTGCTATCTCGAAATTATTTTACCTTTAAGAAATACCAAGTTTCAATTTTATTTTTCACGTTTTTGTTTTAAAGGCGGAAGTAATTATTTTTGGGCGGATTCTGATAAACTTATTAACATTTTTCCGTGATTTTTTTAAGACACAATTATATTTTCTTGTACGTATTCCTGTTTCCTCTATATAAGTTAAGTTATTTAGTAAAAAGAGTTGCCTATTAAAGTCATAATTTCGTACAGAAAAAAATAAAATCAATGTAACTGCTTAAATCTGAAATCTAAATTTCCTACCTTTAGTCATCGATTTTGGCACTTATACGGCATTTTATACTGATAAACTGAAATACAAATAGTCTGCACCGGGCTTGAGTTTTTTCCTCATATTTCGTGAGCATTCTCCTTTATGCAATTAACTGCTGCGGTTGAGATATGTTATAGTTTCTGATTACAGTCCGTTAAACAGTTTCTGTCAAAAATACATGTAAACTCAAACCGACGTCACTGAAACATATAAATTCAAAGCCTGTATAAACTTTAGTTTGTAGGTTTGCTTTGTTCAAACGGATTTTTATCTATGTAGCGTCCAATGCGTTCGAAGAAAAGATTATTAAGAAAAGATATTATTATGTTTATAAATTAGTCGCTTCATCTATTTTATACACATATTTGAACGTAAAATTTCGACGAAAAATATAATAAAAGTCCCTTTTTCATATTTTATTGGGATCTGACGTTGTTTTAATAACATTGTTCTGTTTGTTTTCAATTATGTTTTAAGGTACATTTTGCCTCGTGTATGAGACGAACACGTGTCTGTGTTGTAAAGGAATATTTTCATTGAGGTCAATAACCTTAAGAAAAGTATCGAGCCTTTTCACACATTGTATTGGTTACAAGTTGAAGGAAAATTGTATGGTTTCCCTTTTCAATTAGTTTTATTTTGGTATTTTTGATAATGATAATGTAATGTTGTGTAATACATATTTTGTGTAGGAAGCGGTTAAAGAAACTATTTTATTTTTAGATTGTTGTTGAAGTTATATAAAAATGCCGATCGGTAACATATTTTGGGGATTTCTAAATAGGTATTAATACGATCATGTTGACCGTTCGTAGTTTCAAAAATATCTCTGCAAAGAATTTCTTAATAAAAAATTACTTAGCTTTTATTCAGTTTTTTTCCTTCTTAAAACGGCCCTTTATATTATTTTTCATCAGTCTTCCGTTTTATTTTCAATAGGATAAATGAATACGACTTCTCTTAAAAATAGAAAAATCTGCCATATATAGAAAATTAGCCTATTTCTGGATAGTAACCACTACCTTAAACCGAAAGCAAACTATATTTACTTTGCTAAAACATTGTTCCATTTGATTACTGGACTATCTACATCTATACTAATATTATAAAGCTGAAGAGTTTGTTTGTTTGTTTCAACGCGCTAATATCAGGTCCGATTAGAAAATTTCTTTCAGTGTTAGATAGCCCTTTTATCGAGGAAGGCTATAGGCTACATATCATCTCGCTACGATCAATAGGAGCCGAGTACCAGTAAAAAAAGGTTACAAAAACGGGGAAAGTATTTCACCCATGTGACGCAAGCGAAGTTGCGCGGGTCAGCTAGTACACAAATAAATCCTTAAAAAACCATTGCCATTACTCTAATAAGAAACAAAATGTGTTTATTAAACTGCAAAGTAACCCATAACAATCTCACATTCATGGCTTTTCCTGTAATTTGTTTGAATATTTTACAAGACGCCCCTAATATTTTCTCTTTCCATGAAACAGAATGTTTGCTAAATTGCTTGTATATTACCCCATGTGTTGAGCGAATTTATTGTTTAAGGAAAGAAAACAGCTTTTTTAATCCTCTATGGAATGTGAATTGAATTTCTTGGCAATTGTCTGTATAATCTTTGAGTTTGTAAAAAATGTTGGATCTTATTATTTTGGATTCGTGTATTGTATTTTGATATAAAGGCTGAAGGCACATGGATGTCTATACTCACTCTGAATAACACTACCCTGAATATCTCTTTGTCTCTATTTCAGACTAAGCGATTTGTTATTAAATTCATTGATAATATTTAAAAGATGGTTTCATTATAAGTATAAATTGCTTACTAGGTAGTGCCCAACAGAAAGTTGGATTAATAATAAATGTAGGGTGCTGAAAATAATTATGTCAACGACCTACAGATTCAGAAATTGCCCCAGATAAATGAACGGTTTTAGAGTTATTTTTGTTGTAAAAACACGGTAATATTTACTGCTTGGTTTTTTATTGTACATCATAAAGCAATAAATAACAAAATATGACTGTATTTACAGTTACAAATATAAAAAAAAATGTTTGTTAAAAATATTCTTCCAACTTAGTACACAAACAACGCACGCTAGTCTGAGCTCTTTGAGTGCCAGACAGTTCATAATGTTCAAATTATACCAACCCTTCTACACCATTCCTATCCGTACTACGGAATTGTAAAAAAGAACTTTGAACTCGCACGTCAGTGAATATCAACTTAACGTATTATATAAAACTATTTCAGCTCGCGGGTATCCTTTAGGCCCAGCGCAGACAGACCGGAATAATCCTCGCGCGGTCTCGAGCATTTTCTTTACGGCTCGCGGATGCTCGAGCATGCTCGCGACTGCTCGAACCTGCGCGAGGAAAACTTTCTAGGTTACCATTCTTCATAAAACAGGCCAGTTTTCGTGAAAATTCGTCAACGATGATAGACTGGGCCATGATTATAATTGCTCTTTTGACTGAAGAAGAATAAAAATGACGTTCTCTCTCTTTAAACTTAGTAACAACATTGAAATTTTTCGTACGATGCATTTTTTGTCAGGTTCAAGCAATTATGCACTTTATTTTAATTAATTTAAAGTTGATTTTCAAGTGCGTTAAAAAAATCCTCTCCGCTGCGCTCCTCTTGGTCTGCGCTGACCCTTACATATTTTCAAATGAAATATAAACGAGACCGACTAATCTTACTAACATTATAAAGAAAAGAAATATTTGGGTGCATGTTGGTCACTCAATCACGAAACAGAACTACGAAACATTTTCTGACAAAATTTGGTACACAAATAGTTCATACCCGAGATTTTTTACATGCGGACGATGTTAGGAGTGGACATCAGCGTGCATACCTTCATTCTCACAAACTTCACTCACGCTTACTTATAATATAATTATGACAACTCATAAAAACTGTAGAGAATTTTAAAAAAAAGGTTTACGTTTAAAAATATTTGAGAAGCCCAGACTAAACCCTTCTACAATATTATAATCCCATACATTACTTGGAGTTGATTTCGTCTTTATTTTATTCTAAGTTCCCCTTCAGTGCCGACAATATTCTTAAAAGAAATTGAAATGGAATTGTGGTGTCGCGACGATAGTCGACTTTTAAACTAAGTGTATAAATATCATCCTGTGTGGTTCCAGATGGTTAGGTAGATATAAGTGTAAACGAAGTAGAATAGTTTCTTATTGAAATGTCTTTGGCGCTCTGGAGTCAATAAATTGAATTAGTATTATAGAACGACAACAAAGTTGAAAGTCTTGGCATGCACGATTTATCATAATTATAAGGGTTTATACTAAGTATTTCCATAATGAAGTAGAGTTCAAAAATTCTGAATTTAGTATATCTCGGCCGGGAACCCTGCATACAAGGTTATCTAATAACTTGTTGAACTTAAGGATGACTGTAGTAGTGCATTGTTAAAATCTGGTGACCTATTCGTTATGTAGTGCATTAGATTGACAATTGCTTATCTAGTGCGTTTGGTGGTCACCTTATTGTCGAAGATATGTTTAATGTACAGACGTATAGGAGGTATTGACATAGCCTACTATGTAATCGTCATGTCAATGTTTATAATAAAGAAATATTACAGAGGAAAATTGCAAGTATTTTCAACGTTTATCGATATTGCCCTGCGGCGGTCTCAAATGAGAATGTAAACAACAAATTAAATGATTTATTTAGGTATTCAATTTTGATCTTCAAATTCAGTCTAGCGACTTGGAAAACTTTACGGACTTTGAATTCTTTGCCGACCGTCAATCGTTAATAACTAAACGCAACATTAAAATTTGAAGTGAACTGAATTGTTAACATACGAATATAAGATATCATATAAGAATAACCCAAGCTTTAATCAAACAATCAGACTAAGAGTCAGAGTCATAGTGGCAAAACTTTATTTAGCGTCATTACCAAAATATTAATTAATAAAAAGAATGATACTATTATACTAATTATACAACATATTCACAGCGATCCTACAACAAGCTGGATAGAGTATTATTACTGCCAAATAATAAAATCGTCTTCACTGTCTTAGATAGTAATATACGCACGATAAAAATCATTGGACAACCGAAATACAGATCTCTATTTCCGAGCTACGCAGTATTATGCTAACCAAACAACTGATAAAAATACAAAAGGTTAAAAAAGCAATCTCAAAATAGTTTAGAAAGATCAAAATAAAATCCATTCAAGCAAATAGAGACACCCACTTGTAAAATAAAAACTTCTCTAGGGAATTGATAAGACAGAAGACTTGATTCAAACATAAAGAAAACTTTGAACCCCTATCAAACTATCCAGGCATTGTCTAGGCTTTACCAAATGTACCTAGCTTGGACTTAGATTAACAAAATATATACCTAGGTCTTAGTTTTGGTTGTAATATAGGTATGAATGAACATTTTATCAAATTGTATTGCTGTTAGCCGGTAACAATCATTTGGACAAACATACATTAATATAAATTACAGAGGAAATCATCCACCTCCGACTTAATCAAATCGAAAAAAGTTCAAAATATTAATATAGAATTTCATTATCTAGCTAACAAACTATCTCTATATGCGAAATCCGTTCACTATTCTTTGAAAGAACAGCAAATATACATTCATCAACATCATTTTTCAGTTCTAATAGCAATAAGTAGATAAAATACCAAAAACAAACGTCTAAGGTTCTATTAGAACTTCTTAATTACTAACACTCCATTCTGTTCACGCATCCAATATTTCCAGTAAACCATTGTCAAGGAAAGTTTGGTGCCTAAATATTTACAATATATCCTAAACTTATGTACTCAGACGAGGTATATTGGTAGGCGTTCCAGTACAAAAATAGATTGAAACCCATCTGATGAAGCGTGACCAGACATACTTAATACTTTATGTGCGGGTGGAGACGTAAAAAGATTTTGATCGTTACTGACAGAAACGTACACAAGTCTCTTATTTAAATTAACAGAATTCAATTACGTTAACTTTGGAAGATTCTTCGAATCTTACTTGGTTTAGTGCCAATTTAATTCTTTATGGGGGAAATATTGAACCATATAGTAGGAATGGGACTAATAAAATAACCACTGCGCTTTAATGGAGGTGTTCAATGACCGAAAATATTATATTACTACATCTTGATGAACTCTCAGTTTGTATATTCGTCTTAGGTTTCCCCATTATATTATATTCATAGCTACAGACAAGCCAATTATACACTCTTAAATAGAATAATATTTAATAAACAAAATTATTCTTTACCTTTTTCTAGTCTAGACTTAGGGGCAAAGGCCGAAATTTCTTAAGCCATCTTATGTATGCTTTACCTATTGTTTATCTTCATCATAATTCGTTAACTTTAGCAATTCATCACAGGCGTAAATTCAAATTAATTACTTACTAATTTAATAAAAAAGTCTTAGTGCAACATTGAAAGTAAAATATCTATTCAAAGTAGACTTCAGAGGGTTTGAGAAATTAAAGAGATTAAGTTGTATTTTGTGTTCTTCGAAACAGCCTTCAGCTATTCAAAGTTTAATATTAAATGCAAGATGGCCGCTGCAATAAGTTTTTGAAGTGCGTCCAAGTTGAAGTCACGATTTCAGTTCTTTTAATATTTTCATCTTCTAAAAATCAGAAGCTTTGGACAAAGTTTGTTGTTGAAGACACTACGTTGATATTTAATGTAATTGAATTTTGAGTATAAATATTTTATTGTGACTCTTTTGTGTAATAATAAATTCATAATATTATTTTTGTGAGGACTTTTCAATAGTCAGTCAACTTTATTAAGAAGTCATTTTAAAAGTTTTGACAATTGTGTCCAGAGAATCTTTCGAAAACGAAGAAAATGAAAGTCGGTATGAAGAAGTTTATTTTGCTAATATATCTTACGATAACTTTGTAAATAAAATCTCAATCAACAGTAAACAGAGTCTGTGTTCATGATGAGTATTGAATTGTACATACAATTGAACGATGAATACATAGAACTGAAACTTCCTACGTGTTATAATCGTGCGACGTGCAGTCTGTAATTACGCTGATGGTAATTGTTGAGGCGTAGTTAACTTAAATTGATAGCACGTTACAACATCGGATCGAAACAACATTGATTATTTCTATATATTAAAGCTATACGAGATACATAGTGCATGTGAAAATTAGTTACCATTGTTGTTGACGCAACTTTCCAACAAAATATTGTCGGTAACAACTCGATACTAGTTCGTAATAAACTAAGCCTGAATGTTAGAAAAATGAGTTCATGATGCTTAAAGTAAGTTACTATAATATTGATGCAACACCGCTACAGGGGCTAGTAATTCAAATTGCGATAATTATGTGTAATTTGCACATGTCATGCATTCGTGACTGTAACGGCGTGAACATAAATTATGTCATTTGTAAATTGAAACTTTAAGTAGAGATTAATGTAGATAAACCTAGGTTAGTTACAAATCACGCGAAATCCTTGTAATGGTCAGTATTTGCTTTTACCGGTTACTGCACAGAAGGCTACACGAATGTCAGTGCATAAAATAGTTTTCATTATAACAGCACTAATGTTTCATTCAAACGCGATCATCAATCCATACGGTCCTACCGTAATCAGTGATTGTACGAACTGTATTATTAATATCATGGAAAATGAATTCAAGAAACCTGGTTTACTAATATTTGCTAATACTAATAATGTGAGTTCGTCTGTGTTGAGGATCAGAACAGAATTACTGAAAAGGATAAATAAAAAGATCAAGTACACTATAGAAATTATGAGCCCTCGTAAGGAAATGGAAGTTTGTGATAGAGATATAAGTAAATTTGGAGTTTTGCACGTGGACCACTATGTCGCGATCCCATCTGCAGACTACTTTATCATAATCATTGATGGCTATAGAGACTTTTCTTATTTGGCCAGCAGACTCACACGATCGAGAATTTGGAATCCTTTTGCAAAGTTCATCATTTTACTTTTCAATTTTGTCAATGCTGAACATGTTAATATCGAACACGTAGAAAAGATTCTTAGCTGCCTATTCAAATTTAACGTTATTGATATCGTTATTGCTGTACCCCAAACAAATAACTATCGGACTGCAATCATTTACAGTTGGAGACCATATGATCCTCCAAAATATTGCGGATATTTCAACGAAACTGCAAAAAATAGACTCATAGAAGAAAACATCTGTGAAAATGGAGCACTAAAGCATAGTCGAGATGTATTTAGCAATAAACTTCCGCGTGATATGAATGGTTGTGTTTTAAGAATTCTTGCTTTACAAAGACAACCTTATATTAGTAATAAAGAATACGATGCCAATATAGAAAAGGTGCTTCTTAACAGAATTTTAAAGAGATATAACATGACGGCAAAGTATGAAATTATTAAAGGATTCAGAGGTGAAAGAGAGGATGATGGTGTTTGGAATGGAGGTCTTAAACGGCTGGTAGCTAAGGAAGGAGATATCCTTATGGGTGGAATATTTCCAGACTTTGATGTTCACGAAGATTTTGAATGCAGTTTAACTTATTTAGCTGACACATACACATGGGTAGTGCCGAGAGCCCCTAAATTACCTGCCTGGGTGTCTCTACTAATTATATTCAAAGCCTATGTTTGGTATTCAGCTGTTGCTGGTTTTGTCATTTGTGCATTGTCATGGAGAATCATAGGAGAGTTATGCGGAGATTCAGCATACAATAGAACATTAAAACATTGTTTTATGAATACTTGGATATCGATATTTGGTTTCGTGGCTTACAAACGACCAGTAAAAGAGAGTCTTCGAGTATTTTTTGTATTTCTTAATTTATACAGTGTTTTGTTCCTAACAGCTTATCAGACTAAGTTGTTTGATACTTTGACGAATCCAGCTTATGAGTATCAAATCCAAACAGTCGAAGAATTAGTTGACAGTGGTTTGCAATTTGGTGGTTTTGAAGAACTTCACGATTTGTTTCATAATTCTTCGGATCCTTTCGACTTCTATATTGGAGAACAATGGATTGAAGTAAACAATATGACCTCAGCAATGATAGACGTCGCAGTTCATAGGAACTTCTCCGTACTCTGTAGCCGGCTTGAATTGGCTCACATTTCTGCCGAATTACCTGAATTGAGTGATAATCTTGGGAACTATAAATACTATGCTTTTGAAGGTGATATGTTTTCAGTTCCAATAGAAATGGTAGGTCTAAGAGGATTTCCGTATATGGACGAGTTTTCGAGTACAATAACGTTGTTCAAGCAGAGTGGGTTGAATGAGGGCTTGAGGGATATGTACGCGACTTTTAATAAGAGGAAGAGGGCACGGCTACTGCGGTCTTTAAATCTGAAAGAATATGACGTCAATCCTTTATCGGGACAGCATCTTCAAGGGGGCTTCCTGGCGTTAGCGTTCGGTTATGTTGGAGGTACTATATCTCTAGTCATAGAAATTGTTATTAACTCGAAATATATACAGAGAAAGTTACAACAATATAAGGAGAGAAGAAATAAGGTGTGAAGATCAATATTGGAATTTAATATCTTTCCGAAGTATTGTAATTTTACTAATGTTTTTAGGAAATTGTTTCACAATTTCCTTACATACTTGCAGTTTTTTGCGAGTAGGTTATACTAATTTGAAACATTTGTTTTTAATTACATCTTACCTGCATTTTTGCCTTGTTTTATGTTACTGTTGGACTCTTCAAGAAGGTTATATATAATTAAAACGACTTCATACAACAAAACATTTATTGTATACTTTCATACACTACAATACGAATAATCTAAAAACTGTACATGTAAACATTGGGATACTAAGCATTAACGATTACTAGTTACAAACCATTAAACCTAAAGACTAGTCTATGCAAGTTTATAATAACTTAAATTATTATTGCAAACATTAAATGTATTTTAATCTCAGTATGTTTTATTTTTGTTACAATCTGTTCAAAAAAAGGTTTTTTTTTCGAGTTATTTTACAAATATAATTTCTTTATTAAAATATACATTAAGGCCTGCTTTCACTACTTCTGAATAAGTAGAGAGATAACTTATCAGATGGAGTTTAAACAGGTATTTTCATACATTTGCTGTCATTTTATCCAGCAGGTTAATCGGACGTTTATTCATAATCAGATAATCTGATTCAAATGTTATGCATTCTTAATGACAGTAATTTTGATGGTTATGAAAAAGTGTTTTAATAATTAAAATACAATTATTTACAGGATTATTCGTAACAAAACATACATTAATGCATAAAATATAAACAATGCATTTTATAATACAAGAATTATGATTACAATTCGTCGATAATCGGAATGTTTTGTTCGTTAAATCGAATGTATTTATAACAATTATTACTTGCCTGTCTACGTACCAGACAGTAACAGAAAAGTGTAAAGCATAGGTAGCGGATTCCTTAATAAATTTGAGCACTCCTAGTAATGCCTTGTCACTTTATGTAGTTTTTGGACAGCTGCTATCATTTTATTGAAATTCACGATTATTTTTTTATACAGGAGATTTATTATTAGTATTTATTATTTGCTTTACAAGGTTATTACAATTAATCACCACATCATCAACATAAGTATGTAACCAACTTCAAATCTTTGACTTTCAAAGTTTCTCTCCGTCCAAATGTTGTAAATTGTAATACGAATGATCCGGGAATCTCTCTAATTGTATATAATCCATGTCTTTGTTGATAAGAGGCTCTAGTCTTGCGACGATATCTGTGAAGTCTGGTCTTGTATTTGGCTCGGCCTCCCAGCAGTAGTACATTATATTGTACAGTTCTCGATGACAGTGCTCTGGCTTTTCTAGGCGGTAGCCTTCTATTACCTGGGAAAAGAAATTTGAGAATTAGTTTAAGATAAAAAGTAAATATTATTTAGAAACATTTGATTCAAATAACCGTGAATAGTTCCAACAGGAACATATCATTGCAATTTGATGAAACGCAACTCTAATTATGTTGCCGGCTAGTCTCCGGAGTAGTTATTTTATTTACTAGCTGACTCGCGCGACTTTTTTTGCGTCACATAAGAGAGAATTGGTCAAGATTTTCCCCGTTTTTGTAACATATTTTACTGGTACTCAGCTCCTATTGGTCGTAGCGTGATGATATATAGCATTCCTCGATAAATGGACTATCTAACACTGAAATATATTTTAAATCAGACGAGTAGTTCCTGAGTTTAGCGCGTTCAAACAAACAAACAAACAAACTCTTCAATTTTATAATATAAGTTTTATAAATGAAATCTGAAACTTAACTAATTCTAATTCACTATTAAAGCCTGAATCTTTATTCTAGAACGTAGCTTAGTTAATTACTATGAAATTACGACCATTACCAGGTAAGCAACTAATTAAAAACTACATTGACGCGTAGCTAACTCAAAGCGTAGTTTATTGGCTTATCACGAGCCAGCAACTCGTTTACGGTTTATCCTCGCAACTTTTGATAGGTCATAAACTCCATTTGCCGCTGAAGTCTATAGCTAAAATGTAACTTTACGTTACTAGGTAATCTAGGTACTAATTACTTGACTGAATAAACGTTTCTTGGCAATAAAATTAAACGTGGTAACCGAACAAAGTGCAATTTTACCACGCGATAAAATAAATGTCATCTCTTGTCGAATTACCCATTTGAATAGTAAATAAATATCAAAAATGTACAGTATTTAAATATAATAGGTACATAATAAGAATATAATCGATGTAAAACTACTATTTTCAGCTACATTTCAGACACTTGCCTATTTATTTATTTGTTTTAAACTGAATACATAGAGCTTTATAAATGTAGACTTAATGCCAGGGGAATAGTCTACCAGAACGAGGTAACGTAACGATATTTTTATTTTGATAAAATAATGTCTATTTTATATATGAATATGTCTGTACATCTGTACAGACATATTACTACAACCATTTCAACACGTACATTATGTACCTTTATACTACTACTGATGTAAACATAGATTTAAATACAGCAAGCATTACCTTGAAAGTTTGGCTACTCTACCCAATGATAACACCATAACGATATCAACTTGTGTACAGATGCTAGATACGAACATCGTTATACAAGCTTATCGTCTACATAGTTGCAATTTATGACGTCATACCGGATTCGGATTATTGTTCCGGTTTTGTCTGGCTGTATTTGTTTGTCTCTCTGATACTGTTAGTGTTATAAAGATCAACTTTGTTAGTACTTATTGTGAACTCGATTACACGTTATCCATTATTACTTTAGTAATAGTTATAAAATAATTAATAGTGATCCTGTATTCAATAGAAAAGCACTCTATTTGTATAAAAATGGTAGATGTAAATACATTTGATACTGCACTTTCGGGGAAGCATATTCCAGGCGACTGGTTGTAAAAATATCAGACCCTTTATCAGCATGTTTTAGAGAGAATAATTGCTCTTAATCTAGGATAACGACAAGACAACGATTTCGAGAAAGACAAAACTAAAGGTAATATACCTAACTAAAATAATTAAACAAAAAACAAAATTCTCAAGTAATGTTTGACTGTTTTTGAGCTATGAAATCCCGCTTTTTATGTAGAAACTGAATTTTGATTTTAAATTTAAAAACGTGATAATGCATACACGTGTGCCTTTGACGGTACAATCATATCGCATTATATCATCTCAGTGAAAACAAGTTTAAATAATCGTATTCAAAAGTTGGTGATTCAAAACACCTGCGAATGACACATGAATATTAAATATTTTAGAAAATTATTCCTTTATTTGAAAATTGGGAAATTGAGGCCCATATCATTTAGTAGCTGACCCGCGCAACTTCGCTTGCGTCACATAAGAGAGAATGGGTCAAGATTTTCCCCGTTTTTGTTACATTTTTTATTGCTACTCTGCTCCTATTGATCGTAGCGTGATGATATATAGCCTATAGCCTTCCTAGATAAATGGACTATCTAACGCTTAAAGAATTTTTCAAATCGGACAAGTAGTTCCTGAGATTAGCGCGTTCAAAAAAACAAACAAACAAACTCTTCAGCTTTATAATATTTAATATTAGTATATTAGTATAGATGAATGTACACATGTATATATAAAGATGGAATATTAACTAGTTTTCCAAAAGTTTTCACTATTTCAGATCACTTATTATATCCTCGGAAAGCAATCATAATTTTCCAACTCGTGCTGAATACCAACGATTCTCTGAAAGGTTTAATATCTCGATGGTACGTTTGTTTCGTATACAAAAACGTAAACGTCTGTAGTGAAATATTGAAACCTTTTCATACATAGATTCATGTAGAGTGGATTGTTTACAATCTATATAAGTTTGAACTTCTATCAGATGTTTTATAGATACGACCAGTCAGACTTCGGCAGAATCTGCGAGTGTTTCAAAAAAAAGGGGAAAATATGTCATGAGAACTAAGCTACTTTCAAGTATCGACTACCGGCTACCTATCGAGAAATTTTACAGGAAAATCGGTTTAGCGCCTCTACCGGAACTCCGTAAGAACTATTTTGGTAGTACATTTTAAATGTCAAAGTTTCGATACTCGACAGTACATACTATACAGAATTGCTCTACAGGTTTTGGTTTTACCTAATGGTAATGTCAAGTATGTCGCGTCGATATCGAATTTCGACTAATGAAGTGTCTATTAATTAATTGAATTTTGTCAACCCTACCGCATGTATTATAACAAGCGCACGTTTGACGTTATTTGACATGACTTTAAACATAATTGAACATTGAGATTGATTTAAAATTCATTGAATAATGTGTGACGTCATGCATGTAGCTTGTCAAAAGATAGGCGCGAAATATTGCTTAAATTATTCGTGAAAGCATTTTATTAAATACCAGCTGTCACCAGATTTAGCTGCGTAAATATTATTGAGAGTTGTTGGATTTTTGTAAACTGTGTTTTTAGATTCTTTTAGACCATACGTCTTATTATGAATACTGCTTATACCTACAACTACTTAGTTGATTCGTTTAATTACATCTCTTAACTAGGGACTCTCCTCATCTCTTCGTCTTTTATCTAGTAAAAGTGACAGACTATACATATAATTTATTCTTCACACTGATTGTACGAATAAATAGATGTTATTATAATAGCATTCTTGCAATTTAAGAAATCAATACCTTTATAAATGCAACACTACGAACATTGCAATGACAAGAAAGAAAGCTTTCGATGTTCTCGACTTAAATGTTTAATTAAAAAGGTACCTTTTTCATGACATCGTTGGCTGAGAGCCCTGGATAGGGCGTGGAGCCAAGGGTCACGATCTCCCACAGTAGAATACCAAAGCTCCAAATATCAGACTTAACGCTAAATATGTTGTCGTATAAAGACTCGGGTGCCATCCATCTGAAACGAAAAAAGTTAAAATTTGTTAAATATATCTACTTTTCGTTTGTCTTATAAATTAAAGTGCCGCAAACGAAAATAAGACCGTTTCTTCCTTTTTATTTTTCGTAAGTTTGTTTTGAGCCTGAATTCAAGCAAATTTTCACTGAAATTTATAGTCAATAGATGATTATTTAAGATCAATTTAATCAATGATATTAAAATGTTGTTGTTATGACTTTTTAGATGAAGATTCATTATTAAACATTCAATAAAGATATAGAAATATATTTTTATTATAACGCTTCATATTAAGAGAAAAAATATTTTAATACATACAGCAGATCCTACATTATGTTAATACAAATGAGTACTTTATCGTCTAAAAGCAGCCTGCAAAATAAATCTAAGTATTAAATTGAACGCACTCAAGGCTTGCTGATTGAAAGCTAATTATAGATAACCTCAAAGGTTAATCGATTAATGATTAACACTAATAGGTATTTAGTTAATTATCTCAACTCCGCGTTATAACGTATAACGTAGTTTATCAATAAAGTCTGATTTCAAACGCTGTAGAGATTGTATTAATTTACTCGTGTAGTAAAATAAAGGCCGCAAATTAAGTATGGTTTTTCTGAGTGTTTTACTATTTGATTGTAATGATATTAAGTGTATAAGCAAAAGAGGACCGCATGCTTTAAGAATTAAAGAAATACTTAAATTAAAAACAAATCTTAAGGAAATCTCGTTGTTTAAATAATCTCCTCCTAAAATAAGATTAATCTGAATAGTTTAATATGTTTCCGAAAGAACACAAACTAAACTAAACCACGATGTCTCAATTTTACGTACAGACAATTTTTTTGTCTTCTTTAAAAGTATTGCCATAAAAAAGCTTAGCAGAAAACATTGGGCAAGGACTGTATCAAACAATACTAACCTTATAGGCAGTCTTCCATCACTCTTTCTCTCATACACGTGTGTGTCTGCGACGTCCCTCGCAAACCCAAAGTCAGCTACTTTACACACTCTGTCTTCTGTGATGAGCACGTTACGCGCTGCCAAGTCTCTATGGATTATCTGTAAAGAAAATAATTTCTTTATAAGTATACCTAATTTTATGTTTTTTTTTAACGTAGTTAATATAATTTGTCCGTGACTATCCACATGCAAAGATTGCCCGTGGTAAAAACATCCAAAACTTCTCTCTTAGTCCTCCTCGACGCTCTCTGAGGAATCTTAATATCAAATTTCAATTTTCTATGCTCAGTAGCTTTGACCATGCATCACTCAGTAACGTGAGAGCTTTATATATTTCGAACACAAGTGTCTGCATTCGTGACGTAACTGTACCTCCAGTTGTGAGAATGTGCCACCTGAAGCGAGTTAAAGCACTGACCAGTGAGACAAGGCAACACATTGCCAAAAAGGTTTAACGCTTGAAAGCCCCTAAAGCTCCGGCTTTGAAGACTCGATAGCTTTGATCCGTAGATCGAATTCCTAACTCAGATTCTCAAGTTTCAGGGACTATAACGGTCTCTTAACATAGCAACACACATGCCAAATCTTCGGTGTCGAACGCTGGCAGAAAGTGCAGCGCTATACCGAACGCGACATAATTTCGAATGATATGTCAAAGTTGTCGTAATTAATACTTTACTATTTTTTTTTTTATTCTTTTCAGCTCCGAACGTTGTGCATGTGTGTCACTAGACTAACAGTAGCCAAAAAATATTCAGTGTTTGAATAATACAGTTTATAAAACAAACTGCGGAAACCGCGTATATTTCCATTTTATATTTTACGACTTGCGGAAAAGCGAGTAGCTACTGTAAATATTACAGTACTTGTTATACAAAGTCTGACCTTATTAACATAAAAAGAAACTCGTAAATACCTTAATCGAATAATTCCAAAAATATACAGATCACGAAAAAATGCTACTAAAAAGCAATCGTATGATTTTCAAAGGCCAGATTTATTTTTTTACAAACACGTGTATACATGTTATCTCATTACAAAGATATCTAGACGTTGAAAAAACCTGAATAATTTTCGCTTTAAGATAACTACTAGATTCTGATAACCTTGCGCCGCTAACTACTACGTTACCTAGCTAGAAAGCGATTTGGGAGTTTCACTAAAAGACACTTCTCTTTTTTAAACTAAAACATTACAAACCAAAGAGGTATATTTTGATAGTATTCGAATAATCCTTTTTCACTTTACTGGATTCATTTTAATTTATTTCAAAGTATTAAGTATCTCCGTTTAAAAATAAAAGATCAAGGTGATTTATGTCAAGAAGTTTTTAAGTGAACTTTCAGTCCGAAGGCATTAAGGCATTTTAATCTTATCTCTCGGGAGGATCGGCTTTCTCAATTTTTATGAGATAACACGTAACTTTTTAATAAACTCATAAAGTGAATATCGCGTCGTAAACGCTGTTATATTGTTTCTGTATCATTTTACGTCCTGATATTTAGAAATATAAAATTTTACTTAACGCCTACGTAGTCTCGATTACTTATTTCTTACCAAAATATTGCTCTGAATACTATATATTACACTGATTTTCATAAAAATTTAGAACTTAATCTACCAGTGCGGCGAAGGGTTGGAACCTTCGCATGCCGTAAAGGAGCACAAATTAAAAAAAAACTTGAGACTACTTTCGACTAGATGTTTTATACTAGACCTAATAAAAATAACGCTTCAAAGAGTTTTATGCTCGCTAATAATTGATTAAATTAAATGATCACTAAATTCCATGAAATAAAAAGAAACAGGAATCAATAATAATATAACTACTACTTTTTGTGTATGCTTGTGTACTCATCATTCTAGTTCATATTAATTCAGGGCAGAATCAAATGCCAATCAAGACCTTTTCAATCGTATTCATGAAAGCTAATGATGCAAGTCGTAGTTACTCCGATTACTTGTGCGTTCGTAGTCGATACTCAAGCGTCCATCCGGATATTGCGACTAATTAGATCCCTTTAATACTATTTACAAAATATAGTGCAAATACGAAATAAGATATTATTATTATCCTGAAGGAACTTTTGCGATTTTATTTTTAAGTCTATTTTATTTGCCCTAACATGTAAAAAAAGGATGATGTTACGAACGTCATTTGGAAGTTCATTATAAAAATATTAATACAAGTATAAAGTAAAATTATTGGAAGTATAAAATAAAACATATGTACTTAACGCTAATACTGATAAATACTTTCTTAGAAGAATATTTATGTTTGATACTATTAAAAAAAATTTGAAGACGCAGAAACAACTAGTTTATCTTTACCATGTATGATAGTTTACTTACTCCTTGTAAACTAAGGAACTCCATTCCCCTCGCGACTTGGAAGGCGAACTTCGTGAGGTCTTGTGACGTCAAGAACTGACTACCATGGGTATTGCCATAGTGACGTTCTGCTCTCGAATCTCGGAGGAATTGCTGCAGCTTGCCCAGACTGACGAATTCCATAATAACTAGGGTTGGTTCCTAGAACAAGAAAAGATAATATTTTTATGACGTCATACCGGTTAGTGCAGGAGGGATTCATGAAATACCTACAGTTCTATACGTTTCATCATTAAGAATGTTAGTAGTGTTTTAATTTAGCGGAGTGAGCCTGAATTAAAATACTTTCGTAAAATCTGGGAATATGTAATAGACTCCAACCAGGGAATTGAAGGAAAAACTTTGTAATCAGCAGTCGAATTCTAACTACGAATCTAGGCAGTTAAACACGAAAAAAGTAAAGGTATCCAAGTAGATTAAAGTATCAAATAAAAGACGTGAATAACAATTATAAAGGCAATTTATAACTTTTAATGGAGTTGAAATGAAAAAGTCATGAAACTATTTCAACAACTCTTTTGAAGACAGTTTTGTGATTATAATTTCAAAACCATTTTTAAATAAGTTGATGTCTTATTTCTGTGAAGCAAGTACCACCGTGAGGAACATTATACTACTTTTAATAACTGCAAAAGATTAGACAGATTCGGAATTTACTTTGAAGGGTATAATATATTGATGTTTAGACCTCCCCAATTCCACATAATGTGCTGAAGCATATACATTATAAAATAATGAATAAAAGTATCATCTGAATTATTTTATATTGCAGCCAGTGTTCTTTATTATTTGCAATAATATGGAAACTATATGGAAACCAAGAATGAAACTCGTTACTTTTGGAGTAACTACTTTATATTGTTTTTCTTTATTTATTTTTCAAAGGTCATTGAAAAATAAATAAAGAATTGTGGAGGTTGCCGTTTGACTTACAGGGGAAGTCATGTTATGTAACTTGTATCGGTCGGAGTCACCAATTTGCCAGATGATTTGGCAAGGGATACAAGGAGACAAGAGATGGTTTTAGTCTGATTTATTGGGGGTATAATAAGTGCTTATATACTAACAAATACGTGTGAATGTATAATATGTGCTTGGCTTGTACCCTATCTGTATACGTGCTAATATTTATGTACGTGCTAATATATGTACGACATAGTCGCTACAGTCATCTTACCTTTTCAGTACAGCAACCAATCAATTGTACGACATTCGGATGATAGCCCAAGTTCTTCATCACTAGCAGTTCTTGTAGTAAATCTATCTTCTCTTTCTCCGAAGCATTTTCTTTAAGCGTCTTCACTGCGACTGTTTGTTCACCTTTCTTACCTAGAAAGAAAGTAACGACAAACTACATTAAATAATCAAAGAACATAATTTTATAAAACTACATTTAATTAATGTCGAGGCACATAATCTAAAGTGCCCGAAAGAATGGCTAAATAAATGTGTAAAGAGATCATCATCATGAATCAAAATTTTTTTTCGGAATAATTTCATAAGTAGAGTCTAAGCACACTGTGCCGCAGATACGACATGATTACGGCTTCAATGCTACTTGTGTTTGTGACGATACATACACCGAAATGAGGTTTGGTTTACACATATACTGTAATGTACTGCATTCATGCATACAGCTTCAGTCGGGCGTAAGTTGAGCGGCAAATATTTCTAGTAGTAGAGGATACAATCCGTAATACGACCACACGAAAGTTCGGCACTTACTTACGATGTGTCATATCAGCCGTACATCAGTAGCGACACTTTGGTCGTGTACCTCCGACATAGTGTGTTTAGATGCTTAACTTTCTTTTTGTTAGTTCCCTTTTTTATTAGTGACTGATGTTACCAAAACTACAGCAGCTAACGATCTTACTGTTGATGCAACACTAATTGTACCATCCTATGTACTTATGCAATAAATGTATTTTTATCTTTACTAAGGTATATTATAAGCTGTTGAACGTCACACGTGTAAAGGTGTGTGTAATACCTTTCATCAGACTATTTCCATACATCCTACTACATATACACACAGTACAAATCGAAGCATATCAAAATACCAAACGCTATACACCATGAGAACCCCTATAAGTATAACTAAATATTGAGTAACACCTACCAAACTTCAATATAACATGCAGACAACATTACACAATGGTAATCAATCTACACCCGCATAAGTACTATAACAAACAAGAGAAAGTTGTTGCCAAAATGTTATCTTCTGTTTTTAGAGTTCCGTATCCAAAGGATAAAAACGAGATTCTTTTACTGAAACTTTGATGACTGTCTGTGGGACTAGTTTTCACCAGACTGTAACTCGTGAAACGTGATAGTTAGACAATTATTGTAACAAATGATGTGATTTTAATGCTCTTAACAGCAAATACATAGCAAACAGAATAAAATAAATACCTACTTAAAGGTGCTCTCATACCAACAAAGGTTAACTTAAGTCAAATATTTTTTTGCTCGTTTTTATAAACTATGGTACGGAACTCTTCCTCTACGATTCTCACTCATAGCCTTTTTAACCGACTAATGACTTACAAAAGTGCTTTGTTCGGTTACATAGAACTATTTAAGTATTACTTCATAGGCATCATGAATACTTATTTGTTAACTTATTTGTTATTTGATATGTGGGTGTTGATCGAAAGTTTGTATGTCTGTATTTGGATCTCTTCTTTACAAATGAGAAAGTTTGTTGTGATGAGTTATATTAACAGTGTTGTAATATCTTGAGTATTTAGCGTGAACTATCGTAACAAAAAAATACGTGCCTAATTATATATGACTAAGTTCTTCTTTAGGTTTGCCCCTTTTACTAATTGTTCCCTTTTGATTTTTGCGAAGAAAAAAACGATATTTTTTCAATAAAGATTTACACTTTTAAGTTTCATTACTTTTTCGTTTTTTCATTGATCTGATCAATAGATGAATTTTGATCAAGGGTACTTAGAATAAACTCAAGCACCAAAAACTCCTGTTCACCGAAAAATTAACTGATTTAGAGTACTTAATCTTTTGTAATGCGTCATTTAGTTAGACATGACAGTTAAGAATCAAGTACTTTTGAATCTGACTTCTTACTTGTCTTTTGTTTATATTATACTAGTGAGATACATACACAATGAAAACCGTTTGATATGTAACACCGAAATTGATACGGTGACCTTTATTGTTTGCACTGCAGTGTACCGAAACTATTTGTTTTGGTCGTAGCAAACGATACTAAAACAAAGCCACCACTGTGGTTTACCGCAAGATTTATTTGAACACTTTTTTTGGAAATGCTGCGAAATCTAGTTGTTGTTCGTGGAAACGGATTCAGTGTACCTACGAATGTTACTATAGACTTGGAAAAAAATATTTTTGTTAGAGTTAATTTGATCGTCAAGTTTCGAGTTTTGTTTCCTTGGTTCGTATGACATGTTGGTAAAGTCTTTTCAAAATCAGATTCCTTTTAGAGCGAAGTATTAATTAATGTTTTGGTTTTCCTTTTTTTAGTAGGAAAGGGACGCCTTTGGTCTGCAGCGGGATAGGAACTAGGTATAGGCTGTTAATAAAGCAGTCGTAAAGGACTTCTGAGTATCGTATGGACTTCAGCTCTACGCAGGCTTCCGGGAAAAATCAGGGACTCTAAAGTCCCGAGATGTGGTAAAGACTTACATTATAATAATAATTATCTGCTTATTTTTCAGATTTTTAATATTTTTTGACACGACGCAGCTTCGAAATTCACTACAGAAACTTGAAATTTTATCTAAACATCGTTTTGTATTCACTGTTCACGCGATACGATCTCAAAACGTGACGGAATAAAACACGAAATATTTACGTTATTCGAAACTGCTCACATTTTTACTAGCGGAACCGCAATCGTGGCACAATACGTGTTTAGAGAACTACGTGACAAACGGTAACAGTACATTTGAAACTGTAATGGGCTTGGATATTGTCCAAGGTTTGGGTATTGTGCTGTTTCTTAGAAAAAAAAAGTACAATAACTATTTTAGGTAACGTCTCTAAGATATAACATGAAAGTGTCTCATGTACGTTTTATTAAACGCCTGTGCTTACATGCGCTTAGAGCCATCGCGAGCTATCCTAGGCACTTGTAAATAATGGTACCTAAGTGTAACCAGAGCAAGAGCAATGACTTTTTTTTACACTCCTTGTCCCACTGCCGGGCAAGGGTCTTCTCCCGAACAAAGGAGGGGTTAGGCCTTCTTGAGTCCACCACGCTGACCAACTACGGGTTGGATACTTGACTAGTTGCAACTTAGTTGATTATTAGAGAAGAACGCATGATTTTTTTTATTCTATGATACATATTAAATAAAAATTGGTCGAGGGACGCAAAGCCTAACTTATTGTTTATTCCGTGGGCAGAACCTAGCAATGGAACAATAATGGATTAAAATATTTGTTCGGATTTGAGAACTTAAATTCTTGATGTCACACTTATTTCCTAAGATGATCCTTATTTGTGAGGTCTGACGTGTTTCCATTTTTAGCAATCGGGTCTTGGTATCTGAGTCACCCAAAACAAACAAGAAAGCAATCAAGAATGACCTTAAAAGTCATTGAAACAAGAGCATTGAACGCTTTACTTTTTGATGATATTATATCACTCAAAGAATGATTAATAATAATAGTTTTAATTAGAAAATATTTCATTTATTTAGATCTTATTACATTGCAAGATTATAAGATATACATTATTATCATTGTCAATCTCGAATTTCAATCTTATTAAGAGTTGAAACACTGATTACTTATAACATATTGTATTATTATGCTTGTCGTTTTGTAGTTAAATGTATATTTTTTTATTTCTGTACCATTTTTTTGCGGTGCCTGATTGATTCAATTCAAATAATTACTGCTTGTGATGTAAATGTTGATATGGGTGATTTAACAATACAACGATTAAAATTGTGTTAACGTGTTTGGATCTTTACTGTTCATATTTATCATGCTGCTGGAAAGTCTTTAACACATTTAATCAGTCTTAAATTAATGTTCGTTATTGTGAGAATCATGCAAAACTCATTGAAGTAAAATCACACTAACATTTTTTTCATCGTAGTTCATATAAAAATATCACTTTGATACGATTTCTTCACTTATGAATAAATACTCTATCAGTGTTATGAATGTTTTATGCTAAAGTTAAACAAACACAGGGCATCTAGCTGTCGTAACTTGTCTTGAAGTTCTGTCAGTTTCAATGAAATCTTTGTTGATATTTTATTTTAAAACAAATGTGTTAATAAAAATAATTGCTCATTTACGAGTATTTCTTTTTACTAGAAGTAAAAAGCAATATAAATATAAGTAAAGGAACTAAGCTCTATTTTCTACTCTTGGAATGTTTTACAACTTGAATTAAATGGTAAAGAAAGTGTTCCTTTCAACAAAGTGCGGGTTAGTAAATATCTTTCACTGCAAGCAACTCATTTCTCTCACTCTACAAAAAGTTCATCTTTATCCTAAGCTCCTTACTTTTGCATACGGTTCTTGAATTACAAAATATTTTTTTAATAATAATAAGTGTTTTTTACGCAATGCTTCTTCCATTGATAAATTCTATCTATCTAGTCCACTTCTATTCACTGTTAAGGAATAAACCCCCCTTGTACGTTGTCCTAAAATAAGCCAGTTGCGCTCACCGGTCGGTAAACGATCTGTGGGTTAAGCAAACCTCGGCGCGGTCATTCCATAGATGCGTGACCGCATAGTGGTATTTGAACAGGGCGTCTCCGTGCTTCGGAGGGCACGTAAAAAGTCGGTCCCGGTTGTTGTCAATTAAGATAACAGTCGTTAAGCCACGTCAAAGGCCTTCGGGCGGCTTGAACAACTTTGACACTAGGTTGACCAGTAACCATACGATAAGAAGAAGAAGTACATATAGAAAAAAAAACTAAATAGTTCGTATTAACAAAGTGCATTGTTATTCCCATGGTTTACAGCTAAATCGTTACTTTGTTTGTTTAACTTACCCGCGATATCAATCGCTTGTGCTCTCCACACTTGACCGAAGGCACCTTCTCCCACGATATGGAAAATCCTCAGCTTATGTCGAGGGAACTCCCATTTGTCAGGAGGTTGGTCATCTTTGGATATCGATGTTTCTTCCGATAACTGTAACGGAAAAAAAAATTACCATTGAGTTAAAAATTATTATTTTATTAATTGGTATATAAGCTGTAGTGATATCTTTGTCGCCTCAAAAACTACTACTATTGCGGTTAATATTTACCTGATGCCTCATCAGGTAAATATTAACCGCACTAGTAGTCGTTTCAGTTTCTTAAAGTTTTATTTTCTTAAAAGTACAAAAAAAAACTCAAGAAAAGACGGAAAGGAAAAATAAAAATGATTTCGGTCTCTCATAAAATATTTGCATACAAAAAGTGGTAGAAAAGTGATTGAATACAAGTCACCAATGAAAATAAATTGAATACTCAAAATCAACATGCTTCAGATTATTTTAAATCTGTATAATTAAATGAAATATGTATATATCTTTTTGAAATATGTCAGTAAATGTAAACAAAATATTAATTTGCGTTGAGAATCATTTAAAGATATTTTTGCTGACAATAATTTCAGTAAAGACATGTTTACATGACACCTATTTATATAAATAAAATGAATATCACGCAAACAGTCTTTGAAAAACAATTTCGTGAAAATATTATATCATTTTCGTTTAATAAATCTCAGTATTCATTTGAAGGTGACTTGAGATATATGATTGAAAAGGTTTGTTGTTGAGGCTTTAATAATATAAAATATAGATATTTTTGATGTCTTCGTATAATAAACAAAACATTTATTTTGATGTATGTAATTAAATAAGCATAAATTCAACAGCCTCATAAATCACAATAATTATGATACACGTAAATTGTTTAACCATTGCGACAGTAGCGCTATTCTCTATAGTCTATACTATCGAATATCGAGAGTCTGGTATTTAAAATGTACTGCAATAATAGTTCCTACGGCGCATACTAGAGGCACTGATAAGATTTTCATACAAAATTTCTCGGTAGCTAGTCGGTTATCGAGAGTCGATAGTAGTAGAGAATCGCGCTGCTGTTGCATATAATAATTATAATATCATTATATGGAGATGCAAATTAAACACGAATATAATTTTATCTCGCCCAGTTGGCCTTGCCATTTATATACAAATACATAAGAACATAAACCGCAGGTGTTACCTACACTATAAAGTATATTGTCAAATCAATTAATGTCTCTATTGATAAATTAATTAGGTAAATTGGATATTAAGAACCAGTTTCATTAGATGCGACTATAAAAGGTCGACGAGAATCATTTTATTGTTTGACATTCAGAATAGACGTATCCTCTTTAACCTATGCAGTCCTATGCAGCGGAGTCAAACAGTCTGTGTCAATCGCAACCAAAAAATTATGTTCAATGGAAAAAAAAATAACTTGTATTTTTCACATAGCCCGAGGGGTGAACTCCTACTATTATCGACTATCAACTGAGTAGCTATAAAAAAAAGTTGTTCGAAAACTATTCAACGCCTCTAGCATATTTCGAGAGAAAATTTTCTTTAAATCATTTTAATTTTTTTTGAATCATTTAAACGCTCGTCAGTCGATAATACCGACTGTAAATAATTGCATTATACCGCCTTGCAATCGATAAGTTCAAACAGGACAAAAGATTAATGTCCAAATGTAAATTTAACTTTAAAATCGGGGCCACAACTGACCTGCAAGTGATTATTATCCCAAGACTCGTATCTGTTGGAGTAGGCTCTCGGGTGGTCCCATAGGTTGAGGGAAGCATCTTGTAGGACAATGCCACTCGAATCTTTGCTCTGCGAACAATAGGGTTTATATGAATGAAGGAGATGAAACGAAAGGACTGGACAATGATGGAGAAATGAATAGGTTTGATGAAAATGCTACGGAAAGTGATCGAATGAAACTGGTTGTTAGAGGTTTTAATTTAATAGAGAGCTATGAAATGTTAACTTTATTAGTATGTTGACAAAGTGATCAAAGACAACATTTTAATTCAATAGAAATAAAAGAGTAAATTAAAAAAATATTCTTATTTTGCCGCATAAAGGATCGCAAACTATTCGCATATTCAATTCATAACATTACGTGTAACACATATTTTTAGCAAATACCACCAATAATTCTGTTATTTGTAATGTATTATGGTCTTACTATAGAAATATGGTCGAGTAATCAGAAAAGCAAATTTTACCGACACACGAATGTATACCAGGAACTATTAACACTGCATCGGTTCCATGTAATTTGTTTCAATTAGTTGCCGAGCCCGCGTAAGTACATTTTCACCGAAATTGTCAGATAACTTCATTAAAGTGTCCACGAATTATAATACGATTTTCGTAAAACTATGACAGTATTTTCACCCACAAAAAGAATTACATGAAAAAATTGCGTTTTTTTTAACTATGTGCAAGTAATTTTAATTCCCTAAAATTGTTAAAACAATTTCTGAATTCCGGAACAGCAATAAAGATAAAAAGTGTAATTAATGTGCTCACACTAGGATTATGCATAATATTTTTATGCAACAAGTTGTTGCAGTTTATGAGAAGAAATATCCGTTTTTGACTGGTAAAAATATAGCACACATTTCGTATGATGAATGAATAAGTAATGAGTTTGGTTAGAAAGAGTGGAAAGTAATTTGCAGAACATTTTAATGGAGATAGAAACAAGTATTGTGTAAGTTTTAAGCTTAAACGTTCTGGCTCATTTGCCTGTATTTAAAATCTACCACTGGCTTCATTTAAAGTTAGTATATCAAAGTCTTTCATTACAATGTTTTTTTTTTCATATTTAAGTTAGGTTTGTTTTACTCACCATATCATCTTTTTTACTGTCTTTCTTCTGTGCATTGTTCTTCTTACATACAAACAAAATAACAGCAGCTACAATCACGACCAGACCACCAATAGCAATCAGCGGTATCATCGTCAAAGGCACTTCATTGGTCAGATTCTCTTCCCGAGGAACCGAACTTTTGTTCTTGTCGTCATTTTCGACTTTATTGCTGTTTATCTCAGGTATATCATCAGGGGCTTTAGGAGGACTTAGAGTAGTATAAGTAGTTGTAGTTTCAGGTACTGTTTCTTCAATGTATTGCGGGTATAATGCTTTGGTTGTGCTTTGAGTGGTTCTCGTGTACTTTGGCTCCGGTAATCTAGGGTAGGGAGGGAACGGCAGATGGGTAGGAGGGTGAGGTAATTTAGGTCTCTGGCCGGAGTTGTCCGTGACTGTTGCGAAGACCTCAGTCTTCTGCGGTATTGAGCCGTCGTATGCTGTTACCCATAGGGAGTAGGAGCTGTTTTCCTGAAAACAAAAGAAAAATGCATAATTAAACAGGTGGTGAAATTTTTTTTTGAGTACCTACTGTAAAATTGCGAAACACTATGACTTTGTTTGTTTTGATTTTGAGCGGTTGTTTCTCTTTTAGACATTTCTTATTTAGCTATTGAGTGGGCAAGTGTTTTGTACTAGACCAAAATTTCTCTATTTATACCGTATCCATAACAATTATTCATCATTGGCGACGAGAAGAAGAAATTAAAACGAAAAATCTCAGGCTTGCCTGAAAGTTTCCTCCGGACCTGGGCCGAGCGGCTGGAGGAACCAACCGCCGGGGTTTTAACCATCAGCGCTATCCGGCCGGTCCTTGGCGAGTGGACGAATAGACAGCACGGCGTGATCACCTACTGCCTTACACAGGTCCTTAGCGGTCACGGCTGCTTTGGCCGCTACCTGTGGAAGGTGGCTCGGAGGGAGCCGACGGCAGAGTGTCATCATTGCGGCGCCGAGGAAGATACGGCGGCGCACACACTTTCTGACTGCGCGGCGTGGACCACACAGAGGGCGCGCCTTGTTGAGGTGGTGGGCGCCGATTTGTCGCTACCGGCCGTCGTCAGGGCCATTGCGTGCGGCGCCTCGGCGTGGAGGGCGATGATAACCTTCTGCCAGGAGGTGATATCGCGGAAGGAGGAGGCCGAGAGGGCGCGTGAGAATGATCCCCTTGCCGCCCAGATGCGTCGCCGCCGGGTAGGTCGCCGGCGTCTGGCGCACGATCGGCGCATCCCACCTTAGTGAGGACCTTGGGCGGCGGCTACGGGGACACTGCCGTCCAGTTAAATAGGTCCTCTCGAGGGTTGCCGATGGGTTGTTGTGTCCGGCCCATCGGCATTTGGGTAATGAGGTGCTTTAGGCAGCCTCTGTGAGGGACCCCTAAATTGGGGCATCCGCGTGGCGTGCGGCTTGCGGTACATGCTTCGGCAGTTATCCCGCCGCACGCCGCCACAAGCGGCCGTGAGGATACACGTGGCGGTTTAGTGGGTATGCCCGCCCTTCTGGCGGGAGATCCCCACATAACCCTGCACTCAACCCAGAGTGCAGGTGTATGCATAAAACATTAGCCACGTAAAAAAAAAAAAAAAAAAAAAAAAAAAAAAAAAAAAAAAAAAAAAAAAAAAGGCTTGCCTGAAAGTTATTTTCAGTGTGAGGACTGGCGCACATAGTTTATTTCAGTATACCTCATTAGTTAACAATGTAGTAAATTATAAACCAAACTCTCGAATACCTTGAAACTTGTTGCAGCCTGTTAGTAATAAATTGCGAGCTAAGTTCTTTAACTTATATTTTATTTAGCTTGCTTTAAAACTTAAGCGAAGGCAAAGTTTCCATACACAACAGAAAATATTTATTACACTTAAGTGGAAAATAATAACTGAACGCCAAGAAAGAAACTTAATTCTTAAGTTGTGTAACAAATTATGTGAAGTATTTCAACAATCTTTAAATGCAGTGCAGTTTTCAGTGCCTCTTGCACGTATTCCAATTTACAGCAAACGTTTGAGGACATTTATCACGTTTAAAATCGGGTGAAATGGGAATTTATTTTATAGTGAAGTAGGGGAGAATGACGTATCTTTACTAAAGTGAAGTCAACATTTAAAAAAAAGCTTTTAAAAGGCAAACAGAAAAAGTATCTCACTAATATTTAAATCGTGTAGCGTTTGCTTCGTAGTATATTAATTCGAAGCATGAGAAGCGTTTTCTTAACTGATAAAAAATAATTTGAAAAAATTTGGACGTAGAGGTCCCGTAGGTCGTGAAGTGGTAAAGGCGAGGGCTTACTCCTTCCTTATTACTTGCGGAGACCCTGTCCCATCGCTAATCAAAGCAAAGCATTTAAACAATAACGATCGACCAAAAGTCTAAACAAGCAGAACAACGGTTAACTAAGATAAAGCAGCAATCGTTACTAATTTGCGTAATTGTACTAGAAAGTTCTTTGTAAGCATCGTGCAACCACCATCATGCAATCTTGCTCATCAAAATTCTTTACTAATGGTAGTCAAAGATGCAATATACATACATAACGCTTGCAATTATTGTTAATATTGAACGGTTAATTACTTTATCGCGTGTGTTTGAAGAATGTAGGGAGATTCGTCAAGTTCTCTGACTGACTCATTTTAATAATGCATAATATAAGCAAATTACCAATTGCCATCCAACGTGGCAATGCTGCCAGCATTCTGGGTACGTTACCAGTCGACGATGGTGAGGAGAAATTCTACGACGCGTGATGTAGCGTCGTGACGCGTACCTTTTGTATGCATAGTATATATTGTATAATTGTAAATATTTTGTTTTTTGTTAATTTGAGTTTTAACACTATTGAATAGATGAACTGCCCTAAATGTACCTCGGAAACCGGAGGTAAGTCTGTAATGGTGGGATGAAGATATTCTTTTCCATTCATTTTACAACTCATGTTGTGTAAGAAATGCATTAAGGAATTAACATTAAAAACTTTTATGGGTGATTTACTTACACATTCAGTGCATAAAATTGCATTGTTCATACAAAAAGTGTTAAATTAGGTAATAATAAACTAGTGCTCATTACTCATCAACATTCACTAAAGAAATCTAAACCTCTTTGCTTATTAGAATAGAAAAGAAATCGTTTTATTGCAACGAAAACATTAAATCTAGGTATTTTTTTTTCAAACACTTTAATTAAGTAGGCTTAGAAATCTCGAAATAATTGTATCTACCTTTATTTCCTTCCTATCATATTCAAAAAATAGTCCCCATATATACCTATGTGCCTATTATATTTGGCAAGGAACAAAGAAACGGCTACAAGGTAGTGCTTGTACTAATAAAAATTCCGGTCCCATCAAAGGATAGAATTATAAACTCAAACTATCTACGATAAGTTTAATAGATAATCACCTTTGACATCAGTGCTTCTATATTCATCATTAAACTTCATGTTTTAGTCATATTAGGTCGAGGAAAAAGTATTTTCGCATTATAGTATTTATAAACTTTAAATAAAATCTCTTTGGCTTCAATAATCACAAATGAGTACACGGTTCATTAGGTTTCGTTCAGTGAGCTCGTGAGGTACCCAAATATCGACCTTTTTTGTGTAGAGAAAAAGTAAATATCCCAACCTGCGGTGATGCAGCCGAACGTTTTAAAACATTGAATGCACCCGCAGTTAACCATTAGCGGCAGGCAAATATCGATAGCAATAAAACAGTCGAAAACGTTCCCACAACATCAATATTGATTGACCCGATCCGACCAAGACTTCTCTCAAACGGTCATTTAAGTGATTAAATTAACGACCCGTTAAAAATCGAAAACTAAATTGAAAACGTTGTGGTACTTTTGGTAATTACACAGTATTTATTTAGTGATACTTTCGAGTGAAACTTGTTAAATATTTAAATAGGTTAAGGTTTTGGTACTAGTGACCTAAAATTACATGATCTTCAAGTAGATTTATATATCCAATGATTCTATTATCAGATTGTAATGAAATTATGAGTCTTCCAATATGATGAATAAGTGGGTCGAAGTAAAATTAAAGACGTAATTTCTTTACTTTGAATATCTTATAACCTTGAATGTCCGAAGCTATTATTTAAATAAATATGTTGCTAAGCGCAAAATTACTTGACCGATTATTTTTCACATATAATTAATATTTTTAAAACACACAGTTTTTATGGAGAAAAATCAAAATACTTATGAAGAAAATTATACAAATATTAAATCGATTTTACATAAACTAGATTACAATATCTTCTGTCTTTAAAAAAAATATTAATTTAATTAATAAGGGTATGCAAATTCTTTTTGAATTTGTTTTATATCGAAACAATTATTAAAATTAGATTGTCTTCTAAACAATCAATAACATTCATACTTGAATCACATTTCAATTTATCAGCACATGAGAACCATAGTATGTATAAACTTTATAGTTTAATTGTCGGTCAATAGAATAATTTCCAATTTGATTTATGTTTCAATCAAACCTTGTTATTACATTCTTTGTTACTTTATAGGCCATTGATTGCTTGTGAATTGCAGAATTGATTTATATGACTAGTGATATTGCTTGGTAGGAAGTATTTGATATATTGGTGTTTTGATAGTACGTGGTTTGATGGTTGTCATATTGAATGTCTATTAGAATTATTTATGTTGAAGGGATGATTTCCTTCTATTCTCGATTATATAGAACCGGCCACCTATCGACGCAGTTGGTATGAAAATTTGATCAGCGACTCTAGCGGGTCCATTGGAACTATTTTAGCAGTTCATTTTAAATGACATAATAATATTTCGATACCCGACATTGCCGACTGTAGAGACTATGCACGTTGGACTGACAGTACTGGATCGCGCTTCTAATTTGTTTGAAAAAAATATTTCATAATAGTATTTGGTAAAAAAAGGGTTTATCGAACGGCATAATTTTAAATCGGTTCACTGCCTGATAGAAATACAGCAAGGTAATACTTCCCATAATTTACCATTGTATAGGTACTTCATATTTCAACCAATAGAAGCTTGGGCAACAAAATCACTGATGCATAAATTAATTAATCCCTGTCTTACAATATTACACAAGTAGGTTTTCTTTTCTGTTGCTACATTTTCAAATTGCATCACTAAATGTTACTTTTAAGATCCAGATGTTTTCTTTCTTCAAAGTTAAGAACGTCAGCTTGCAATATTATAGAAACAAGAAGTAAATGTTTTTGTAAAGTTTGTTAGTCTAGCTTGCGCCCTTTTACATTGCCGTATACGGTAGTTTTATTTGGTGGATTTTATTAATTACGTGTGTACTGGTTAAAACTTAAATAGAGTAGGATATATAGAGAATAAGTAAGTGTTTTTTTTTGTCGCGGTCGTTTTTGCTATTCTTTTTTAATTTATTATGTAAAAATATAGGTAGATAGTTGTCTGAATGGCGCGGTTGGTAGTATAGTATCCGACTCCTGATAGTGAGGTCTCGGGTTCGATTCCCAAGTTGGGCAAATTACTATTGATACATGGGACTAACATTTTAAATGGCAAAACATATTACACCTCTGCCTACACCTTCGGGTATAACAAGCGTGATATTAAATTTTGTGTGTTTTATAGCATCTCATTTCAAACTACTATTCTAAATGTTGCTGTAGTTGGATTAAAGTATTTTGTACCGTCAGCGGCACCCGACAGAGAGATTAATGATATTGAAGTTTGAAGTTTTTGGGATTACAAAATGGATGATGTTTTGGCGTATCACCAAGTATATGTTAATGTATAGGTAGTTTTTATCACTGAAAAGCAAAAACTAACTACGTTTGATGTTTCTAATTTTGTTATTGACTTGGTATATAAATATTATATTACTTATTTATTTAATAGAAGATATATTACAATTTGATATTTTTAACAACTAAACTAAACTAGAAATAATTAAAAAAAAACAAAATATTTACAATTATACAATAATATTTACAATATAAAATATGGATACAAAAGGAGTGCGTCACGCGTCGTAGAATTTCTCCTCACCATCGTCGACTGGTAACGTACCCAGAATGCTGGCAGCATTGCCACGTTGGATGGCAATAAATATGCTAATATCTATTTGTTTGTAAAAAATAATCTTGTTCATGTCTGTTGTTGGTCTAGAACAGCTGGATGATTTACTTTTGTAAGTTTTACAGTATTTTCAGAATCTATAACATCAAGTCTCAAAAACTCTTACTCTTAATTTTTGTAAGATTTATCTATTCAGCAACTGTTTTATGTTGAGATATTTTTTATAATCCCACTAATATTATAAACACGTTTGTTGGGATGTCTGTGTAAGTGCATTAGTTACTCTTCTCTCCAAAGGCTACCAAACGGATTTTTATGAGATATAGTACACAAGTAATTTATAATTTTTATTAACATACAGTATACTTACACCTATCTTTTTACATAGACTAAGACGCTAGTAACGTAGTTGTATAGTATGTAAACATAACAGCTTCTATGTATCAACCTAGAGATTCATGTCAATAATCAAGATAGTAATTAAGATTGTATCTTTGCTTCTGTCGATACAATCACGATTGCGATCTTTGAACTGCACACTTTGTTGCGATTACTGATGTTTTGCATTGTTGAGCATTTAGAACAATAATATAGCTATTGTCTTCCTATGATCGTTATTATTAGTAACCTTACGTATTATTTCAATTATTTTTATGTCGATATTACTTATGGTAATTATAAAATCTTGTATCTGGAATATAACATGTGGCTGTTTTTAAATATTTTCACATTAAATCTTTTCACTACATAAATGACGCTGGTTAAGCTATAATCATTTTAAAGAGGTAAAGAGAAGAGAGAGAATGCTGCTTGGCATAAAAGGGCATTCTAATTAATATAATATTATTATGCATATTGCTGGGCTAAGGTAATAAGCATCCTTCTTTAATCCGTGCTTTCATAAGCTAATGACGACCCATACCAACAAAAAGAAATATAATTGGACAACATGCATGGTCATCCGAATCTAAACTAAATGGAGCTTTTTCTAGACTACTGATAAATATTGTCTTACATTTCTAAATACATACTTATTTAGATAAATTTAAAAAATGTACATACCTTATCAGTTAAAGTGTCATTAACAGTAACTACTCCGGTCTTGGGGTCTATCTTGAACGGTGCCGGTGGTCCCGTGGTCTCCAGGCCGAAGGTCACCGGCTCGCCTCCCGTACTCTCCCGGTATACCTTCGTGACGAAAGAACCTATGGGTTCTGACGCCATGACGTACCAGTTCCGTTCCACTCGCATTATTGCTGGCAGCTTGAAGCCGGGCGGCGCTTGTGATGATGCTGGAAGAAAAAAAAACGTTTTTAAAATAATGCATTGTAAATTATAATTTTAGACATACATACATAATATCAAGACTTTTTCAAGGTGTAGGCAGAGACCAAAGGACGCTAATTGGTACAACCCTTACTACAAACTACTCTTATGTTGGACATTTATTTAAAAAATGGCGTAAGCCATTGCCCTTCGGTTAATAAAAATTGACTCAGAATACTGGCCTCATTTTAATTCCTGTATAGTTGTAGTCTTAGTAATCATTGAAATAATATTGTTGGAGTTGCAAATTGAAATTTTACTTGAATTAATAAATTAATATATTATTATAATTATATAATAAATTTAATTAATTACTGTCCCATCTCTGGGCTAGGGTCTTCTCTCGGAATGAGGAAGGGTCTTAGAGCCTTGAGTCCACTATCCTATCCCAGGTTGGGTTGCTAACGTTAATGATTTCCTTTCTTATGTTACTTCTCATAATTATAAGTATAACGACGTTTGTTCTACTATAAATGAGTCCACCCAATAAATCTCAAAAACCCACATAATTCAACACAACATCAAACTTCAATATGCTTAACAAATCGTATATCTCTATAATACTTCACTTACAGACACCGGACCACCGCGTCGTAAATTGTTGGCTAAGCTAGTTCGAATGACAGCCACAGTGTGTTACAACATGGCCACTGATTTACAACCTCTGTCCGAGCAAATCTTGGGGTACAGGCTAGATTAGATTATGACGACCTATACATCAAACTGTAATATCGTAAGCGATATATAAGAGGATTTGTGCTAATATAATTTCATTTGGTGATAGCTGAGTTTAAGTTGGCACCTCCCACGCAAGCGGTTGCAGGTTCGACAATACACATATGACGTTTCGAAGTTATTTGTGTATTAGAAATAATTACCACTTACTCTAACGGTGAAGGAAAACATCGTGTTGTAACGTCGTATGCCTAAAATTTGTCTTATAAATTTATTGCGGCATGCAAAGTCCCCAACCCACACTTGGCCAGCGTGGTGAACTCAAGGCCTAACCCCTCCCTCTTTACGGCAGGAGACCCTTACCCAGCAGTGGGACTTTAATGGGTTAAATTCATTAAATTTATTGTTTATCTTAAGTATTATTTCTCATCATCATATATAAGAGAAGGAAGCTTACAAGATTGTTATGTAAATATTGAATGCATCAAGTTCCTGTTGACTCGAGACGATTGGCTTATGTGAATCACTTCGTTAATAGCTTACAGTAAACGACAAACTACCTATCGTCACTTTACATTAATATATTACTATCTTATATAGTTTAACTTCAATTTATATCTGTTGAAAGTAATATATTATACTGTTTTTCGTGTAGAAATCCTTCTTTATAGTGTATAAATAACGGTAAGATATATACACCATTTCTGATTTTCTTAAATATACTTTTGGAATATAATTTATCTATACTGATGATATAAAGATGAAAATTTTGTTTGTTTGTTTGAAAAAATTTAATTATATACATATTTGCAAGTCCATTTATTGAGGGAGGCTAGTTAACATCATTATTAAAGAGATTAAATTAGATCTATCCATGTTTAGAGTGAAAAACGGGAAAACTATAGTCCAAGCGGAAAAGGTTGCAAGTCGTCGCTAGTTAACGATAAATGTATTCAATAAGAAACTGTTTAAACGAAATTTCAGCGTTATTCAATTTCATTTACGAAGAACTGACCCAACAATATTTTAGATGAAATGAGTACTATATCAATAACACTGACTGCTAGGAAGGAAAGCAAAACACTAGAATTACTAACACAGCATTAAGGCATTAACTACAAAGAGAATATGCAATTTATATAGCGTCACGTCAAGAAGCATTGCTCTACAAAAGCAGTTGTAATTTAAACTTAGATGTGAATAGTTTCAAGACTAAATCGCTAGGGAATACTCCGAATTCTTGAAACTTCACTATTTCTTTTACTTTCGGCACAGTATAAGGTTACAAGCAGTTAGGAAAGTTTGAGTTAACGTAACGTCACACGTAACGCCGCAAGTTGAATAGTAATATGTATAAAATGTTGATATATATGATATTGCCTCTGTGGCGCAGTCACTATTGTATTCGACTGTTGATCGATTCCTAGACTGAGCTGAGAAAAGTACTATTGATATTTTCTAATTAACATTAGTATATCTCTCAATAGCAGCCCTGATTTTGGTGACGTGCGTGTAAAATGGCAATAGGCTCGCCCACTTCATAAAGACACAGGACTGGTATAGTAAATAACAAAACGTTTGTGTATTTTATACATTCCTACCTACAGAAATAATCGGCATGATACTATTTATGTAATATATTGTTGAAGTCAATAAACAGCTGTAACTTTGTCTATCTTATTCCTAAAAATACAACACTCAAGACACAAGCAAGACAATGCTTTGCAACTGAGACCATTGCGACTTTCTAAAACGATTTTAGAAGTTTCCTTACTGCTAGTAACTTTCAACAACATTCTGTGGTTTCAATGTATTTGTGCTTAGGGAATTCTGTGCAGGTTTTTACCTGCAATGCTCTTTAGTATCTTATTCAAGTTGTATTTCAGTTAGACTGTTTTTCCTCTTTCAGTCGCCACGGAGAAACATGGGCCTTTTAGTTTGGCCTTATGCCTAATACATCAGAGAGGATCAAAGTTGTTTATTGAATATTGAGGTTGATTTACTTGCTTTAAGGAGTGGTGTAATTGCTTACAGTAAGAAAAAATATATTTAGCTTCACTGGAAGCAGCAATAGGTATGCTGAGGCATCAGAGTTATGATCGAGAGATTGTAAATTTATATTATCCCAGTCTTTACCCAATCGATGTAACCGAACTACCCAACAACCCAAAAGCTGCAAGAAATAAAGTGATCAATAGTATTTATAGTACCTATAACTGCCTCTGTGGCGCGGCCAAAAAGTCTTTTCTGAGATTTTCTGTTAAGAATTTCTTAGAGATTGCCCGGAGTTAGGAAGTTGAGGTCGAAGACCTCCGTGCCTCGGAGAGCACGTAAAGCCGTCGGTCCTGCGCCTGACCTCTCACTGGTCGTGTCGGTTATCCGTCCCACCAAACTATGAGAGTGATGGAATAGAGAGTGTACCTGTGTATTGTGCACACACTTGGGCACTATAAACAAAGTCCTGCACAGATGGCCAGTTTCAATGAAACTGACCGCCACCGCCGTAGCCGTGTATCGGCTAGGAGGACATTAATTAATTAATTAATTAATTAATTATAGTACCTACCTACTCACAATTCAAATCCTAATAAGAAAAATATTTTTCGTCTGCTTAATAAGTAATTTTAATTTTATAAAATAAATTTTGCCACCAAAATCATCACTTCGAGACAACCAAATAAATAATAAAGACAAAGACAAATACAACAAAACCGTTTTCCAGAAAGAAATTGTCTTATAATAACTTGAGTCTAAATGCCCAATCTTCAATGATTAATTACTATTTTAGTCACGACTTCTGAAGGTCGGTATTGTTTGGACTATAATGGAAAAATATTAATATAGTTTTTGTCCAGAAAAGAAAATTGCGAAGGGTTTCTGCAGACGTTATTACTATGTGTTTTTTGCTTTTTATTAAAGTTCGTAACCCGGATATGGTAATAAATCTTTGGGAGAAAAACTAGGAAATGAAGGTGGAATATGTATTTGGGTAAATGGCCTATAATGGTATTGGGCAAAATATAGGATTCGAAATTGAGGACATAAAAATTATATTAAGTTATGATATGGAACTATGACGTGTACATAAACTTATTGTGTAAAGGAAAACGATAAGGATATCATCTAAAGATGTTTTTCTTTTCAATACGCGGGTACGTTTTATATAAACCACAAACTTATATACTTTTATTTACGCTTATATAACAACAACTCACTTTTACATAGAGTACTCACACAAGTTATGACTCCTGTACACTTATAAAGTACCAGGAGATCATAAAATAAAAGAAGTCAATAACAATTCGCACAAATAAAATACAAAGTGCCTATAATTTTTAAACTTTATTATAAGGGCAAGAACATCAACACGCTTCCTTAAACCGTTTCTGTATTTAAACATTGTTGTCGACATTGACATTTCGACAGACAACTCGGGACAAACTTTCGTTCGTACAAACAAGCGGGGAATATTAATGAACTTAGTTTTCGTGTGAAGATGTTCCGACCGTGACAGTGTCTTATGACGGAAGGAATCGCGTTCAATAGCGCATTCTCTACAAATGTACGTCGATTATCGAGAGCTTGACATTAAAATGTACTGCCAAAATAGTTCCTGCGACGACCGCTAGAGGCGCTGATTAAACATTCTTACAAAATTTTTCGATAGCCGGTGGTCACTGGTCGAGAGTGGTAGAAAATCGAGCTGCAGTACCGCGATTCTCTACCACTACAACTACCGACAGCCAGCTAGCTGTCAAAAAAATTTATACGACAATCGGTTCAGCAGCTCTAGCGGGCGTCGAAGGAATTATTTCTAAAGTAAATTTTAAATGTCAGAGAATAGTGTTTCCGAGGAATATTAATGAGCTTAGCTGCCGTGTGAAGATGTTCGACCGTGTCGGTGTCTTATGACGGAAGGAATCGCTTTCTGTCATGTTTTCTTAACAGATGCGAGCAAGTGTTAATTAATTTAGAAATACACGGTTAACGATGAAGGAAAACATTGTTAAGAAACACGCTATGTAGCTGTTAGTTTGATTTGAGAACCAGTCAGTAGCGAGTGATTACGGGATTCACATTGCTATTAGATGTGTAGGTTTTGCATTTGACACATATCGTTACTTGGGTATACTTATAAAAATTGTGCTACAGGGAAATCTTTATTATGATAAGAGGAACTCTACAGTTAAGTTACTGTGCTATCTTACTAGATTGCTGAAAAATACGGCAGCTAGGTTGGCAATTGAAACATTGTTACTAAACACAAATCATTATAATCAACCGTTAGTCAATTTTTGTTGATGTTCTATACACTTTGAGGGCAACGTTAACGCCTTACTAATTACAACCTAACTAACACCGAACTAACGTGATATCGTTTCACTAACACTAGATTTGTGATACTATAATTTCCAGGCCCTTTCAAGAAAATAGCGAACAGTCCCAACAAAACCCACAATGACATATTTGAAAATTATTCTAGATCTTTCTAGACGTTGAGCGATTGTCAAGTCAAAGAACTTTTACCCCAGTTAAAGTATAATACAGCGTTGACGATAACATACTGTAGACGATTTGTAAAACAAAAGTTTCATTGCTATCCTTCCAGTAAAAGAGATAATCTTTCATCCATATGAGATATCATCCCGACGGGCAATGGACGGGAACTAGTTTACATAGAGTTTTTCTTAAGTTTGTGTCGACCGTCGTCAAAAAGTTTAATTCAGAGTCATGTTATTTAATAGATCGCTTTGAAGTGCTGTGTGTAGATCAGTTTTAGTTATTGAATGGAGTGACGAATCTAAAAACCACGACACTAAGAATGTTTAAAAACACTAATATACGGTATTCTCCACCGCAGGCTTTACATTTAGTAGGTATATTTACAAAAGACTGAGATCCAATACTAATATGTTCTGTCTTTAAAAGGGTCATAAACCGTAATGAGATGAATGGAAGCACATGTTTTTGGGTTTCAAACTAGATTGACACTATTCGGACATGATATTTTGAGTGCTTTTAATGACGAAAAATATCTTATTGATATAGTAGGAGATTCGAATACAAATAGAAAAGTTCCAGGTTAGTTTTCAGGTTAAGTGGTGCTCAATTCCTGCTTGTAATATTTTTTTAAAAGGCTGTATGTTTTATGCAGTCAAGGGCACTCTACATCACAATAACTACCTACTTTTTGACGTTAAAGCCTTAAAGGTAACCAAGTTAGAACTATAATATATATCATATACGTCCTTGTTGTTCCAGGACAAAATAATAAAATACAATGGACAATGAGTTTTCCTCCGCGTCTAAGGCCAGCTACATCTTCAATCCTCATTAGTGCAAGGAATTTCAACTACTATTCACCATGATCGATACATGCTCTCCTTGATATTTACTATGTTATTATTTACACAGAATAGAGCCTGAAGACAAAGTATAGGCTTTTAATCCCGATAAAAAGAGTTACTTGGTTATTCTCTTACGATATAGAGTTATAATACTGTAACAATTATAGAAAATGCATGAAACTAAATTTGGATTCAGCAAACCAATTTGTAAAGATAGGGATAGATAATGTTGCCAAAATCTTTAATATATAAACAAATATATTTATAAAACAAATATAACCCGTTGCTGTCCCACAGCTGGGCAAGGGTCTTTTCCTGTACTTAGGGAGGGGTTAGGCCTTAAGTCCACCACGCAGACCGAGCGGGGACTTCGCAATCTTACAAGGAATAATAAATAAATTACCCCGGAATAATTCATTCATTCATTTTTTCGAGGACTGTATACTACTGTATAGTCTGAGGTCCGTCGAGTAAATACAAAATGTATACTTACTTACAAGACAAAACTTTATCTTAGTTTATAAGATATGACGTTATAGTAAATCCCTAAGATACATATGACGCAAACCTAAGAACTATTAAGATATCAGCCGCTAAATCACTTACATATTTCATAATAATATTATGACTGTATTTGCGCTTTGGAATTTAGTACATAATAATGGCGCCTATGAATCAACGTTTGGCATTTGACTTGCGGTCAAAAGCCCGATTTAGATACAAACATTGTGACGCATAGAATATCGTTATAGCAACCGCCCGCGACTTGGTCTGTGTTGAGAAAAATATAATTTCTCCTGTTTTCAAAACATATTATACTCCCCCACTGCTCCTGTGTAAACTATAGTTTCCCGGATTTCATAAAAAATGCTGCTTCACTGTCATTGGTCTAATTGTAATGTTTTTTAGCCTTTCTTAATAAATAATACAAATATTTTTTTTATTCGAACCAGTAGTTGCTGTGACAGCGTTCTAACAAGCATACAAATCTTATGATTTATATTATTAGTATAGAAGTATGGGTATAGAACAAGGTACCCGAAGCGGATCTAAGATAAATCTGTTTACAATTAATAATTAGGTATTGAATAAATCAGGTTAATGCTTTTGTTTATACTTGTTGTTTTATGATACTTGCATGCTAGATATGATACTAGCATGGTAACAAATAACATTAATGGCCAGGAGATTTCAGTTCATATTTTTGTTTAGTCATTTTCTTCATAAGAATGTCTAAAGAACAAATTGTTAATAAATTCTGGATTCGAAAATCTTCTGCAATTTTTTTTTCAATGAAGGTGCCTTACCAAACATCCGCGTATTTTAGGTAATAAAAGATTAAGGGCCATTTTCACCACTTTCAGACTACTATTAGGCAGTTTATGGAATTTTAGCTGTAGTTTGAAGTTTTCTGTCTTTTTAGCTAGTAGATAATTTATCTGGCACTTATTCTTAAACTATGAAACTAGTTTATTTATATTCTATTAAAATAATTTAGAGTTGAAGTCAAATAATTATATATTATATTATTACGATGACATGAGAATCAACGCAATTAGGCATTCATTAGCTAAAATAATATTAAAACATTTATAAAGATTTATAGGAGTAGTCCCAGAGCAGTTCTCACGCGACAAGCCTATTCAATTCTAACCCGTATACGGATTACATAAATTCCCACGGGGCTGAGCACATTTGCACGGAACGTTTAATTTTCGATGGCATTTCCTGCTGAGAAACCCTTATAACCGAGATAGTAAATTGCTAACTCATCTAAAAAGCTATGGGAATTATCTCAGAGTTTAGTCTTTAGAAAATGATTTTGATTTGGTATTTGGATAGCATAAATAATTTTATTATATTTATTTTTTATGTTTATGGGAAAGCGGGCGATTTGTGTGTGAAAAGGCCTACCAATTTGTGCTTTACTAATCTAGTGCAATTGCGAAAAAAAATATCTTGAAGCTCCCTAGGCTGGGGGCCTAGGGTGCGTTGTTGTGCGTTGGATTGAAGCCTCATTTATTGCATGCTGTCAGTTCCTAAGTATAAATGATCATTTTCATATTATTATCAATATCATGCTATCAATTATTAAACATTAAAACAGTAATTACCCTGAAACTTCTCAATTCAGAAAATCTAGAATTTCTAGCTAAAACTATGTTTCTACATAGAATATTTTATGCTGTTAAAATATTTGCAAACCTCAATAACTTTGTATCCATGGGCTTGGATCCAATAATAATTATACAAAATAGAACTTTAGCCGTCGGCAACCAAACAGTTTGTTTTAGAAACATCTACTATTGGAGAACAGTTTTTTATTACGCAACACACGAATTGAATAAGTAATATGGTAACACATTACGTGGTCCATAATCCAAGGTTATCTTTTAGTGAAAGTGTGAGGTCGCATGCTTTGCTTTCACCGATGAGCGTGTTTGTTTAATCATGCCGTCCTTGTTCACCACTAAGCGGTAGAGCGAGAAACAAAAACTGGATTCAAGCGGACTTGCAAAAACGTTTTGCAAACACCGAAGTTTGGATTTGGACAGAATTTGGTGTTTGTTTTTTCTTCGATGGCAGTATTGCGTGCTGATATAAAAAAGTAAGGGATTTCGTGAAATACGGATAAAACAACAAGACACGTTAAAAGCACATTATCGTGGATACACCGAACTTGTTATTTTTTATGTATTAGATACCGGAAATAGGGGTATTAAATCGCAAAGCAATTTCGGCCTTCACATTGATATTACTATCATCGTAACTTTTACTATGGATCCATTTTGTTGTTAAAGGTACGTGAGTTATGATAGCCATATAATACTAAGAATGGTATCACTCCCGAAAATGTTTAACCATAAACGATAGATTAAAAAACCTACACTTAAAGTATTTGAAGTTACTATTGACAGCAGAGCGAAAGGAGAACAAAAGCTGCTGAATACGTCTACAGCGGTCAACGGCTAGGACCGGAACTAATTTTAACAAGAAAACTCTTGCATCATGATTAGGTAACCTTTACAATTTTTCAACTACCGTGATTTCAATAGAGTAGCCGCCTCTTCACATTGTATGAGAGAGTATTGTTATAAACAATGCAATATTACAGTGTGAAAATTACATAAGATTTTGCAACTGAGAAAAAACAGCCAAAAGGTAATAAATGTAAAATAAAAAAAATAAATAAATTATTATTTTTTACAGAAGATATCATAAACTAACTTAATATGTAGTATAATAAACTTGAAAGTATAATAATACGATATTCGATGATAAAAATATATCGCTTGGATGCTTGTTACTCTTTGAGATAATAACGGCTGAACATATTTAGACAAAATTCTATACACATGAATTTCAAAGTCTAATAAATTAATTATACCTATATTTTTCCCTCGATTTATACAAGCGAAGTCACGAGCAGAAGCCAGTAAGGCATCTTTTCTGTGAAAACACAAGGGTAATGAGATGTTAACGCGAATAGAAAGTAAAATATTTGTACGAAGCTTGAATGTTAGAGAAACTCTAAAGTGTTTATGCTAATGTTTGGAACGAAAATATGTATTAAGTTACCTGCAAATTGTCTGCAATTGAGAAAAAGACAATCGGTAACAACAGTTATTAAATACACCGAAATATTGGTCATAATAGTATTCTAGCATACTTTAATGAGTAGAACAGTCACGCCACAGGAATAAAATTAGTTAACGTAAATAAGTGCCTATATTTTAAGGACAGCAAGATCCCTAGATTTTGTTGAAACTGTTTCCATTGAGTACGCTAAAATAGATTTTGTTTGGATATCCCTTAGAAAGATAAGATAAACCTTGAACAAAAAATACCTAGAAAGTATTAAGAATCTATTTTATCAGAAAACGAAAAGCACACTCAATCGTATGATCCGATAATATGTCAAGGAGAGAATTCTAAGAACTAATAGCATACGGACGACAGTCTAAAGAAACAAAACTCTTACTAACTTTGTAATCACACATTTTGTTCTCAAATGTACTCACGTCTAGTTATAATTGAGTGTGAAGACGGCCTGTAACCGAGTGCGTTGACGTATAAACCTAAATGCTTTACTATGTGCTTCAATAGTTGCAAAAAGTGATTTGTGAATACGGTAGCTAAATCTCGAGACGTGTCTTGTAAACAGTGAATTATGACACCAAAGGCCTCTTATAGTACAACGGCTTAGTAGAAAGCCTTTTATGCAAGGTTTGGTACGAAGATATAGAAAATTCAGAATACATACATAATATCACGTCCTTCTCCCATAGGGACCAGAGGCCTAAGAACGACACAATTTAGAAAATCAGAAACACGGGTTTTTGCAAATAATAATGGCTTAAGTTTGGAGAAACGAATAATTATTAATTAAAGCCTCGATAAATCGTCATAAATCGTGCATGCCAAGGCTCGCTTCTTAGTTGCCGTACTATAGTAAGTGAATAGATAAATGATCAGTTGACCAGGGTCGTAAAAATAACAGTAGCGACAGCGTAAAGGCTGGTGCGCTTGTTTATCATAATAACGATAATGTACGGCTTGGTTTACTCTATAGAATATAGACGGTGGTTTGTTTAGGTCCGGAATATAGATTCTTTGCCGTCTACGTGAATGTTGTGGTGTAGATTAGTTTAAATTGAACATTGTGTGGGATTTGACAGTACTTAAAACATGTAAGGCCGATTTTTTCGACACATGCCTATAATGGAGGGATGAATTAACGTTTCGAATATTTTATTACGTATGAAGCAGACTATGACAAAAATACTATAATACTGTTCGGTAAATAAAATAATCGGATAACATAAACCATAAGACCATCTCGAGCTAAAACAATTTTCTCGGTAACCTATTTATTCAACTGAACCTGACCTTTTCAACCCTATATTGAATTAGAAATTGGTTCTAAAATGCAAATATTCAATCCGCTCTAGCAATTTATTACTAAAAATATTCTTTAATACCTTGATTTATTAATAGTTATTCTGCACTCGAGAGTAACGCAAATTCCGATAGTGCTTATAACATCCATTTTTCAATCTAGCAATCGATATTTTACAGATAGTTCCAATTTCATGCAAAGTATCGTTTCCAGGTGAATCGAGTTTTGAGATCAAAACAATTGATTTCTCGATCCATCGAAGCGTATCCAATTTTTCTTTGAAACTGGTTTTTGAGTCATGTCTTTGTTCGACATTCTTGTATTCATCTTGAGTCATCTTTGTGTGATCATTATGGAGTTAGCCGTTACGAAATTTTAATTTGCGAGTAAGTTATACTAATATTGGCAAATGTTTCTATTTTCATAAAATTGTGAATTACATGTTGGAGCTTTCCTTTTCCATAATTTTATCTTTATTATTACCGTCCAGGTTAGATTTCCTTGAATTTATCTAAATAGACTCTATATTTACTCTTTCCTTCCACGCTTTTCAATGGTTGACCGATGTTGCTTGTTTTGATATTTACAAACTTGTATTGAACAACACATATACACAAATTTTCCCATAAATTTCCCTTCGATAACGAGGTATGTATACATTTTAATATTCTTTATTACCTCCACTGACCACTTTTCATAACATATGAAACAACTGGTTAGCTAATTATAATGAATCTACTACACTTTGTACTCAAGACAACCTATCAAGACCCGTCTCTAACAACATGTTACTAAAATACAAACCTAAACTGAAAGTGTAAGAAAAACCACGGACCCCACAGACTTCAAAGTTTAACAACAAGCCACACAGCAACAGTATCTACTTATACTACGATCATTAATCATATAAATTAACTGGCAACTAACTTCGCTATCAGTCACTTGTTACAACCAGTGATCGGTGTAAATGCTGTATAATATAATATTATAATAATGGTATGCATAATAGTCACAGCGGGTGATCGAAGTTATATATTTTTTCATCGTCTGGGAAATTGGTATTTTTGTACCAGACGTAAAGTAATTTTTAAAGGATTACAAAAACCGAAACCTGCTTATGAATAGTTGAGTTTTCAATGTCAGTTAAACTTTGTGTCACAAAAGGTCATCGACCTCTGGTGGGAAATCTTTTTTTGTGAAATAATTTGTCTTTTGGTATAGTTACTAATATCCCAAAAAAAAGAAAACTTATAAATTACTTTCACGGATTCTTATGTAACATCTAAAAAATTTATTGCCTCTAAGACTATGCGAAAACGAAACACTCAGAAATCTCGTTACTTATGTAGAACTATACATAAAATAACTAACATGTACGTGGAAAATAAACATTATTTTATAGTAAAGGGAACAAAAGAAAATGTACTCGCTCGTTTGTCATCGTTACTGAAAGAGGCTTTGAAGTAGTGTCAAATAGACTGACGACTCTATAGGCTCGACACATATTTCCTTTTAAATAATCACCGTTAGATTCCCTAAGTAAAGAAATGTTGCTATGCATGCATTGTAAATCCACATCGAATAATCTGGCATTTTGTTCAGTTTTGTCTTCATCAAGCACAACTTATCAATTTTATATCAATAATTTTAACTTAAGTTGAAGTGACATTATTTTTGCTATACGAAAAGTAATAATTTAATTTACAGAAATTGCATGGTTAAAAATAATCACAAAAACAATTGTTTTATATCTTTTCTGTTTTAAATGAGTGCAAATATAGGATTTGATAAAGAGACCTTTGTATTTATATAAAACGGCTATCTTTGTATCAATTACCGTAAAGTGAAGTATAGCAAGTGATACTACATATTACAAATGTAACAAACATAAAATATTGAATTCCGCTCTGATCAAGTGAGTAACTCTCAAGTTTTAATAACATTGCAATCCGCCACGACTGGTCGACTTTTAAAGCAATGAAATTTGTCACGAAGCAAATTCTACTAGCGAGTTCCTCAATAAAGTTATCATTGTTGAGTTTCTAAGGAAAGCATGGTGACCGCAAGAAAGTTCCACATAATCGTCTAGACAGCGTAGGTAGACATCGCGAAATATCGCCGTCCTTGTCCCACATATGAATTAGCACTGTGCGTGAGAAGGACAGGTAACAAGCAGCTGCATGTGAGTCTATGTGACCTTGATATATGGAATGAGAATCGCGGCGACACGACGTGTGTGCGTTGAAGAGTACTAGGTTCGCAGAAACGCATTGGAGGTAAATTGAATTTGTTGGTAAATAAAACTCAGTCCTATGTTAGAAGGATAGAGATGAAAGTCGTTTGGGTGTTTCAGGGAAAATTGTGGGTGCTGGGAAAGCCTCTACTATGCCTTTCCGTAGTGTTATGGTGTTAAACTCACATGTATTTGTGTGTGTTGCGCTCAATAGGCCACCTGTCTTGACACGTTTCCTAACTGCTCTTCAACACACTGACAGTATTAAGATGAAACGATGAAGTTATTACGAATTACCGTATCTATTATTGATTAGCTACCATTGACGTTTAATTAGTACTATGATAAAGCTTGCCATTCATCGTTCTCATTAGTTATTGGTTTTTAAAAATTATCAAAAATACTCTTGTTGCCATATACTTCAGTTACTACCATAGGAAAAACATAACAGCTTGTACATTACGCATTATATACCATTCATTCATGCATTCCTTAGAATAAAATAACGGTATCACACATACCAAAATGCTGCAATCATTCACATCTAACGTTCATAAAAGATCAAAAAAAAAAATAGCATAATCTAGATATAGGTATGGAGAATAATAGAAACATTACAAACAAAATTCTCGTCTTTAGAGTCTACGGTATGTAACGCATCTTGAATGCAAGAAAAGCATAATATTCAAATATTATTTTAATTTCATTTATCTACTAGGAATTACACTTTTCTTCACTGGGAGTCCTGCAAATTTAGAAAAAGAAAGACGTAAGTGTTGCCCCGTTGCTCCGATGTTATGCGCTTTTTCTACTAGCCTGTCATGAGATAAATCGCCCTAACTCTTATTTAAGCTAAAGGCACTCGTAAAAGTTGCAGTTAACTGCAACTATGCACCGATAAAATAAAGCCACTTAGTGTTTATCGCATTTTTATAAGGTTTTAAAACTAGAAACTATTTTTCAACGAAATGTGTGATGTAAGAAAATGGCTTAAATTTGTTAACTTTTTTCTACTATAATACATTATTATTGTGAAAAGTCAGTCCGACAGGACTTATAGTGCTTAGCCTCTAACCAAAGATGCAGGTTAACTGTAGCTGTATGTAGTCTGTGACAATTCGCAGCATTTAAAAACATAATTTCAATATTTTTAATCATTGGTACTGAGACGAAAATTAAATATTTATAGAATCATCGGAGATTAAAATGAAAATTACGGTCCTGATTCGCTAAAACGTGGCATGGAGATAGTTGGAAACACAGGACCAAATGTGGTATTTTTTATGCTTTTTATCTTAATTACAAAAACACCAGGATTGCAGACGGGTCAGCTAGTTAATAAATAAACCCTCTATCTCGCTACTTGTATTGAATCTAAACCAGGTTTTAAAGTTATTATAATTTTATACACGTTTTGTATTCCTCGTTCCTATGTACCAGGACTTCATAACAATATGAAGCTATAGCCTCGGGGTACGGGAAACAAGTTGTCCGCTCAATTATTTAAATTCAATTTAAATAATACTGACGTTACAGTTTGTTTACGAGTTTATTGAAACGTATGGTGATCGTATTCATAGAAATGTCTTACTAGCAAACTAGTAATTTTAAGGGAAATAATATAGAATACAGTTTAAATGTATGTATTCACGATATCGTTCACAAGATTTGACTTACTAGACGTTTTGATCTAAGTTATTTTGTAAACAAGATTATTTTTGAGACTTTTTTGTTTATAACCTAGCATAAAAAAGGAATGAATAAAGTGACTATCAAAGAATACTGAAATCAACGTCGGGATATCATTATGTAAATGTCCAAAATGTAATACATAAATACAAAGCAAAACGTTTTAATTTACTTTTCAATTCCTTTCGGGAGTACCTAAACAAGTTCAAGCAAAACAGTGTTACAGAATTTTCTTTTATCGTTTTCTCTATTATTATCTAATATACAGGTCAAAATTAACATAATACAAAGCCTAAAGCTGCTTTAGGCATCTTGCCGAAATCCTAACTACGCTTTATTTCAATTTCCATTTCAATTCTCTGAGCCAACAGATTGACCCCGCGCTTAACAAAATCGAATCATCTCTAAATTATTCAGTCCTTTCATCGGCCTTATGCTAAACCTTTAAAACGAATCGAAGGTTAAATGTCCACGTATTTTTATTACTGTAAATAAACGTCTTCCTTCCATTGAAAACTAAAAATAAAAGCCTCACATCCTCCCTCTCTGTTACACCTATGAATTTTCAACTCACCCTTACCGGTAGAACACATCCACGCTAGCTCATAGACGTGTCAATATACCCGTCTCGCTTCTACTTGTTGTTTTGTGGGCGTTAGAAAGGATCAGGTATAGGGATCATAGAAAAGTCTTCTACTGATGTGAGTTTACGCATGTGTGCGGGACTCGGGATCACATACGGGATGGCTAGGATAGACGTGTTGCAACGTTATAATATCCTGGTACTTTCTAAGAACGTCTAATGCTCTGAGGAATCTAATACTCTTGAGGGATAAAGATGGGACTAATACGCGTATGTTTAGATGGTTAGGCCGTCTCGACTTGCTTATAAAACGGCTGTATCATAAAATATACAAATAAATTCAATATTTATATTAAGATTTACATGTTACTAGGAGATAAATCAACGATACCTGTGATTCATTTGAATTTGTTACTATTTATTAATGGAAAATTTAATTATTAAAATATACGGTGAACGGGAATCTTAGTCATTTGTCACCTAGACACATAGTATACAGTAAATTAACGTTTAAAAATAGGAATAGTATTTTTATTCATACACTTGTGAGTTGTAAAATGCTTATAAGGTACATTTATGTTGCGTAGAAAAGGTATTAAAATACAGTAATGCCGTTTTGTACGTGAGAAGCGTAAATATTTCCACTTAGCAATGCAATGTTTTAATACTTCGGTTAATGCTTTATTTGTAAGTCGTTAAGCAAATAGATAATTAATCGTTTTGCTATTTAACCATTAAAGTGGAATTATTTTTTTATATTCGATTTCTTCTTTAATTTTTCGTTTCCGTTTCGTTTTAGATACCTAAGTGACTTTAATACTATGTATTCTAATTTTCTAACTCGGATTAAGAAAGAAAACATATGAAGAAGTTACATTCATACATGAAATCACGCCATTTTCCCACAGGGAAGAGGCAGGGACCAGAGAACTTATTAAGCTTTCTTTCCGAAACTTTATTTTTATCCAACAAAATTATACCAATATTGGACAGGCCGGTCACAAATAAGACAATGTAGCATTAATTATACAGTTAAATTCAGTAGGTACGTAAATTAAGAATGAATTTATTACTTGAGCCGACAACGCAATTTGTCTACATAATCGCTAGGATATTTAGTGCTTAAGAGGGTATTAGGAGTTTACTATCAGGGTCTCGGGAATGAACCGTTAATCTTGGACGGAAATAATATACTAGATCTGTACATATTTTGTTCCTCAATTTGGTTGGTTCTATTGTTTCAGGATGAAGGATAGCTTTACCGAAGTAGCGAAATGTAAGTGACCAAAAACCGCAATCCAAAATGGAGCCCAGTCTTGTAATTAGCGAAGCTTATTATAGAATAAAGCAAGTCGAGACAAATCTCGAAAAGTTAATTAATAGTTCATTTTACGTAGCCTGCGGAAATATAATTTTTACTTACTTAACGAGTCCAGCAAAAGGAACTAATTTTTACGAATTAATTTATAAAATTACGGATGCGATTCTACAAATTAAATCATCGCTACTACATATATTATGTGCCTGCATTCGTTATCCTTAATTAACATAGTCCACTTTTTATCCCGGAAATCTATCAGTAAGCCAAATGAAAGAAAACGGTTCAAATAACTCATAGTAGCCAATCTAAGGTGCAATATAATTATAATTCCCGTATATCATCATCATTATTCATAAGCGAACTCTAATGACAGTATCAACCTCATCGCGTAGACGATTCATCTCTACGCGGAAACATTTATCTGTCATCATTATTTTCATTGACAGTCTATGCCATCGCGCAATTAGAGTTACGTATAACTAAATTAGTTATTAGATAAGTTTATTTTGCTGATTAATTTATGTTTTCATTTGAATATGTTTATAGAAGTAATATAGTCATGGTTATTTTAGATTTATAACTAAAAAATTTGTCGTTTCTTCCACATATCTAATTTATTTTACATACATTTTTTTTAATAAAAAAATTAGATACATTTGATTTGAATATCAAGAGGAAACATGGCATCATTACTGTACATTTTTTTTATCGTAAAAGAACGCATCTCCTGAGTATAGTTAACATACAAAAAACTAAACCAGGTTCAGTTATTAGTTAATTGTAGTGGCAGGATACCTAAAATACAAAACTAAGTGTATTAGTATACAATATCTTACATTCTACAATTTTATTAGAGTATATAAACGCTTACAAGACACGTAAGTAAAGTATTCTAACTCATAGAAATAGAGCCTCCCGTCTAAGCGAGCATTTATACTAAGTCCGACGAGAACGTTGCTCGGTAAAATGAACTCCTTGCGCCGTATGCTCGCCTGGTAGCTCGACGTCTAGAATCAAACGTAACGTCACGGAAAGGATGACGTTGTGCCCTGTACGATACGCTTGCTTTTACAATAAAAACTTTCAACAGATATTCTTTTGTATTTGGTTATTTAAATTGAGTTATGTGGTAAATAAAATGTAACAGAGAGGATAATTTTACTTTTTCTTTAGTTACTAAATGAATGATTTTTTAAAATTAAAAAAGCATTTTTATAAGTTTATTATTTTTTACGTGTTACAAAAACAATCACGACCTTTATTATTACGTAACTTTTTTTAATGCTTATTTATTTCAACTATACGAGCCAGTAATAAAAAATTAAGTACAGTTCCAATATTTGTCCGAACAAAACCAGTACCTCTTCTATCGTCAAAAATAAAACAAAACTTGTATTATTATTGGCTAAAAATAATAATTTAAGAAGATACGTAAACATACGAGACCTTCTTTGCCATAATATTAGCATAATGAAGACATATTTATTTAAATTACAATTATTAGGGTTGAGCTTTTAATCCACCCTTCGTCATCAATTAACAGGGGCTTGACAGATTTGGTTAAAAATAGCCCAATTTTTCCTTTTTTATGGTTTGCGGGTTGCGATTCCTTTGTATTTGTTAATTTTATTTTTGTGTCAAAAATAATCTTAAGTTAATTAAACTCGAAGTGCCTTACAATGGAGAATGTTACCTAATTTTGATTTTTAGCACTCCATATTCTCGTTTAAAAATAAAAAATACTGGTGAAAGAATTACTTCGATACGTCAATTAGTTTTCGATTTATAAGTAAAACAAGTTGTAACCGCACGACGCTAGCTCTCGGTGACGGTGTGACGTCACTCTACACTTGCTCAGTCTGGCTCACACAGTCCGCTTGCGGTCGCGGGCTCGGTGCGTTGAAATTATTCCTAAATACTTTTAAAAATGTTCAATTCAAATACTAGGAAATCATATGTTGTGCCTAAATGTAATTTAATATTATGTAAGTAAGTACATAAGTAATAATAAATAACTTCATCTTATAATGAAACAATTTCTAACTGGATTGATCGCCAGTTTATTGATTTTACTGTGGCAAGAAAAATGTAAAATCGATAAGTATACGATTATTTCGGTTAAAAACTGTTTCATTATAATATGCAGTGATCGTAAATATTTATCTAACATTATTACTTATTATACCTATGTATAATATACTAGAAGCCGCCCACGACTTCGTCCGCATGGAAACCCTTCCCGCGTAAATCCCGATTCTTCGAGAACTCGAGGATAAAAAGTAGTCTATGTGTTATTCTGGGTCTTCAGGTATATATAAAATTTCATCGTAATCGGTTCTGTCAAATTTGCGTGAAAGAGTAACAAACATCCATACATACTTACATACCTACATACTTACATACATACATACATATACAAACATACGTACATACATACATACATGCGTACGTACGTACGTACGTATGTATGTATACATACGTAAATACAAACATACAATGACATATGTATGTCATTGTATGTATTACTTATGTACTTATGTATGTACATATATACATTCTCACAAACTTTCAAATTTATAATATTAAGTAGGATTTCGGAAGCAACAAAACCTCTATTTGTTTCACAAATAATTTACAATTAATTTAATAATTAAAACCATTATTCCATTTATTTTAGGTACATTATCCGATTGCCCTTTTTAAAATCCTTTATCCATTTTATTAATCGAATAGTATTTACTATTATTATAAGTTATTTTATACATAAGCGGACGAAAACACAACAAAATACTACGCAAACTATTACACCTACAACAACGATTGGCGACTTAATACTAAGCGGGACGCGGCCCGCGCGGCGCGGTAAAGTAGTATGACGTCACAGCCGCTCACGCGGCTGTTAGCGGGACTCGATATTTTTAGAAACTTTGAATGGTTATAAAATCAAAACTATTTGGTATTTTTGACTAAAACAAAAACTAGTTTATATGTATACATACAGGCTATACTGTGTCAAAATTTCAAGCGATTTGGCATACCTAGTAACATTCTCCATTGTTAGAATTTTGTATTAAAATTCCATACCTAGTTTTATATTTTAGCTGTATCACATTATTTTTTAAATCTTATTTCTTTCCGCCTATACAAACCGATGATAGATAGGTATAGGTAGAGTAAAATATTTGGATTCATAAAACGCCCATCATATAACATTCTGTAAAATACCATCATAACTTTCTTCACGACCAAAAAACTGTCAGCTATCCACAGCACTTTTACTCGACGGAACAAGAACTTAAAATCGGATCATTATTTTCACTCAACATACGTGGAATAAGTCCAAACATAATTGTATTTAATTAATGACGTCACGTGCAACCAGTTCCGCAATGTACTACGGCTTTAACTACAAATTAAATGACAATATAATTACAAGACCTACATACGTTTGGAATTACGAACGGATCTCCAAATTCCTGGAGTTCCAATTTGTTGATGAATCGAGACTACACGGGCTTTCATTAGCAGTACAAAAGAGGGAATTATTGTCACGATAAATGCTTTCATTTATACAACATTACTATTCTGAATACTATAGTATTTGCGCAATAATATCATTGCCCTGATGCCATTCGATTTCCTATTTGGGGTATCCCAAATAGGAAATTGTATGCGCTTTGATCTTGCATTATTCTATTTATCAATGATAGTATTTTTTTAACTACTCAACGTTAAATATTTCGTAATTCTTAACAGCGTTGTTAACAATTACGAAACAGACACAAGAGGCGGAACAAAATTACGAAATAATTTAAAACTAAACGAAAGATAGTGAAATTTATTAACAGAAATATGAAAAAAAAAATGGTCTAGGGTTAAGAAATATAATTGTCAATAATAAGATCTCTGTACCCTGGAAGAATATTAAAAGTAAGGGTCCACGTCATGTGCATATGTATATTTGTGGACTTAAACAATAAATCAAGTTATTTAGATATAAGTAGGGAAAATTCCCTCATGTCCGTGTGTTTTCTTTGCGCTCTTAATATACTTTCCATCCGTATGAGCGTGCACCAAAGAATGCTGTCGCCTGTCTCTTAGTTACTGCCTTTCAGTTACATTCCATTATAAAAACAAAGATTCAATGAAAAGACGTTCAGATGTAGAGACGTTTGGTTTTAACACTTAAATATTTAAAAAAGTTTTAAATAAAATTTTCTTTTATAATTTATGCTCTGCTGCAAGATTTTAGTATTATTGAGATTGATTCAAAATCGTAATGTTTAGAAGAGATTGCAATGAATGATCTAAAGTTATCTATTACTGTAGCACCAAACTATGATGCCGATACTTTGTAACAGCAAGAAGTGTGATAAGACGGTCCTAGAGAAAGATTATTTACTTTCCTTTTATTACTGAAAACGGCAGAGCTTAAAGAAATACACAATAAATGTAGAACAATATTCAAACAGTTAATTATTCACAAACTAAACAAAAAAACTTCTAAGAACATTTTATATTCAAAGGAACATAATAGAATGAAAAATAATAAAAGTTTTCTTTGCCCTTGACCAAAGGTTTCGTTTCGCCATTGATGACGTACAAAGGACATTAAAAGTACAATCCGAAGTAGAACAAACAATTAATCTTGAACGAATAATCCGACAGAATTGGATTGGTGTTACTCTTGATACTTTATAGAGGTCATACTTACCTAGTTTATGTAGGCGGGTGTTGAATTTAGAACAAAGTCAAGGTTAGTAGTTTGAATTGTTTCATTTCATTTTGTTTGTCCAATGTTTTGAAATGGAAAATTGTAGAATGTTCGTGTATTAAGGAAAGTTGTTTGGAAACTTTATTTTACACTACGCATGGAGTGGATAAACAATTAAAACTTTCAAACCAAAACATATTCATTTTCTGAATAGTTACAAAAGTATTTGTAAATAGTTTCTGAATATTATGTGTAACATTTCATTTTTTAAAGTTATGAAAATGTTTTTCAATATTTCAATGTCAGCTTAGGTCACTAAGGTACTTTTCTCTTTACCTCTACTATTTCAATAATATAAATTTAGTAGTAGTATACTTTTATTTAATAGTCTAAAGACCTATTTCGCCATTTGTAGATAAGTTTACAATAACTAAACAGATGGATTTCACACAGGTCGTTTTATTGGGGCATACATCTACTACCATTTTATTTTGTAGATTTATATAATCTCACGCTTATTCCCAAGATGTGACACTGGCACTATTTGACATACTTAATATTCGTTTTAAAAAAAATGTTTCATCAAACAGAAAAATTAGACGAAATTATGATAAAAGATGTATTGTTCCAAGAACAATTAATCTTTTTTGAGAGTTATATATACTCTTGGGAAATCAGTCGGAAATATTCTTATTTTCATGGTTTTTGTTGAATGCGGTGATTTTTTTTACCATTTCGAAACTCCAAGGAACTTTGTGATTTTTTTATTAGACTTGTACTTTAGGAAATTAGTCAGTTATTTGCAGTATTACAATAGAAAGAACAAATAACGTTCACGGAAGAATAATGCTAAACGAATATCTAGCCGAAATACGCAACGGGGCCGCAATTTATTCATAAATATCTAAGTCGTATTGTAAATCATACTTACGTCGCCTTCGCATAAGAACTTTAATTATTATGTGAAATGCTTGATTTTACGTTTATTCTATGTATTAAAAGTTTAAAGGTTGAACCATAGTACAAATAAGTTGAAAATAAAACAAACAATCACGCCTTTTGCCCTTAGGGGTAAGCGGACTAAGTGCGACACTTCACTTGTTTCATTAACATACATCTTGTCATATAGGACCGATACTACTCGCTGAGCTTTTTTTTAGATATCACCGGTCTAATTTTACATATGTGACTATAATTATTTTAATTGTTCCATTAATGTTAAATCAATGAGTAACTTTCAAATAAACGTGTAGATGTATTTGGGAAACTTCCACAACCTTCTACAGTTTTCTTAGTATTATATTAATGTATTACAAACTTTGGTACTTACTGGTAAAATGAAAATGTAACAAACTTAGTCTAAATCAACGAAATAAGTTTGAATCAAATTATAATACAATAAAAACAACATTTGTAAGTAGATCTGGAAGACTCAATTTTATTCAATGTTTTTCTTATATACTAATTTCGTTCGTATAACATTTCTTTATGAAAAAACTTTCCCACGACCAAGCAAATACATTCAATATCGTTTATACTTTTTCCCAATATAATCCTAAAGTATTCTATGGATATTTCAATTCTTTCTGTCCAGTATTTTAACCGACAAAAAAACATAGTGTTCTCAGACATTAGGTAGGAAAACAGACAATCAAAACGAAAAAAGGTCCTACGCGAGGTACTCACTGATTTTACTCAAACACAAGTAAAACCCAATGTGGACTGCAAAACCCCCAACTCCAAAGCCTTTAACGTGAAGAAGTTTACTCGATCGAGCCATCACATCGAGTAAAACTAACAGCTCAATCCAGAAAAACTGTGTGTGAGTACGGAAAAAGCTCTAAAAGATCCAGGAATAAGTTTCAAAAAGATCCTCCTAAGCTTACACCCCACTAGTTCCTGAACCTCTAACAAAGAACGTACGAATTCTTCAACGTACTTTAGTAAGAAAACATTATTCAAAGGTGGATATTCCCGACTAAGGGTCTGTTCACACTATTCAAGCCAAAGACGATGCTGGTATAGGAAGTCGATTTCCACAAATATTATGACATTAAACAGCTTCATGAAAAGTAACATAATAAAATCTAGTACGTAACAAATAATATGGATGTACAAGTAATTGCCAGTAAGAAGAGTGCAAAGTTGGAATCGACACAGGTGCAAGCTTGTTTCCATTTTGATGTTTATGCAGTGGTAAATGGTGCATCATCTCTATAAGCCGTGATTTTTGAATAACAATTTCGATTAGAAACACTGCAAAGGCAAATCTTATAAGTAGGCATACTTATAAGATCTTGATATCATAATTTGTGAATAGCATTCTATCTTCAAGTATGTGATAAATGATATATCACAAAGCTTTGTTCTTACCCACGTAAAGACTTAGATAACTGATGCTGGTATCTAACAGTATTCAGCAGCTTCATCGGTCTAAAGCCCGGTATATAAAGCAGTTTCAACTGTCCAAAGCCGCTGTTTTCACAATGTACATAGTGCTTAACTCCGTCACGACTTGTCAAGTCCCATCTATTTAGTTCGTGCGTTTATTCACGACGCGTCCGTTTGGCTATTAACATAGAATGCTCATACGGTTCCCAATTACGAGTGTTCAATGCAGGCTTTTCTATTGTCAAGTCGATTAATGTCCATAATGATTGAATAACGTGGTGCGAAGTGTACTAACTAACTATTATAGTTATTTGTGAGTGAAAAAATCTAGATTAGAAATTATGTGAACCTAACATCTAGGCTTGGACCTAAACATACTTTTATATTTTGTCAAGTTGATTAATGTCCATAATGATTGAATAACGCAGTGTGATTTGTGGAGTGTACCTATTGGAACTATAGTTATTCCTACGTGTAAAAATCTAGGCTAGATTTTCTAAGAACATAACATCTACGCTTAACTCTACCAAAACAAAATTTTATATTTACATATGTACCTACTTGTAAATTTTGCTTAGAAGGTAGAGACAAATATTGTTTTATATTGAGAATTTCGTTATTTCATACGTCTATTATAATATTAAAGAAAACGTTATTTGATACGCTTTAATACCAAATGGCTAAACTGACTTAAATAAAATGTTATGTGAAGAGTAGTTAAATAGATTACAGAGAAGAATATAGATTATTTTATTCAAATAATTTCACGTAGATGGAGTTGCGAAAAAACTTTAGTGATTGAGCGATCTTTGGATAATACATATATGATTTGGATCAGGAAGATAGACAGGACTTGTAAATTATGAGAGCATAATTCCTAAAAACCAAAAAATAAAATAAAGTCCATAGGTACTCGCAATATTCCAGCAGCGTTAATTTCATAGTTAACATTAAAATAAAACAGTCGGAGCTATCAACAACAGGTGTTGGACTACTAACCGTCTGCAAAGTTACAACCACTTTATCTTAGCAATTCATCTTACTCATAATTGATTGATAATAACTTGGCAAATAGACTGTCAGAGATAAGTAAATTGTGAAGGGATAGTTTTATTGAAAGGGGGAATTGTTCGGTCGAGTTATTTTTATGATAGTAACACATTTATTCTTATGGTCGCTACTTATAAGTATTGGGTATTGGTTGTACTGGGTAAAATACGCTATAGTTATATCTAATAGGAGAAACACACGTTGGTTGTGTTATGGTGTACTACAAAATAACAAAATTAAGCAACAAATCTGAATCGGGAGAATATTTTGAACTGAATATAGCAGTAAACAAATAAATTTCAAATACAGTTTGATGTATTTTAGGCTTACGTAGTTAGAACCTAAAATAGTGATCGACACGAACTTATTGGTCTGTAGTTATATCTGCTTTTTATACTATAACGGAATAAATAATATAAAATCACAATAAAATAAAGATTTGCACAACGAAAAAAAGGTAATAAGCGTCAATATGAAGACTCGAAAAGCTTGATTGACAATAATCTGGAAGCTTAATGTGTTCATAAAACAAAGCCTTTTTCATTTCGATAAACGTTTACTTTATTAACCAAACATTGGTCGTTTCAACTAAAAATATTACACGTTTTCAGTACTAACGGTTTATTGAAAAGTAAAATATACATTTTAAGGCTTTTATTTTAAGCGTATCCATTTTTCATTGATGGTTAAATAGTGGTATTGTTTTACGATACATTTATTTAAATTAAAATAACAACTTTTGTGTTTTCCATGAGTATTTTATTCTTCTGTTCGAGGAAAATTATAGTCGAAAATATTTTCTCTTTACAACGCTTTTTTAGCCACGAACGTTGATGTTTCTTTGTTACAAATATTCACCTGCTGAGGCCACATCAATAATTTGCATTTGATGGACAACGGCGTATGACGGTGATTTTGTAGCTCGCACAATTTTATGTTGCGTGTGAGTATCGACTAAAACACCCTTAGTTTAAAAACGATTCAATCGAAAACAATTTACGAAAATCACAATTTTTTAAATATCAAAAAGCGAATAATATTTTCAGTGTCAAATCAGTTTGTTCAGTAACCTCTGTTTTGTTTGCACTCATAAAACCCTTTGATGAAACCCTCAAATAATAATAAACATCGTATGTCAAAACATGATATTCAATATTTTAAATGGAATATATTAAACTACAGTAGGTTTCGTTTGATCTTTCATTTTACTATTGAAAAAAATAAATCTGAATTTCTATAATGTATCGCGGTTTTCGGTGATCTTACGATTTCAATAAAGAAAAATATATGTTTCTGTTTGAATTTGTAAATAAATGTTTGTTTTTCATTTAAATACGAAATATTTTTTGTTTGCTTTTTGTGGTTGATAATGCAGTTTCGAATAATATTGGGTAATTTAAATAATTTCGTTTATTGTTTTTATTTTAAAAATACGACGTGATTAAATCCTTTCCCTTTAATATCATTTTTATTTTATCCCTGCGCAGGTTCCAATTAGATAGCTCACGCACTCAAATCTTCATTTAATTACCAAATAAATAGAAATGTGTTATCCAGTTAGACAACTAAGGAAATATAAAAAAACAATCAACATTTTAATCCATATTTCATAAATGGTTGCTATAATAAGCTTAACAATCCACCCGTATCGGTTTAGTACTTCTATTATACGCAAATCTGTTCGCTATTATGTCGCGTTTATCCGCCGCCTGTCCTTTCATCTGTACTTAACAAGCAAACAATGCGTTTTGTTTCATATTAGCTTTTACTATACATATCTTTGTTTATACCTACTTACAGTATAATCCGTTTATTAATTTATTCAAATATCTTCAGGAAATACCGGTTTAGCTTAAAAGTATTTCAATATTAGGCATTGCAGCACAAAACAATGCGTTTTGTTTCATATTAGCTTTTACTAGGTACATATATAGGACATATGTAGGTATATTTGTTTATACCTATTTACAGTATAATCCGTTTATTAATTGATTTAAATATCTTCAAGAAATAATAGTTTAGTTTTAAAGTATTTGCAATATTAGGCATTGAAGCACAAAAATGAGTATCAGCAGCGACGCGACGACGAAGCGACAAAATGCAACGAACCCTATCAAAACTATTACTCGTGTCCTCCGTAGATGTCTGTGAGATGCGACAGAGCAGCTTAGAAACACGGCAAACTCTCAAAACAATTGCTCATTTTTAGTTGTATCTTTCAGCGAGAGTTTGTTTTTCAGATTTTGATTTATTTCGCCGTAAAGTTACCCGCTTGGTATCGTTGCAACTATCACTTATGAAGCGTTAAAGTAACGTAGATTTACATCGCGTCTCGTACTCGCGTTTATCACTTAAGTAGCGTCAAATTATTATAACGATTTACATTCACTTGAATACTAAAATCATTTTTTTTAGATCACATTTGATATATATTTGGTACAAAGCACTACAAGTCTTATGTCCTGGTACAACATGCCATAGAGGTTCTCGAGACGTTACACATTAAGTCCAGACTAAGTTTTCAAGGCATCATAAACAAGAACTACCCACGTGATAGACCAGTAATAGTCTGTGAGATAAGTGCATGTGTTTAATTTAGGTTAAGTACCCAAGTGTCCTTTGCAGAATTTATATATTGTTCAGTAAGCAATATAACATAAAACAATTGCATTTATTATTAGCCCTAACATTATCAAAAGGCGTATTTCCGTGACACCCGGAAATGCAACAAGCTAATTGCCATATTTATCCTAGACACGATACTCAACTCTTGTCTGCTATTGAGAATATTTCGTAAGTGTGTGAATATGAAAATGTGTTAATATTTCGGATTGCATTTCACTGACTATCGTTGCAAATGACTTGCGCCGCCAGACAAGTCTGTATATTCAGGCAGAGGTTTTAAAAGTGGCGAACTATATAGGGAACCGTATTAACGGCTAGTTTCGGTTTTAGAATCTAAATTCCTGATTAGAAAACCAAATCAGCTTCCAAATGTATGCGGCCGCACCTGCCCAAGCCAAGTATTAGGTATTAGTAAAAAAATCATGATTAAGTTTGTATCGCGTCGCCTCTGTTACTCATGTAGCGTCAACGTAGAGGCGTTTCTCTACTGTCAGTACTATCGAGTATCTAGAGTTATTTAATTAAAAGCAAAAATAGTTCCTACGGCGCACACTGGAGGCGCTGATCACTCTTCTATACAAAATTTCTCGATAGCTGTCGGTTGACGATAATCGATAGTGGTAGAAATCGAGCTGCAGAACAGTCGATATATCAGAAGATTAATGATCGATTCATTTAACAGGTAATATACAATTCAAATAACATCTGAGTGATCGCGTGTATTCTGTTTCCGCGAGTAATTGATTCTCTTTAAATAAAAAATGACCTTAGAAGTTTTTGTGTAATTACAAACGTTTTTGTCGTTATTACTTCTTGTAAGATGATGATGAATGAATGGTTTGTATTGTTTGAGCTGAGTGGAGGTATTTTAGACGGTGGGAGGTCGTGTAAACGTGACGTCATTATTCAATAAAGTGATCTTTATAAACCTTCTAATACTGAGATCATATCGGTCGTTTTTATGCTCTACCTTTCAACTTACTACAACACTTATTTCATTGGCCTATTAAAAAAATATAATTGAATTTGTATGATACTTTTAGTCTTCAAAGTTTTATTATTGTTTTTTTAGTTCACATATTTATTGTAATTAGCCGGCAATATGATAGCAAAAGCAACATATCATCATAACTTATTTATATCTATGTCTGTACGTCAAAATACCTTACACAAACACGTTGCTCACAGTACTGTCACACTGAATTTTTGCTTGCTGCGAATTTCCACCTTCATTTACATACACCCTCTCATCAAATTTCTGTGTACCAAACTCACCTAAAGCAATCCATCCTGACACGAACACCCAAGCACAGATCGCCAACATTGTCACAATAATTTATTTACTACGTTAGCACTGTGTTACGCGCTCTCCAGTGTCTGCGGCGCTTCATTTGTGAGCTTGCACTGCACTGGACCATCACTCACTACACTCATTTAGTAGACACGTTCACAACACTATTTTTGATATATTGTTGGGATCTGGAACAAAGAAATTCAAGATTAATAACAAAAAAAAATATTATTGACTTCTGAACCGCGATTTTCTACAATTGGAACCATCGAGTGTCGACAGTTTGACATTAAAAATGCACTGCAAAAATAGTCTCTACGACGCCCGCTAGAGGCGCTGATCAGAATTTCGTACAAAGTTTTTCGATAGCTAGTTTGAAAAACTTTGTACGAAACTCAATAGTAGTAGAGAATCGGGCTTCTTATTCGTGCATTTCAACACCGGTACAAGTTCGCTTCAAAATTCTATATAAGCCTTTAAAAATCTATTGTTGTTCCCGGGTTCATACATATCGTATTTAAAATATTAGTAAGTAAGGTAAATTATGAAATATCTTCGTGACTTTGACTTGTTTATTGAATAGATGTTCTCTCTCGCAGAACGTTAAAATTTCCACCCAAAGGCATTCCTTTGGGTGCACTACACTAAACTTGTCTTTTTATGTATAACAAAGATTGATTGTCGCTTGTTTTGTCAGGTGGACGGTGTGACAATACTCGAATGATTGAGTTTCTAAACAGTTCTTGAAAGAATGTGAAATCCCAACTCGCGCTTAAGATTTAAAAACAATTGGCTGAAAGAAATGAAGACACCTAGTTAAGTATACTTACTTATCGTACAAATATTATAAATGCGAAAGTTTGGATGTTTAGATGAACGTTTGTTACGATATTACGCCAAAATTATTAAATGGATTTTGATGAAATTTGGTACGCAGATAGCCTTATCTTGAATTATTGAAAATAGTAAGAGTAATCTGCCTAGACACAAGATACTTTTTCTACGGGACTTTGAACACACAGACGAAGTCGCGGGCAAAAAGTAAGTACATCATAAGGATGATAACAAAAACTATTGGTATTTCTAGACCATCAAAATCTATAGTAATTATTGAACAGTTGAGCATAGCCGTTATATTCCCATTCGAAAAAGCGGAAGTAAGCATTATTGAAAAGTAGACTGACCCCAATCCGAGTGCACTTAGCATCGAATTCATAAATCAAATCTGTTTCACGCATGAGTGCAAAACAATTTGATGTTCACGTTATGTTGCTAATGAAATTTTTGGACTTATTTGAACTACATAGCTAGTCAATGCTATACTGGCCCATCCTATGAGAAAAGGCTTGATTTCATATGATGACTAGCTGACCCGGCAAACGTTGTTATGCCATATACCTAAATAAAAAAAGTGTCACCTAGGGGTATGAAAAATAGATGTTGGCCTATTATCAGACCTACTCAATATGCTCACAAAATTTCATGAGAATCGGTGAAGCCGTTTCGGAGGAGTATGGTAACGAAAACTGTGACGCGAGAATTTTATATATTAGATGAAGATGATGATCTCTACGACCAATTTCGGTCAAGGGGACCATTTCGATTCTTAATAAGATTGGCGCTAGTGCACCCAAGATGTGATTTTGTGTATAAAAAGAACTTTTATAATTTGTCTTGAATTCTTATGTAGACTATAGCTTGTGCGAAAACTGATGATCTGACTTTTCAAGATACGTTATTTTTATAAGAAAAAATCTACAAGGGAAGCCACGGCCATAACTTAGTTTGGGCTACATTTAATATGTCAAACTAATATTAGAATTGAACTATTTAATATAATAAAATTACGCTTTTTATCTTTGTCGAAGTTGTAATAAATTTACAAAAAATATCAAAGTTATACGAACCAATTTATTACGTTCAAAATGTTGATTAAATTATACTATTTCAATGATTAATTTTAGAGTTCAATCATTCAAAACTTTCAATAGTTTGGACAGCGTTCATAAAAAGAGTTATAAATTAAGTTCATATAAAATATTTTGATATCCATAAAATAGGTTAATATCCAACATATTCTATATTGTAACACATAAGTTTCCTAAAACTACATAATATGGACAAACATCAATTCCATTCACCAAGACTCCAAACTCCAACTCAAATGTAGGAACTAAGAAATCACACAGCCATTGTGGAAACAAATCAAAGCATCTCATGACCCGAAAAGAGCTAAATACTACTCATCTTTACAAATACTGACCAAACAATCTAAAAAAATATACAATAAGCTGCCAGTTTATTTTCAGTTCACTACAATTTATATCAATTTACTATCATGACTCAGTACAACTTGCGAAATGTGAATGACGCTATGGCCATTGACCTAATAAAGTGCTTAAGGTAAGGTTGCCTTCAACTTTATGGGTGGTCTTTAAAAGATCTAATTTAGGTTTCAAAGCACGTCTTAGCTACTCATTTGCAGCTAAGTTTAACTTTAAAGGAGTTGATCAGATCGGGAAGTTGCGCTCTAACGATCCAAAGAAGGAAAATACTGATAATTAATACAAGATTTTTTAGGGAGTAACTATAAATTATGAGAAGTAATTTTGCCTAAACTTGCTAGGCATAACACACAGACTGTAAACTGCTGGTAAAATATGTTATGTCAATAATGTTACTGTTCTCCTCCAAAAGTACTTTATTGTAACTGCGACAATCACCTATAAAAACGATCGACATTAAGGTCTGAAATTTACCACCGTATCGCAAAATTACTGATCTACTCACATACTTAGTATATCAAATAAACTTATCAAAACTTTCTACAAACAAACTTGGAATCTTTTCAATTAGAATTTGATCAGTCGTGTGGGATTGTAAGTAGAAGACTAACCGCAATTTCTATTATGTACCAATGATTGCTGTATACGCCTTCATTGTCGTATACACAATCATAATAATGATGTTTATTTTCGTTTAATTTCGTAAACGTCTATATAATAAATTGTTGATTGAATTGGATGTGTGATTCAAGCAAGTATGGTTGATTTATTTTAGGTTTTTGTTGAGTTAATACAATACCCACATTGATTCACGGAATAAGATAATTTACGAATTTTTACAAGCGTTCCAAATGTTGATCTTTTTTCGAGACGTTTCCTCGCAAAAATGGTGATTTTGAACATTTTTAAGTCGATATTTAAGCATACAATCAATCCCCTTTCCAAAATTAAATAATAACCGAAGTTCTTAATGAATACCGACGGAATATTCTTCTGAGATTTTTTTTATCGATCGTCACGCTTGTATTGAGCCGGTTGTAAAAGGGTTATCGTTAATCTTATAAATGTTAATCGAAAATACAATAAACTTGAAAGTGTTACCAGGAATTCTTCACTTTAGTACAAGTAGTGTGCACTTAACTCTGTTCCTACAATATTAATTATCTTGTTTACTGCACGATAGAACAGAATATTATGCTGGTAAAGGGAAATATGTCTTAAACAATCTTCTCCATACTACGGCGTATTACTTCGTACTCCAGCTAATATATAAAGGACGATTCCTAGAAATGGTTCAAGTAAAATTTCTCATAAAATTCATTAAGTAGCTGTGAAAGTAGTGCTTTGTTGGTATAATAATAGCGACATTTTGAGAATGTGTCAAACCAGCTATAAATAACACTAGGTACGTATGTTTGTAAATGGAAGGAAATGAAAAAAGGTGGCTCTTTATGCAATCTTTAAATACTTATAGTGCGAGTCAACAGTACAAAAAATACAATAATAAATTGCCGGTTTTTTAATAATTTTGAACAACAGTCAGAAAATGACATTAATAAAGAAAGACATACCGCGGTTATGATTTCAAGATATTATCAAAACAAAGCAAGCTTAGCAGCAAATTAGTATCCAATGAGATATCTAAATAGATAAACTAGCTTACAACGCCGTCTCACGATTACTTGGATAATGTATATTGAATATACCGTTTAAATTAATATAAAATAATTGACTCCGTTAAAATACCATTACAAAATGTATATGCCAAATAAAAAAAATATTTTATACAGTCCCTATAAGAGAATATATTTTATAATAGACTGACGTTGTTGTCCTGTTAATAACCAACTTTTTAGGAAAATATAGACGTGCATTTCCCAAATACATATTATTTAACGTGAAGCTTGCTTTTACTTGTAAACCTTTGAGCGTATTATGTCTCTTACTAATATCCTTAACAACATTCTCTCCAACTTTAATATTTATACCAGACTAATGATTAAAACAGTCATCCTACACTTCGTACATATCAAGTTTTGCGTCACGTTTAGCAATAATTACATCATCAGTACACCGTTAACTAGCATTATTTATCTTCCGACGTTTGTTCTGCATCTATTATAATATGTTTTTCTACTTTTGACGTAACTTCATGGTTGTTGCTTACTGATTCTGTATTAGTATTCATGATAAAGTCATCTTTAATATTTTAATAGTCCAAGTTACCTGTTATATTGTACGATTCGTTTAAGTCATTGCTTTTGCCAAAGTAAAGGTACTGTTTTATATTTTTCAAACTCCACCATCGCTTCTACCCTCAGCTATTTCCTGCCTCTATACATAAATAAATATATATATTTTAATTACCAACCAGTAATTAACTATTTATACAAGTACCTGCAAACACCTTAATAGAGCATAAAAACAAAGTTATGCGTAGGATGGAATACCCATATTATTGTTATGTCATTACTTCAGTATGTGCTTAGAAAATTTAATATTGTAATTTGCAGAATATCGAAGATTTTTTATCTGTTATCAAACCTGTTGAAATGTATTTTTGTTCCGATCAAATTGAGATAACACTAACCTAGACGTTACTTACAATCAGAAAGAACTCACAAAAGAAATCAATTGTACAGTTGAAGAAAATTGTTCGTTGGAGCAATTCAAGATAATCGTACACCGTATTCTAGTAAATAAATAAGTAGAAAATATTTTTGCCATTGTGATAGATGACTTTGATTTATTGACCTAGAAAATCAGAATTGGTAACGTACATCTAAAAGAACTTGTATTACAAAAGACGTTGTTTGTTTGATGAGACTAACCCTTCAATTACTAATGAAAATGAATTCAGAAAGGAGTTCAGATCAAGAGGAATGAATTAGAAGCACAATTCTCTACTAGTATCGACAACCGGCTAGGTATAGAAAAAAATTGAATAAAATTCATATCAGCGCCTCTAGTGGGTGCGGTAGAAACTATTTTTGCCGTACATTTTAAGTGTCGAAGTCGCTATAATCAATAGTACCGGCTGTTAAAACTCACGCTACAGAAACTTACTTGCTCATAGATAAATCTTATTTAATTTAAAAACTTGTTACTTTTAATAAGCTCGTTACTTAAACTGCATATTAAAGAAATAAACTTATTTTATTCGTGAAAACAATTATTTCTACGTGAAAGAAATAAATAAATACGAGTTAATATAGTTACCGTTACTCAGTTTATTCGAAGTAAGGAAATATAAGTGAATTTTGGCTAGTATCCAGGCCAAATGCTGAGTTTGTAAACAAACATGCGCGGAATAAAATCAGAGACCATTATTTGGTAAAAACAGATCTTGATTTTTTTTGTAGAATTTGCTTTTAAAAGAGATGTATGGATGAAATTAGTCTAAACGTTAGGTGTAGGTACAACTCTTTTAGTCGGTACTGATTTATTAAGTACCTATAAGGTATATCCCTCTTTCAATGACTTCCACACGGAAGAAAAGAATACTCGTGTCATTTTCGAATGAATTATTTAATCGTCTTCAATGCTTTGTACGACGAAAGAAACGTCGTCGTTACTTTAGTCTTTGTTGAAACAAAAAAAAGAACATCATCTGTTTTCTTACACAAATCTATTACATCACGTAACAAATTATATCTGCGAAGCTTCGTCCATTCTCAAGTCTGTTCGGTTCAAGAATCTCGATATTTTTTCTTCCTTGTTAATTTCATTTATAGATGGCGTGATCTTTTACATCTCCGCTGTTAGAAACTTTCTTATTTTATTTTCCTGTCTGTTATGTAAAGAGTTCGTTATAAAAACGTGACTTGGCAATTACATTCACAAATATATTTCAATGTTATATCAGAGTTTACGAAAGGATATTTATGAAGTAACTTGAATTATTTATGAAAAATATAGAACTTATAATTTGCAAATATGAATAAAAGGACCAAAATTTGCTTTTGATTAGAATCTGATAAATAATTTAGACATTGATGTTACATAAAAAGGAGTCAACATTTCAACAAAGAGAAACTCCGTCATAAATTAATTAATGACGTTCAATATTATATTGGCAATCAAGATAAAACAGATACTAAAACAGTAGAAAGCCAGAGATTCTTCACTTGTGTAATTAACCCCGCATTCATACGTACTGATCCGTCAATTGTGGAGAAAGCGATGGACATTATGGCCGGCACGGTCTACCGCTCGTGGTCAAGTAGACCACGTTTAGCCTCCACTAGCTGTTTATTTTGCTCATTGTTCCGATGGACGCGGTGCATTTACAAGTCACCTAGTTCCCGATACACGGCTGTAATAAAACTTTGAAGTTCATTGTTGCATCGGTTAAGAATCTTGGCCAACACATCGTTGAATGTACGCGATGGAATGCGGAAAATTTCAGATATTCAATTTCTGTTGTCGCTAATATCTTTTGTTTGTAATGAGATGGGAATGTGAGCGCTATTACTTTGGCTTTGTATTAAGTTTCAACCAACAGCAATTATAAGTTTGCTAGAACAAGTATTAAGGAGACAATGACTTTGAAAACGGTTTTGCTAAACAATTGCGGTGTTAAAAGGATACTCGACCCTTTTAGAAAATAATTTTGAAACTATAAGACTGCTAACTGAATAGGCAAGTACTTAATTGATAAAGTTTACTTTAAATTGCTATCTTGTTGAGTCTTTCAACAAATAAAAGGAAATAACGAAATATAGGCAAATTTAAGCAAGCATATTTAACTCTTGTGTTCTAAAATTTAAACGTAAAAATTTGAAAACATACACTTAACAAGAACATACTAAATCGGATGTTCTAATTTTATTATCCGATCATTATTATTTTTATAAAGGTACAAAATTATTTCCGTGCAATTAGAAATATCACCAGCTATTTTCTGTTGTACAGTCATAAGTAACAATATGTCTCAACTCTCATGATCAATCTAATTTTTATTGATAAGATAGTACAAAAATGACGTTACAGAACGTAACGAATATAATAATATTTTGTTATGAAAGTGCAAAACTTTAAAACTATTTATAGGAACTTTATGATTTGACTGGTGACAATTTAACATTATAGTGACAATTATATCGCTGTTTCCATACACAAAAGTAAGTTTAATCATTGAATGGTCCATACTACAATTTATATATTTGCTCATGACTATATATACCAAAACCAGAATAATTCAAGCAGCTGTATAAGTTTTTACTTCACCGAAACAACATAATCAACGAGAGTTAAAAACTAGTGTAAAATAACATAACTATAAACCGGTGCTATTAAAAGACAAATTAATAAAGGTTTTTATATCGATGACGCTGTATCAATGGATAGACGTACGATTAAATTGCTTTGTATAACGATGGGAAAAAACTGTTTGTAGATACGATGCCAATTATCGAGATGTTCATGTTAATTTTTATGTTGATAAAGATGTTATTGTTTGTAGTATTAACTGTGCAAAGGGAACTGAGACATAAAATGTGCTTTTGTTATAGGCCGGCAATTAGGTACAAAGAATAAAAATTTAAAGCGCCAGTGAACCGCAGATCTATGCATTTAATAGTGGCCTGTCTATCTCAGCTTCTTTATTTTGGAACTATACATAATTATTTCACAAAATCTATCTATCTATAATCTAAACTATTCGTGCTTAGCAAAGCTCTCTACTTACTTACTTGACGAACATATTTTGTTTACATGTAACATTTCCGCATACAGCAAAGCGCCAATCATTAACACTGTCAATAATAATATCAACTAGTTAATAGTATAGATAATCATCCATATGTAATGAACTCAAAACATTCGTAAAATCCGGTTTCAACTACAGACAAGATGTTATGGTTGTTTTAAACTTTGAATTAGAACAGAATCTCAAAATATTAGTTCTCATACGTATCACATTACGCAAGTGATCCTTTAAGATTCAAATACTAAGATTAAGTACGAATACAAAAACAAAGTAGTAGGTATATGTATAGTACATAATATTATTACTAATTATACATTTTCTAATCTCAATTTTATTAATAAAAGAGTAAATCGTCAATTCATAGCTGCAAAACGAACTTACAACTATTATATTCGTAAGTTTTGCTGCACCTTCAATAAAATTGAATAGAAAATTTAGATTATTAACGACCAGTAAGCTTATGCAGCTGACGGTGGCCTCTTTGATACAGCTACTTCATTTTCGACACACAGAATTGTTTATTATAATCTAGATAAATCGTGCAAGCCAAGGCGCTCTTGTAAGTTACTTCTTAGTTACTCTCGACTAACTAAACCATTGCGCCACACAAGCTATTATTAAAGATAGATCTCAAACTAAAGTCTCAATGATTAATACATACCTTTGTGACGAAATAAAAACGAGTTCTTCACCCATCAATTTTAAATGACTGGCTGATATTGAACTTGTAAAAAACTAATTTGAATGTATGACGTCATCGTTCTAATAATGACTTGTAATTATTGTTTTTAAATTACACTTCATATATTATGTATTGCGTATTGGTCATGTAACAAGTAATTAGTTTGTTTCTTTTCGATAAATGTTTCTTCTAGTTACATCATATTGCAGTTTCTTAGTAGGTAAGTACCTACCTGTATTTCCCTGAGACTTGAAGGTTATTGGTTTTTACCTGAATACCAATTTCGTCATTTTGATTTTTGATCTTTGGATTGTGTTTAATTTATTTCAAGTTATTCAAGAATAAATTTCATTTTCTGAAATATACAACATTAAACAAACAAATGATGCTTTTGATGCGTTACATAACACAATAACGTTGTTTTATAAACTATGCTTTCCTATTATTAAATTGAAAAAAACCTTTAAAACTACCAAACTGAAATGGATATCAAGGGGATTGAAGATAAGTTGTAAGACAAAAAGAAAACTACGATTTAATTACTACCTCAATAAAACTGATGAAAACAAAAAACGATACAAAAAATATTCTACTTTGTTAAGAAAATGTATTAATAATTTGCAATCTATGAGTAACCTAAAACATGTAACAGAATCAGATAACAAGTGTAAAGCATCCTGGGATATTATCAAACGTAACTCTGGCAATATGGCACAAATGGAATACGTTGATAAAATTATAGAAAATGGTTTTGAAACTAAGTCAGGTGATGATATTGCTACTATATTTAACAACTACTTTATTGAGATAGTGTAGAACAATCCGGTTAATCCATCCAACAACATTAATAACACCGTCGGGACTGTTAATAATTATAGTATCTTTTTAGAACCAACAGATGCAATAGAAATTAACAATATAATAAAATCACTAAAAAACACAAAATCATCAGGCTATGATAATATCACAACAAATCTTCTTAAAATAATATCACAGTTTGTTGCAGAGCCTCTAGCCTACATTATTAACCTATCACTTGAACAAGGTTACTTTCCAGACAAATTAAAGTTATCAGTGATTAAGCCATTATACAAAAAGGGATCTAAAACAGATAAAAATAACTATAGACCGGTAGCACTATCGTCTACATTTTCTAAAATATTTGAGAAGGTTATACATAAAAGAATTTTAAACTTTTTAGAAAAAGGCGATGTGTTGTCAGAGCAACAATACGGATTTAGAAAAGGCCGTTCGACTCAATTAGCCGCATTCAAGTTATTAGAATCCATTATAAATAATATTAACATGAAAGTACCATCTAGCGTTTTGTTCTTAGATTTAAGCAAAGCATTCGACTATGTTAATCATTTAAAACTTTTAGATAAATTAGATAATTGTGGTATAAGGGGTATAGCATTAGAATGGTTTCGGTCATATTTAAACGGCAGGAGTCAATTCACGCAAATATGTAAATTTAATGATATTAATAGCAATTTGGAAGAATTTAATTCAGAAGCAAGAAACAACAACTTTGGCGTCCCACAGGGAAGTATATTGGGACCTTTATTATTCCTTATTTATATAAATGATTTACCTCAAGCGTTGGGAGCGCATGACTCTGTACTTTTTGCAGATGATACCTCAGTTATCATTCGATGCGATAATAAAGAATCCTATGAAGATCTTGTCAATACTACTTTACAAGACATAATAAACTGGCTTGATGCAAATTCATTAAAACTTAATATTGACAAAACCAAAATAGTTAATTTTAGATCACAAAAGGCTAAATGTCAAAATCTTAATATTGTACATAATGGTCAACCAGTTGAACAGATCAAAAGCACAAAATTTTTAGGTATTACTATTGATGAACATTTAACATGGAAAGAGCATACGGACAACCTTTGCAAAAAAATAAATAAATTCGTTTTTGCTATAAAAAAAGTAAAGGATATTACAAATAAAGATACTTCATTAATGGTATATCACTCTTATGTATGTTCGATAATTAGATACGGTATTGTTGTTTGGGGTAACTCCTCTGACCTAGTGAGGGTTTTTATAGCCCAAAAAAAATGTATCCGCGCTCTCTATGGAATACAACGCTCCGAATCCTGCAAACAAGTCTTTATTGCGGAAAATCTTCTAACTGCCCCATGTATATATATATATGAAATAGCTAAATTCGTCAAGTACAACATTCATCTATTTGAGAAAAATGATAATAATAATAAACGGAGAACCGCACAGTCTTATTTAAAAATGCCCATACCTCGCTTAGAAATGTTTAGGCGTAGTTGTATTTACATGGCGCCTCTCATCTTTAATGCCTTACCTGATACAATTACTTCTCTACCCTTTAAGAATTTCTGTACAGCATTAAAGAAATGGTTGGTAGAAAAGTGTTTTTATAGTGTAGATGAATTTATTAAGGAACATGCTAAAAAGCCTATCACTTTAGAAATGCATTATAAAATAATAGAAGGGTTATAAAATAATAAGATACTATATTTCCTTAATTTTGTTTTGTACTATTATAAAATGTTTTTATTGTAAATTTTTATTCATGCTTGGTATGTGTAATAGATAAGTGGTATGTCTGTAAATAATTAATTTTATTAGACTATTAATAAACTATAGTATGTTTTATAAGAGATACCAAGTTATTTGTTAATATTATATTATGTGTAGTTTTAAGTTTTAATATTTTAACTTAGTATTAATGATGGCATCCCTATGTCAACCTTTTTGTATATTTGCATGCTATTGTAAATGGCAAAATGTGTCTTGTACCTATTTTTATTTACTACCATGTTTTGTTACCACATTTTACGCAAATAAATAATTATTCTATTCTATTCTATTCTATTCTAAAAATAGTATTTAATATCCATTTCGAAGTGAATCAAGGTCGTTTGTCTAACGTTAAATGAGCGTCTGGTTGTTAATATCTGATTGTTTTGTGGTTTCAAATACTTTTTGCCATTTGAACAAAATTTTAGAAATCCTTTTCCCGTCAGTTAACAAAATGATTAGACAATAATTGTGACGTCAAGTGAAACATAATATTGATGTGTATTCATCAGAAACAAAAATTTAAATAAGCATGTATCAAAATATCAAAGGTCTAAAAGCAATTTTAAAAAATGATTTGGCGGTTTTATATAACATTACCTGACAACCATTTACAGTATATTTATTTAGTTCGGAAGTGAAACTCGCTAACGACACTTTACTTCACCACTCAGAATAATAAAGTTAGTAGCGATTACATTTTAGTACCTCTCAGAAAAGCTTTATGTACAGCTCATTTAATGACTAATTACACAAGCGTCTTAGTTAATTTTGTTGAAACACCTCTTACTTGAGAAATCATTTAACGTACATTTTATTTCAGAAAGTAAACCTAGATTAAATTGAAAGTAATTTTAGTAAACTCAGTAATGATGTGTTGTGTTTTTTTTGTTTCGTATATAATGATGATGTCTGCATTAATGTGGAAATTGCACCAAACATTTTCTATAAAACCAAAGGAAACCGTGAAAGCAATGACGCAACGGCAGCAACGCGCGTATTAGAGAAAGTGTACACCGAAGAACATTGCAACGTCATTGAGTATACATTCATTAATCAACGTAGAAAGTTTATTGATTGTATCGACACACTCAATCCGGACATGTCCATCTCAATAAACTACTAAATCATTAACTTTATTACCTTTATCATCGAGTCTTTATTACAGTCCATCCAAATCTTAACTTAAATAAAGAACAAATTTCACAATCGCCCACTTTTTTGCACTAAAATCGTAAAATCACCATAAAAACTTCACTCAAGCTTGACAAATGCACGTTCGAGGCTTGAAAATTCAAAGATGGCGTTGAAAGCGGCGCGCGCGCACCGGACCTCGCGGCTGACTGGACTCGCACACAGTTCACGGCAATGACATCAAGCCCCACTACCTGACAACAGCTAATCAAATTAAGACTCTATCGTGAAGTCATAAAGGTGGAAACTTGCTTGACGTAAATGTGTTTTGGCTAATGAATTAACAAGTGGCTGGCGTACCGGGGAAAACACAAGTTTAATCGAGATAGGTGCTTAAGACAGAACTTATTACTTAAGCAAGCATGGATACGACACATTACCATTATGAGTTATGAAATGAGTACATATCCGTATTTGGAATGATTAGCTGTTGTTGTTATTGTGACATAACATGGCTTTAGTTAGGTTTCATTAAAATTAATTATTATTACAACACGAGTACAATACTGTAAATTCAAATTTACGTATTTTTTTCCTGACTGAAAATGTTTTAACTTGAGGCATTCTCAATTAACTTATGAATTTAACTCGTAGAGTGTACTCTTTGTTTGAAGATTAGAAAATATTTTCATTAAAAATAAATATGAAAATATTGCTTTCCATTCAATTTATCAACCCAAAAACAAGGAATTCTAGAAATTTAGTCTGTATAGAGAGCTATTAAAAATAACGCTCTCCTAGGTTCTAGTTTGCATAAACCGCAAAAATATTCTTTTACAAATCTATTAACTATAATTATCTACTCTCCAAACTTTTCAATAGAATAGGAGTTCTTCCATTCAAGTTAATAATAAGCTTTGGTCAACGTATAATTGGTGAATGCTCATCGATTGACGATAACTTAGCCGCCTGTCATTTCTTATGAGCAACCGTGACCTTTAACCCTGCAGCGGCTTCTTCGCCTGGCTATTGATAGTTGAATACATTATCTTACGATCTATGACTATTCGTTAATATGTCTTCCTTTGCTAACCATTGATTATGATCATTTCAAGTTTTAGGTACCGTAGCGGATTTTATGATATTTTCTATCTATTACTTGCGTTAGAGCTGGCCTGGAAAGAAATGAACATGGCATTTTCAGGATATTTATATTGATTCGACTATATAACTTTTAATGTTTTATATTTTAGAAATCGTGACGAATACTAGCTGACACAAATTCTTTGGTATTGATCAAATTACATTGTAGTATTTAACTATTATACTCATCAGTTAAGGTATTGTTAGGGTCTAAGATATACAGTCTACAAAAAAGAGTATTTTTGGTCCCCAAAATACTGCCAACTTTAGTAATTTAATTGATTTGCATCGAAGTTCAGTCTTCATGAAGCCGCTATGAATTGCATAATAGAAATACCCAGTGACTCTGTGTCCCATCGTGATCGAGTCGTATGCGTCACCGATTAAACCATTCTAGCGAAAAAGTAAATTATATCTGACGTGATTCCCATCCAAATTAAAAAGTTAAAATCGCGTAATATTGAATAATAGAAAATTCAAAAACATTTGCGATATAATAATTGAGCTGATGTTAGATTACTAAGCAGTTATATATAACTGGTTAAAATACATTTTATTTTTAAATAAACTTTCTTGTATTTTATTACATATCTTGTAATGTATTAACATCAAGAAAAAAAATTGTAAGTTCTGAGTTAAAAAAGGATATAATATTTTTAAAAATAAGTAATAGGTTTTTTCTAACGAGCTTGTCCCGCAGTTCTACATCTCTAGGTTTTGTTTAAAATATTTTGTATCAAACAAGCACTTCCATATTTTGGTATTATTAGAACGGGTATTTATGGTGATCAATTTTTCATACCAACTCAATACCAAGGTTGATAGTGGGCCATAATTCCTCTAATAAATATTGGATGGCTCAAATATTCTCGGGTGTTCATATTTGGAGCGACAGCTGTCAAGGTACGGTACTTGTGACGTCAGTGTCTGGACGAGTACGAGTAATGGGACTTGGTAATGAAGGGCGAAGGTTGCTTCTATTTATGTGTATGAGATTATATTGATGATGTTTTGATATTTGTAGGGTAATTTCAAAAACAATATTAAATTTTCTTTAAGTATTTTCACGCAGGATTGTACCAAGTGTCGTTCTCATCTCTCTACCAACCTCTATGCGAATAAGGAGAGATTTTATGTATATTATGTATTTTTACACGATTAATTTAAAACTTTCAAGTTGGTAAAATATAATGGACGTTGATAACAGTTTTGGAATTACAAAAGATTAAATCAAACAGTACGTCACGTGATGTATCAGCTTACGATGAGTATTTTTTCCAATACATTATTTAACTAAGCTTTGATTAGTAAATGAGCATGTATTTATCCATTTAACAAATAGATTTTTTACCCAGGAGCAAAGACGTCTTTCATTTTGCTATTACTTAAATTTTCAATATCCCGCAAATTGGAAAACCAAATCGTGCGATGCCCCGCAAGATATCTGTGACGCAAGGATTTTGTGCTAAAGTTATATTGGCAAAGTGATTTGGGTACGAAAGCAATACAATATGGCGAAGCATTTTCATTGAAAACACTTTATACGTAGAGATAAGGAACTTTGACAATATATCTGAAAAGTTTCCAATTTCGTTAGCCATTTATTGAATTGTCTATAAAATTTTATTGGCTTGTTTTCATTTCCAGCTATTCTTAGGGTTCTTTAGAACAAAATGTAGAAATTTGTTAGACCATTAACCTAACTAACCTTTAATAAGTGTTTAGTTTCGAAGTCTAATGAAATATTCTATCTAGTATTTTCGAACTTGGGTTTACTTAGTGCAAAATAAACTTCTATGAAAGCCTATCGATTTCATCTCTCCCGATTGAAGTAATTACTTTTTTGTAAATACACTTTGCCCTAGAGCCTAGAAAAAGGTGTTAAATAGTTAAGAATATTAAAGTTACAATAACCCTTCTGTAAAAAAAGGTTTATTCCCTCCGAAAAACAATCTTAGATAAAAATAAAATCTAGAAGTCTATGTACATTTGAAAGTCATTCAATATTTAAATTATTTATCTGTGCATGTTAAGCACACCTGTGTAAAAAGTGCAGAGGTGAGAATTAAAAATATTTTTTCAAGTTTTAATGACACCGTCGCAATTGGGTCGCTCTATCAGCAAATCAAAGTACTTAATCTGGTTAAAACTCTCAATTTTTTACGGGGAATATTGTCTGGAAAGTAATGAAGGCTTCATAAACAAACTAAATCGAAAGTAATACGCTTTGATTTTATAAATATTTTCATCGTCATTTCCAATGTTATTATCGGATTTTGTTACACACAAAGTGATTACCTCAACTTTTGACATAAAAAACTAAAGAACAACAAAACATTTTCTTTTAACCAAGAACCTTTTGAACAGCTTATTTTTCTACCTAGATTTTCTATTTCCTTTCAAACCGTTTGATCAAAGAATCCAATATTCAAAGACAATAGAAGACTAGGCTATGTAATTGCCTAATAGCACACATTTCAAATGCAGAATGGAGGCTATTTATTCTATTTTCAGTTTAAAATTTCTTACAACGCTTTTATATTTTTTTTTATAGTTGAAAGTGAAGTATAAACGGCTAAGTTTTTTTGTGTGTTAGTAGTGAAGCAATCATGTTAGCTGCAAATAATAAATCAAATATGATAAATAGATTATTTAGCTGTAACTTGTTTTTATACTGTGAAGTTAATGTAATTTGTAGCTTGGATGAACCAAATAACAAAAATATATAAAACAAGGAAGGGAGTTATTTGAATACTGGTAGAGGCAGCATTCTATTCAATGTCACAAATCATTTTACCTGCAAAGTGACAAGTACGTTACATTCAGGTACTAAAATATTTTATTCCTTTAGGTCATTATTACACAATTATGATTGAAAAAATCCATATATTCATACTAATATTATAAATGCGAAAGTAACTCTATCTGTCTGTTACTCAATCACGCCTAAACTACGGAACTAATTTGCATGCAATTTTGTATGGAGATACTTTGATACATTACTATTGACCCGAGAAAGGACATAGGCTACTTTTTACCCACGGAAAATTCCCATGGGAAAATTCAGGTGGCGGACGAAGTCACGGATACAAGCTAGTATTAAATAAAGTTAATATTTATAGCACAACAATGCACACAGCATGACTCACAACAAAACCATCTCATCCTAACCCTTTTCCTCACTCCTTAAAAAGTAAACTTAAAAAGAAATTCCCGCGTTCTAAATCCCAAAATGGTCTGCTCACAGATATGTAGAATGACGCTACCGTTAGTTAAAAGTCAGTGACCAGACGCACGTGCTCACGCGCCGGCTAGCCAACACTCCGATTAACAACCAATACGGTAATGGATATTTAATTACGTTCTAGTGATTTTAACTATTTGTATGTTGAAGACGTTATGGGTTTGTGATTTTGCTTGAAGGGAAAAGATAAATTTAATATTATGAATATAAACTATTTTTGTGGGAATGTTTCAAGGCCGTATAGCATACGTTTGCGTTATGTGATGCCATTTGACAATACTAATGCAAACAGCAGATTTTTTTTTTATTTCACGAGCAATAACAATAAATTAAGCAAACATCGATTACAAGCCGAATAAAAGGAATCATATAAAAAGTATTAAAGTAAAATTATTATTTTGAGTTGAAATAATGTAACAATGTAATTTAGCGGTCGACAAACTTAAACAAACTTTTGTTATAATAATTTTCTTTATTATAAAGACAATAGAGTAGTCGCAACTTTGATCCCAAACGATTATCAAATCTACACTAATAAATTAAAACCTGAAGATTTTGTTTGTTTGTTAGTATGTTTGAACGCGCTAATCTCAGGAACTACAGGTTCGATTTTTTACAATATTTTTGTGTTGAATAGGCCATTTATAGAACATTGTGTTAACACTTATAGAACGTGGTGTTATATGGCCTAAGGCCCCTTAGGCCATATAACACCACGTTATAATTAAAAAGAGTCGAGCTGAAAGTTTACTCGGATGAGGTCGCGGACGGCTGCTAGTATATGATAAAATACATCATAATAATCTTCTCATTATATTTGATTCACTTGAGCGTTCAACTTGAATATCTGAACCAGTTAGTTACTAGAAATAAGCATTATAAATAAGTTTATTACTCCTAAACTTTGGCCTGCGATTGCACTAATCTGTTTTATAATACGACTATGATAAGAATGTATATTTATGCCTTCATTAGCTCACTTTATAGATATAAAGTTGTAATAGAAATAATCTAGGGTTATAACTAGTTTTCAGGCTGAATGCTAAATCTCGTAAGCGAGTAGATAAGTGACTTCCAAAGTTGTGTGACATAATTAATTATAATTTTACTTAGTTATGAAGAAATTTTTTTATAATAAGGTATTCAAAACGTGTCTAACAGAAGTTTTTTTTTTGATAACTTATTCTAAGTTTAAATATTATGTTTTTTAGAGAATATTTTAAAACATTATTGAACCCAAAACTAAAAATTGAACTGATTCAGAATTACCCATAACATTATTTACATAATATTACTAACAACTGTTATTTTTTTAATTTGATTGATGATTTATTTTAAATTATTTCAGTACGTAGAAAGACATAGCACACTATAAAAATTTAGCAAAATTCGTGACGAAAATACGCAGAAGGAAAATCTAACGATTTACTCATTCAGGAGATATCAACTCATACAAACCATTTGTAAATTGCCTTACAAATTGGAACGTCGGCATTGGTCCCGGCACCTTACGGAGACGTCTTTCACCGCTTTTAACTGAGCTCACGAATTCGTGACTTGTTGCAAAATAGAAAATGGGGCCAGGTTTACATTATATTTTTGTATAACAACGGAATTATTGAAAAGCGGAGAAAGGTGGAATCGGTACCTTCTGAATTAAATAAATATCATTGGCAACTCACACACGGTAATTTGATTCCAAACTAAGCAGTTTCCTAATTCTTTACTTTGCTCTATCCTAGACCTAATTATGCTAAGCAAATTTATCAATTAGTAAGTCTGTTACTGAGGCTCTACATTAGAAATCTTTGATTAAGTATCAACTTTTGACGTTGCAGTAGAAAGTGTTAATTAATTTTAAGCAGCACATTTTTTTTTTTAATTCTTATGTCTGCATACAAAGAAAATAAATTGCATAAAATATTTTAAAATGTAACAGATTGTGTGTCAAAAGCAAAATCTAAATAAAAATAAGCATAATGACACTGCAAATACACTCAAATATTTTAATTTGAACGACAAAAAGCGATGCTCAACATTTTGTGACCAAAATAAATTGTAATATTTTTTGCCAATATTTGACACTAGTCAAAAGCCAGACGTTCTGCAGTTTTCAGATAAAAAGTGACCAGACTGATTTATTTACTAATCTATTCGTAGTGAAAAAGGTTGAAAACCATTTTTGAATTTATCTCTTTGATTTAGGTACTTGGGTTTCGATAGTATTCTGAACTGTCACCAACTTATTTATGATCGCGTGGTTTGTTTAAAATTTACGTTAAAAAGGGTGTCTAGTAAAATAATATAATATTCTTTATAATGAGACTTCAAATTTTATGCTACGATTTTACAATTATACAATAATAAAAGAAAAAAATACAGTAGTTTGAAAAAGTGTAAGGAAAGTTTTCGGCATTGTATTCTTGTTATTGCAGTTATTTTCAGAACAATGTAGTAGAGGTATGAAATTTCATCAGTTTTTTCCATAACAATGTAAACTTTAAACTCTTTTCTGAGGAAATGGTAGTAAATTCAAATTTTGAGGAATAAAATCCTAACTTTGTCGTATTTCCTTAATACATTTTATTACTTTAAAAATCTTTCAATTTCTTCTATCGTAGTAAATTTTCCTCTATCCTACGAAAACGTTTTCGTAGGATAGAGGAAAAAAATTGTTTTTTTGAACACGTGTAAAAACTCGTAAAATCCAAAATAATATACTCAGTAAAAAATAGTAAAAACCTAGTATTAGCATAGGTTTTTCAATGCATAAAGTTTTAAACAGATGCCTAATTCCGTATTCCGTTTGACGTCTTCTTCAACCGTAGCCAATAGCTTCAAAGACTTGACTTGCTTATAAATTCGGGTGGTTTTTACCCGGATACGGACTTTTAACAAGGTCTATTTTTACGTATTGTTAAGTATTGATAACAAGACGGGTGAATGACATCGAAATTTACGCGACTGACGTATTAGTAAAATGGAAAATAAGGTGGATAACGTAAGTGAAGTACTTACGTAACCAATAGCTACATACTTATATTTTTTCAGTCATGTTCTCATGTTGGTAAATGTTATAAAATATCATTAATATTTAACTTTGATACACATACATTTTCTATTTATATGTTTATTATGTATACTTTATACATAATAAACATATAAATAGAAAATGTATGTGTTTTTTTTAATGCGTCTACAGTGTTTTTTCAACAATTTACCTTACATGTACCACATAAACTTTACTGTTTACTGCAATATTAAATAGTTTTCTCAAAAAATGTGAGATAAGAAATCCAATCTCAGTTATTTCGTTAATAATAGCTGTTATTAAGTGCAAATAGTACAGAATTTTAACACAATTGCTCATATCGCTCCTTCAATGCAAAAGGGCCACAACTCAAAAAAAAATGAAAATCGTTTTATTGCAAAAATCACACCTGAACCAACTATATTTTATAGTAAAAAAAAAACCCCCATCATTTTTGCTTATATTATGGCTGCACTGACTTACTGCCCTTTTTGCATTAGCTCACTTTGACAGGTAATGTCAGTGCGAAACAGCCACTTTGTGAGTTGCGCCCGGAGATTCAACGCAAATGCTCGTCAGTTGCATGAAAAAGTGCCACAATCCAAAATATGTCTGTGTTGGGTGCAAAATTTCAAGTTAATGTGATTATATTTTACAATACAAAACTGCCATATTTTGGAAAACGTCCTTTTTGCATTCTAACTATAGTATTTGTTACCATATTTTGTAATACAAAAGTGCCATATTTCTGAAAACGACCGTTTTGCATTCAAACACTAGTATTTGTTATTATATTTTGTAATATAACAGTAGCATATTTTGAAATACGTCCCTTTTGCATTAAATTATTCTGGAATAAATAATCATTTTTAGCGTGCTAGAATGGGAAGGCCAGAAATATAATCGTTTGGTATGATAATAATTTTAGTTTTCGTTACAATTTTAAAAATACATTTTGATGCAGGCAAAGTGAAAAGGCACCCTTTCCTTTCAAATTCCTCTTTCAGGGGCTAGATCCGACCAGTCCTTTTCAAATGCGTCTAGGTCATCCCGCCATCTCCATTTAAGTCTCCCGCGTCTGCTATGACCATCTTCTGGCATCCAGTTGGTAGGTATGCGGGTCCACCTTTCCGAATGCATATGGATAACTAGCTGACCCGCGCAACTTCGCTTGCGTGACATAAGAGAGAATGGATCACCAATTTCCCCGTTTTTGCAACATTTTTTGCTGGTACTCTGCTCCTATTAGTCGTAGCGTGATGATATATAGCCTATAGCCTTTCTCGGTAAATGGGCTATCTAACACTGAAAGAATTTTTCAAATCGGACGAGTAGTTTCTGAGATTAGCGCGTTCAAACAAACAAACAAACAAACAAACAATCAAACAAACAAACTCTTCAGCTTTATAATATTAGTATAGATGTGGCCGGCTCAGTTCCATTTCAGCCAGGCGGTCTTCTCCCTTACATCGGCTATGCGAGTTTGGGAGCGCAGTATAGAATTTCGGACGTGATCTGTTCTTTTGATGCATAATATACTATGCTCCATCGCTCTCTGGCTCTTTCCGGTTTTCCGTAAGGGACCATATTTGAGCAGCGTAGGTAAGGACGGGTAGTAGGTAAAAACATGTCGACGAGCTTTCACTTCAGTGACAGTGGAAGGTTACCCTTCATTAGCTCTTTCCTGGACCAGGATCTCTTTCAGGCACTTGTGACACGTTTGTCCAACTCTTTGTCCCATCGGTTGTTAAAAGAGGTTATCTGGCCCTAGCAAGTGTACTCGTCGACATAGTCTATGACGTACCCGTCTACCTCGACCCTACGTTTTGTGTTGTTGGTCATAACCTGGGTTTTTGTACGGTTCTTACTCAGTCCAATCTGACTGTTTGCCGTGCTCAGATCTTTGAGCATTGATTCGAGTTCCGATGCCGAAAAAGAGAAGAGGACTATGTCATCTACAAAACAATGGTTTGTTAACTGTTTACCACTTACAACTATGCTTTTGATTGCCATAACACCGCCAGGCTCCTGAAAATTTCTCTGAGGGTGCTGGTAAATAATTTGGGAGATAGCGGGTCTCCCTGTTTCACGCTTCTTTGGATTTGGAATGATATTGTTGTCTATTGCTTTGATGAGTTTGATGTATGAAGGTTCGATTCTACATAGTATCTTTAAGTAGGACTTGGATGGAGTGATGATTCTATGGCGGAATGAGTAATGCTGTCAAAAGCTTTGGAATAATCCACGAATGCTAAATATAAAGGCTTATAAAACTCAAAAACCTTTTCTATTATCTTATTTCTTTAATACTCCTGCTGCACTCAGTCTACTCGTCACGTTACCCATTAATTGATGATGATGATTGATGTTTAATTTTACTAAATAATGGAAGTTACGCACAAAGTTGATCTCAATAATTTTACTTACTTAATAAAAAGTTAAGATTTTTTAATTTAGATTGTTTAATACAATGTTTTCCTGGTCTACTCAGTTATGGTTTTACTTAGTAATTATTATTAAACTTTTTGATACGGTTTTTTTACCAAAAAAGTACAATTAACCATTTTTATTTGTAAAACTGTGTTTAATTTTTGACATATTTCTCATAATATTGGTTCAAATTTTGAATGCAAAAGGGACTTATATGCTTTTTTCTCTTAATAGGTAATAGCTATTACAAAGTTTATTTTGTAGATAGATAGAGCTAAAAAATACGCATCTAATGATATATTAACATCTTATATTTAATAAATAAATATATGAAATGTTATAAAAAAACAGTTTCAAAAATTTGTTTTGGCTCTCCTGTAAAATTTATAGATTTCGATTTGTGGCCCTTTTGTATTCAAGGAGCGATATATCTGCCAATTATCACAATTACCGATAAAATGAAAGTCTTTGTTAATTTCTGTGTATTGCCGTGCCGATACAAGACGTTTTGCAATTATTTTCTGATTCAATTGACGTTTATTAATTACCTATTGGCTGACTGACATGAATTCCCTCGAGTAACTCAGTCAAGAAAATTAAAAATATTGTTAAAAATAAAATTACAAAGAAAAATCATCAATTGCCTTAGCTTCGGGATTTTTCTTGATTTCATTTAAATTTTTAATTCCAGATAAAAACATTTATAATAATATTATTTTCTGATAAAACAAGTTACAGTTTCATATCCTGTTATATTTTTTACACTAACTTTAATGGGATTTTCCTTCCTCTCAAGTTTATCTCAATAAAAAAATATTTTTACACAGGAAAATAAAATAAAAATTCCAAGTATCTTCTAAGATTAGTAAAGGCACATCCGTTGTCATCACACCTTTCCTTATTCGTGACGTAGATTGGCGTTACGACACCCGGATACCGGCTGTTACGTTTCATCGGTTATGCAACCGAATCAAAAAGCGTCCACGTTGTACTAAGTACGTATTATTATTTTACCGTTATACCTTTTTATTTTTTGAAAGTGTGACCGTCAAGGTCGTTTTTTGTTTAGGATTTTGGTAAATAACGCTTGTGGTAGATTAGGTATTAAAAAGCTGTCGCGCAATTTTTTACACTCATTTTTGGTGCAAAATAGTTAATTTTAAGTCGAAGTCAAATTTGGTTTAGTGTATAAACTTTCAAAAAGTTTTTGAAATCGTCATAATCTTATTATTCGAATGAATATACACTTGCTCGGCAAAAAAATAATACCCAGACAAGTTTGGTGATAAATGTTCAATACAAAATATCTCTGTAGTCAGTTCGCTAGTCATAAACAATTAAATAACAAATTTTACAGGCTCACGCAACCAAATCGAAATTATCTAAAAATTAATATGCAAGTTTCTCATACTGGTGACCTAAGTTTCTTAAGGAAATTAATGAAAAGTACTTTTCTGTCTTTATTAGCAAGAGACAAACGTATTGGCAGTTTTTGAAACAAAATAATGCCTATAATTAATTAAAGTAGTAATTTATTCAGGAATGAAATCGTTATTTCTAAATTTCTAGGAAGGTCCATTGTTCACGTACCGACACGAACAAAACAATCAAAATAATTGTTTGCCAGTTACAAAGTTGTATAGTCGCTTCCTGGTAAGTCCAAACAAATAGCGAACATCATTATTTACTTTACGTGAATCCTGTGAAGTTTACAGGTTAAATGAATTAATGTAGAGAAGCCAAAATAAATAATATTTTTAAATCCGTATTTTTTACGAAAGAAAAACTGGGGTGCGTATGTTAATATTTATGTTAATACGTAAATTCACAATACATTCCAATGTGTAGGATATGACGTAGGAAGTATAATATAACGAGAGATACTTTTGTATAATTTCGAAGAATATTTTCTGTAGAAAATGAGATTTTTCTTTAAAAAATATCATATACCGCAACTCCTCTGAAAGGTGAGTGACTGAAACGAAATTTCTACCTAAAAAGTATTAACGACTGTTTTTTTTATTGATGATTTTTACAAGGAATTTTGTGTAATCCAGATAGGTCAATTAATAAAAGTAGTGGCAATATTTATTTTGAGTCCTTTAATGAAGCTTCACTTAAAAAAACTTAACTCAAACCAATATAATGATATTATCTTAAAAGCGTTTCCTAGAAATTCAATAATAAAAAACACTACAATAGCCTCCAATAAAAGTGATAAACGACTATCTATTCAAACTTAATCTTCTCACTATATTTTGTCAACGCCTTCATATAGTAGGAATTAGTCATGTATAGTTATATGTATATTAGTCATCGATATGAATATTAATAAGTTTTGTTTGTAGGTTGTAATCCGATTCGAACACTAATGAACTGTGGTCGTGGGACGATCACGACAAATTCCTGTATGAACGATCAGAAGTATTGAATTGCTACAGCATGTAGGAATCTAGAAAAGTTATATATAGTGTGAAGTGAAGTTCGGCTACAGGGTGTACAAATCCAGTAAAAATCCATAAAGTGGGATGTGAAACTAAGTTCAAAATAAAAGTGTGTTTGTCATTTATCTCCTCCTAAACGGCTCCTCCTTTTGTTTTTTTAAGGAATTATGAGTGCATTTTTTGGATTATAAGATGAAACTGCTGCTGCTGGTATGCAGCAAAACGTTGTGGAGCTGCAACGTATCCGCTAAGTAGTATCTTTTTTGTCATTAAAGTTCATAAGAGCATAACCGAATCATATAGGAACGCAATGCAATCAAATTCAAGACTATAAGACAATGATATAGAACAATAAATCCTTAATAACAGTACACCTACGCCCTAATCGCACTTTCTAAATGCTTTACAAAGAGCCATAAATATAATTAATAGAAAACAATTGTATAAGTACAGTGAGTGAAAGTTATCGTCACGACTTTATCGCAAACGCCGATCATCTTGACCGTGGGGTGTCCAGTTGCAAACAAAAAATACCATTTGAAATATACTGAAAGAGATGGCTCTCGAATGTTATAAAAAGAAATATTTGCAGCCAGTACTTTCCTTTAATGTACATATGTTAGTTATTGATATGTTTTTAGATGTAAGGAAGTGTTAACTATGTTCGGACATGATTTAGACGTCAATTTTATGTTGATTTTACAAATTAATCTGCTCTTGCTGGTGCTAAATAAAATGACAAAAAAGCGTAATAGAATATTTCCAAATTTTTATCGGGCGATGCAAAGCAATGATAAAAAAAAATTAAGTGATTGGGTTTACTGCAGAAACCCAAGTTTTCTATCACCTTATTGACAAAGTTTGTGTGAAAGTAGAATCTACCTGTGGATTAATAAAGACCTCATAACCAAATACAAGTGCTTTATTTGTTGTCAATTTTAAGAAATGCACTTTTCACAAAATATTTATGGAAATAGTTCAATAATGTGGTAGGTAGAAGTTCTAACCATTATTTTGTCTAAAGTAAAAAATATTACCCAACAATATAGCGACATGCCTTACACATGGCGCCAGACTTCTAATATAATCCTAAGTTTAGTATAGCGGAACATGAGTTTATATTTTACGATAATGATCCCACGATTGTATGCAACAATGTTGGTGTTACAAGCCGTATCTTGACTGTTACATAAAATCTCTAGGGTTTTACCACTACGTAAAGTCAAGTGCTTTTGTATTTCTGAGTGTTGAGTTGAGCTAGTGGTGCAAATAGTATAGTACCGTTGAAGCAGTTTTGCGTCAACGTATAGAATCTATGCTTATCCTCTCGTCTGTGGAGGTCAAAATTATACACACCCGCTTGTCTGTGGAGCCGATTTTGTGGATACGATCCGAAAATCCGATCCGTCCGATCCGATCGATAATTACGATATTTAAATTACGTGTACCGGCCGAAATCTTGGTCCAGTAACAAAATGAGCCGGTCGCTCCACAGACGAGGGGTTATATATTAGGCAGTTGAGAGTTTATTTGTGAACCTTTTCTCTCATGTGATAAGTTTATCAGACTAAGACGTAGGCTAGGTAGTAAATTGCATCCATATGAGCTACATATCCATACATCTTCCGGGTATTTTCTATATAACTACTGTGGTATAGAATTACTTTTTCCCGGGGAAAATGAAGCATATTTGATTTCGTTTGCTCGTAATTAATGTTCAATTTTAGAAGCACACGCTATAGTTAGACATTTTTGGTGGTCATGAATTAAGGGAGCATATTATTATAAGTTTAAAGTAAACCTCTAGTCCTATCAACTTCTACACCCCTAGTACTTTTTTATATTGATAATTTTCCCTATCACATTAATTTCCGTGTGAAAAATCTTACCATATCGTGATCGCATGCTAAATTGTAAACGCACCCAATTTACTCATTCATTTTGATGATACGTCTAAGTCAGTACTCAGTCATACTTCAACAAGGTTAAATATCGTGACCTTCTCGTGTGAATTGAGCTTAAATGCTTAGAGTAGTACTCACGAACCGTCATTATCTATCGTAATGCCACGAACTTTGACATTATCTGATTGTTTCACGTATGTTGTATTAATAGGGCCAAATTATGATATGTTTAGATGATAATCGATTTATTATTAAGTATAATTGCCTATAGGTATTGGCTTATATGAAATAGTAATCAAACAATTTGTAATCGACTTTTGCGACGAACATAAAAAAAATGTTTGCTTGATTTGTGCTCAGATGCGTGAATTCTTGCCGCTTTCGACAATCGGCTAGAACATACTGTACAAACCTGACCAGTAATGTATCGGGTACCGTAGGGGCAAATGTTAAACTACATATATTTGGTACGTCAAACTGTTTTGGTAGCACAATTTGATTCTGTTTGCTATTTTTATTTCGCTCAAACGAGTAAACGAAAACGTGCAATAAAACTTGAATTACGAAATTAGGTTCAAAGCCTAAAATACAAGGCGTATTTACAAAAATGTTTAAACAAACATTTAAATTCAAATCCGGAGCAATATCACCGCACAAAGTCTTATCATTAAGACAAATGTTCAAACCAGTTCTGATATTTATACTTGTATCACACACCAATGGGATAAAAGCTGTAATTTAGCAAAATCTGTGTGCATTGCAATATGCAGTTAATGCAAATTTATACTTTATACACATAAAGATTAAGACTATATTTGAATGTCAAGTATTTTGAGACGTTTCACATGCTGAGATGTACAAACTACCGAAGACTTCTAACATTAGTTTTGGGTAGCAATTTGGGGTTTGTATGTTTCGGAAAATACATGAAATGCTGTGTTCACGGTTTGATGTTAATGTTGTTAATTTGATGCTAATACTATCTCTTATGACTGTAAAAATAAGTAAGTTAAATAAAAATCTCTGCGTAGTAAGGATTTAATGTAATTTCTATAACACTTTTAGGAACTATTCATGCCTGTGCCTTCGCATCGAGTGTTTCACAAACCAAATAGTAACAATATTTTTATTATTATAGGCTAAGGCCCTTTACTAGTACTACGCTACTGTTTACAATAATAAATTCCCAGTCAAATTCTAAACATTCATCAAGTCAATATGTAACTCTCAGAATATATGGAACCTTCAGAGAGTTCCCAGTTTAGCTGCTACTCAGCATTCATGATCTTGTCTTAAGTAGTTTACTTGCCTACAAAGAAGATCCTACAAATTACCCACCTCCGTCAATATTATCTTACTATTCAGTTGCATTCTCCAAGGGTTTCCAGTTTGGTTAGTCTGAAATGGCGAACTAACCGTTCTATGCTGTAGGGAGCATCCTCGGGAACACTCAAGTCAATTAGCAACGATCGATGCTGCGTTGTTAGATTTTATAATTAAATAATAAGCTTTGCCTTTGTTTATCAATTTCCTGTGTTTTTATAATAAATTGTTAGCGTTACGCGATTTATTTCAAAGAAGAATTAGCATAGAGAATTCAAATTACTATAATGATATTAGATCAGACCTGAAGCGTGATTCCCTGCAGGAATTCGTAGATTCCACTCCAGACTAACGATTAGCGACAGTTTGCCATTTAAAATGTACTGTTAATGTAGTTCCTATGGCCCCCACTAGAGGCGCTGATCAGATTTTCATACATTTGTCTAGTCGGTTGTCGATAGTTGATAGTGGTAGGAAATTGCGCTACTGTCGGTAGCCTAGAGTTTGAAATTTAAAATTTCATGAAACAAATAGTTCTAGCAAAGTTCCCTAGGGATGTTGATCAGTGTTTTATACAAATTTCGTTGGTTGTAGCAAGTTAGAAGAATAAGTACTAAGAAATCGCTCCCCCGGTTTATATCGAGTTTTTATTCGACAGCCAGGAATTAGCCTTACTTACATCTAATAATAATTTCAAAGTTCACACTCTAACCCTTTAAAACGGTAACACAAATCAAAAGCACTTTAAATTATAACATCTTATCATAAAATAGTACTCATGATAATGGTGTGAAATTCCATACAAATGATTGTTTTTTACCCGCGGTGCTCCATTGATGGGAATGTCGTGGGAAGCGCATGCGCATCCGTTATAACGCCTAGTCTACTGTGAGTCATCGGGTCAGGGTAATTATTCATTGAGTTCAACACTTGTAAGTGAAGTTGTAGGACAATTTGTTGAGAATTTCTTACCCCCGGTTTCTGAGCATATTTAGCGGTAGTTTATCTATTCAATAGCGTTTTTTTGTTGTATGAGTTTAAACGCTATTGAATAGATAAACTACCGCTAAATGTACCTCAAAAACCAAGGGTTAGTATAGTAAGCCACGGATATTATAGGCTGCTACTTAGAAAATGATTATAGTCCGGTCAAATTAGACCAAAAAATCAGTAAACCCACGACAAATTCAGGGGAAGCTGAAAATTCTTAAAATTGTTTAAATTATAATTATAAACATTGTCTTAAAAGTCCCAACCGATCCCATGTAAGGAAAAAATTTTAGCGAGGTAATAAGGTCCAAAAAATGAGTTTTTCGCGATTTTCTTGAAAACGGTAAGTTTTATCGCAAAATTACCCCAGACATAATTTGTAGATCAGGGAATTTCCTATAAAAAAGGTATCAATAATTTTTTCCCTAAAAGCCACCGCTTCTGAGATATAACGATGCAAAAAATTGCGAGCGTCATAATACACTCATACACTACTTCAACTTGCTTTAGCAATTATAATATTAAAAGAAGTTGAAATCTGCTGCTTTAATAATTAATATCGAAAATATAGTAGATAAAATTTTTTCATACAATGATATTGAAAATGATGAAATATCTGGAGCTTTACTTAATAAACTGAATCAAAAACTTAAGGATTATGAGGAACGAGGACCAACAGCGAAACTTTGGATTCAATATTTTTATATGGTTTCAATTCTTAAAGAGTTTTTAAGAGCTGAACGTATGGGGGATTGGAAAGCTCATTTAAACTGCGTCAAAGAAATGCTTCCTTACTTTCACGCGTCTGGACATTTTCCGTATGCTAAGTCTGCACACCTATACTTGCAGGATATGCTACAATTAGAGAATCTCATAGATCCTGAAGTCTATAAAAAAATTCAGAAGGATTCTTCACTGTGAGACGTTCAGACAAATTAAGCTGTGGCACTTCAACGGACATGGTAATTGAGCAGTCTATGATGAAAGCTATGAAGACAGATGGAGGTATTGCTCGAGGAAGAAGCACAAAACAGAGAGTCATAAGTAAATGGGTTTATAGTATGCATGCAATGAATACAGTTTGTGAAAAATTAGAAGATCTGGCTAATGTTAGGATGGATACGACCGAGCAGCATGTTGATGCAAGTGATTCACGAGTAAAAAAAGATGCTAAAGACTTACGAAAACTTTTGGAATGGTTCTCAATACATAATCCTTTTCCAGAGGTTTTGCATCGTTATATCTCAGAAGCGGTGGCTTTTAGGGAAAAAATTATTGATACCTTTTTTATAGGAAATTCCCTGATCTACAAATTATGTCTGGGGTAATTTTGCGATAAAACTTACCGTTTTCAAGAAAATCGCGAAAAACTCATTTTTTGGACCTTATTACCCCGCTAAAATTTTATCCTTACATGGGATCGGTTGGGACTTTTAAGACAATGTTTATAATTATAATTTAAACAATTTTAAGAATTTTCAGCTTCCCCTGAATTTGTCGTGGGTCAAATGTCTAAATTGACCGGAGTAATTAAGTATGTTCAGTTAGTAGCAGTGCACAAATTTCTGAAGTTGACAAAAAAATATATAATTTTGTGCTTTGCCTCAGATTTGATATCTAATATACACTTTGTACAAGAGCGTTGTGGTTTACTCTTATAGCATTCAAATACGGATCATAATTAATATTCTATCTATTCAGGGCAAGAGTAATACATACAAATATAATATAAAAATGAATCGCAAAATGTGTTGGTAAGCGCATAACTCAACAACGCCTCGACCAATTTGGCCAAATCTTTTTTTTAAATGTTCGTTGAAGTTTAAGGATGGTTTTTACGGCGAGAAAAATTAGAATTATCGCTGGAAAAATCCTAAAAATAACCCTTTTCTTTTTCTCATACAAATCTATATATATAAAAGAAAGTCCTTATAACTCAAGAACGGCAGAACAGATTTGGCTGAAAATTGGTAGGGACGTAGCTTAGAGCCAGGAGAGGGACATAGGATACTTTTTATCCCGCTCGACCGTGTTTGAACATGCTAGAAGAACAGAATATGGAAATAACAACACCAATCAGTCATGATCTCCTGGTAGCTGTGGATCTATTTTCCGATCAGAATTAGGTCAAAAAAATTAAAAAACGGCTCTATAAACTATAAAAACTCTATAAATAAACCTTTTCACAGTTACCAGGAGATCATGACCACTTGCTTGCTAAACAACTTTAATTTTTATAGATTTAGCTTCAAAACCGACATAATTTCATAGAAACTTTTTCACCCACGTTCGGCAGAATTTCCAAAAATATTTATTGCGTCATTCTTAATTTCTAACTATGTAGCCAAATATTAATTTTAATCGAATTAACTCCAAAACTGACGGAGTTTCATACAAACTTACCCCCTCTTTCTACCCCCCTAAAGAGCGAATTTCCAAAGAAAATAGCCTATATGTTAGCGAAGACTAATAGCTATATAACAAAAAAGTTTCATCTAAATCCGTCCAGTTGTTTTTGCGTGAAAAGCAAACAACAAACAGACAGACAAAAAAAATTAATCATATTTTTGGCTTCTGTTGGTTGTATGAAGACCCCCCATTTTAGTTTTTCTTTAATATGATCTATAATGTGCAGACATGAGATTGTTATAATTTTATTATATGTATAGTTTTACAAACACTTTTTTTAAATAATAAAATGCCATTTTTATTTTAGAGACAAATACAAAAATATAACAAACTACATTCAAGATTTCAATCATCTATACTTATATTATAAAGCTGAAGAGTTTGTTTGTTTGAATGCACTAATCTCAGGAACTACTGGTCCGATTTGAAAAAAATCTTTCAGAGTTAGATAGCCCATTTATCGAGGAAGGCTATAGGCTATATAACACCACGCTATGACTAATACGAGCAAAGCAGCAGTAAAAAATGTTTCAAAAACGGGGAAAATTATCTGTTATGTGACGCAAGCGAAGTTGCTCTCATATACTACGAAGGATTTAGTTATGTTAATTAAATGGCCAATATGTGGACATTCCCCACTATCAACCTAGAGTAATAAGTATAAGCTGCAATAATAACTTTTGCAGGAGATATGAAACGGAAAATTTATTTATTTATAAAAGACGCTCAAAATATTGTTCTGATTTTAGTGTTATTTTTCTATATTGGAACGATTTGATCTCGCTCAAAATCATTTTTAGAGCAATAAGTTCCGCCATGAACAATTTTAGTTCCATGTAATAAGGGACGAGCCTATTGCCATTTACCGTGCACGTTACTAAACTCCTATCTACTATTGAGAAATCTTTATATATATAATTCTTCTGTAAGTGAACCAATCATAAACGACTGGACCGATTTCGATGTTTTTTTTGTGTGTGTTCAAGGGGATCTGAGAATGGTTTAGATTCACAATTTTGTCCGCTGGACAATGTTTTTTAAATTATTTTTTAAAAATTAAAGACGTGTAGACGGGACAACGTCTGTCGGGTCCGCTAGTACAAATATAAAAGTGACAACTAACATTTTACACATATTTAATCTTATAAATAAGTTTAAGTTCTTATCATTTATAGGACTTGACTTTAAATTAAAAACGTATTGAGTATACGTTTCCTGTTTTTCATCTCTTGATAAGCCTTTTATGAATTTTAATCCATATTTATTTAAGCGTAAATGCTTTGATCCATAAACGTACCATGATATTATGTTAATATTTCCTTTATTTTCTTGTTTGAATGTTGAGAAAACTCATAAATTTATTTACGATGAACAATTTTGAGGCGTATGAGTTCCAACTTTATTACGAGTGTATCTTTCACGACACTCATTTGGTATTTAATCGTATCAGATATTTTATGTTTTTCGTGTAATTATTACTTTAACGTATAAGCTTTGTAATATTGTGTAAATGATAATTTTATTACCAGCTTTTCTAAGATTCTCTAGTTTCGAAACTTCTTTAATATTTAGAATATTACCTCCTCTACCACCCCATTTATTTGTCCATCCCCTGCCATATGCAAGCGTACATAACCTATATTTAGGTCACATCCTCTTACAAAGACTTAAAAATAGACCTCAATTTAAATACACTGTAATTCGAAAATACCTGTACCATTTTTTATTCGAAAACAATTAAGGACCCACAAAAAGAGGAATGTTTACCGGTTAACCTACATAAGACTGCAAGAACAAAACAGACCGGCTCCCTATACATTACGTTGCACATTTACTACAAAAAGGGGTACAATTTAATCTTCAAGGTCTGGTTTTTCTGGGTCACTGGCAGGTGTACCGGCCAGTTCTTCAACGAAATTATGTAGATCTAGTAATTGGTTGAATTTTATGTTGGTAGAATAAATTGTTGGGTAAAAGAAGCCTGTTTTGAAAGCAACGTTCATAATGCAGATTATCTATCAGCTCTTATATATTAGATCTATAGTTATTGGAATAACAACAAATCGCTCTAAAGTGGTTTAGCCCCAATGCGCTTTTTGAAACACAAATAATATTATTCATGAAAAATATAATCAGATTGGGATACAATCACATTTTGTAACTGTTTTTGTTTTTTTTTTGTAGACGTATAATTATTTTGAAAACAACATTCGATTGGTTTACAATTTTGCTTTACAATAAGACAAAACCTTTAAACAAATTATTTTTGAAACCAAACAGTCCCTCAAACGGATCAAATTATGAGGGCACCATGCCTCATAATTTGATCTGTTTACTAAACCAGGATGCGTCAAAGCCTTAACAGTATGTACTGGCTGAACGCCAAGAAGAAATAATCCCGATAATATCGAAAGTACAAAGATAGAACGCACCAATGCTTTGGTATTTGCAGTTGTATTGTGTAAGTACATTGTGTGCAAAGTAATAGCCCTTCACTGTAGGCATAGTAATGAGGGTTTAGCAATCGATTACTATATAAATATCTACGTATACTAGGTATAGATCAAACCCACCTACGATAAAATGACTATTATTTGTACTGAAATGTACTACGTAATGGTAGGTGCGTAATAAGAAGTCTAGACTATGATGTTTGGAGCTTTTTTCTACCGATTGCCATAGACCTGTCCCGTCTACTCCACGCTCGGTGCCACTATTTTTTAGATATTATTCTCTGTATTTCCGTCTAACAAAAAATGCTATCAATTCATCTAGCCCTCTATCCTCAAACGCTTCGTATATTCTTTCTCAATCGCTTAAACTGTAGAGAACTCAATAGGATATAAACATATTTTTTCAGTCTCAGGATGTTCATACCTTCTAAAGGCCGTATACTTGGGTGGAAAATTATGCTTGTTAGTTGCAAGGACTAGTTGACCTCTTATAAGGGTGGTAACGATCCGTTTGGCCTTCTTTTAAGTAGTATAAGTTTATATCTAAGCTATGATTTATGTTTATCCTAGAGCAACTTTCAAGTGCTGAATATAATAAATATAAATAAATCATACAAAAAATATGAGTGGATTGCAAAAAATATGATATCAGAAAGTTGTATGTTAATTTCAGAATACGATGGACACGTTAATTCGATATGCTATATTTGGTACAAAGTTATAAAGTTGATTGAGTCGCGAATGAAACCATAATTTGTTTTTTAAGATCAATCGAAAGATTACTGTATGGGTGGCATAAACATATTTATGTCTGCAGCTTTACATTGAGAAATATAATTTTTTGTAAATATTTCTGTGCAAAAAGAATGTTTTGGAGGTTCTTTTTTTTCGGGTTCTGTACCTAAAAGGCAAAAGCGGGACCCTATTATTGAGTCTATTTTACTGTATATCACAAATCGCAATAGCTAGGAAGCCGAAATTTCCACAAATTATGTTGCTGCTATAACAACAAACACTAAAAATAAAATTAAGGGGGTCCTCATATAATAAATGTGATTCTTTCGTAATTATATTTTAGATTCTGATGGTACGGAACCCTTCGTGCGCAAGTGCGACTCGCACTTGGCCGTTTTTTTCTTTTAGTGTGACCACAGGTCATTCATTTGTTTAACTAGCGGAACGAGTACTACGTGCCTTCCGAAGCGCGGATACGTAGAACACACACGACCACCTACCGATAATCTACCGGCTGCCTGCGGGCTGCATTTTTATACTATTTTAAAATCATGAATCGTCAAAAAAAATGTGATTAATAGTATGTTGGTAACACATAGAATGCATTAGTTACAAGCAACCAGCAGAACGATTTCCTGCAAAGTAAATATCGCAATTGTTTTTTTAAAACGCATCAGCACCGCAAAAATAATATAAAGGTACTTAGTTTTAATTGCAAAGCGCTTGTTACTCAATAGTACTGAAGCGGGCCAATAAAGCACAGTCATAATAATATAGGAAATCACAAATCGAACGGTAATAAAAGTAAGTGCTCCTTTGTCAGTAGAGTTACAGCATTGGTAGAAATTGTTAAATTGCGCGAGAAGTATTCGCTTTTAAACTGCTAATATTCTCATTGATTGTGAGTTCCGTTTTAAAAAGTTGGCTACAAAACTCATACTTTACATATACATACTTTATGTACATAAAACAATGCCATCTTCCTATAGTGCTTAGTTAGCTAGTTGCATATAATATGTATTTTCGTTGATTAGTACAATAATTTTGACTTTGAATAGTTACTATAACTTCTAACATTATAAATTGTAAACTAAATATATTTACACATTACAGTGTTAAATTAAAGTCCAATTGATTGTAATTATAGTTTTCCGACTGTTAAACGAGATATTTGTGCACCGGACCGTAGCAGTTACGGCTGTAATGCGAGCAAACAGCTTCTCAAAGAAAGATCAATGTTCTAAAACTAATAATGTTGTTAATTGATACAAATTTAAACGACCCCGTTCTCGCAATCTCGGTGTTATGGGAATTAAAGAAATCGATGGAGCGTTCAGTTAGTTTTTCTTAGTATTACTTACTTCAAGTACCTTGACTTTTTATTCTTTGTATTAATTACTTAAGTATTGGTTTTCTTCAAGTTAACATTGTATTCGTATATCAAGATCAGCTTTTTTCCTTTTTAACACAAAAATAAACACCATTCAACAGGTAAAAAGTACTACCAGATCAAAATCAATTGTTTGTTCTGTGAGCTAATCGACCTACGACACCTAAGCGCCGTGATAGCAACATTCGAGTATGTCTTAATTACAGTTAATTAGTACCAAAAATATTTCAGTTAGATAAACCATCCTTCAGTTATAATGGGCGTGATGTCGTGTATAAACCACTGTAAAACGTTTATAAATTTCAATTAAATACAGAAATAAATTCTACATTATTAGCTGTCAACTTAAGAGATGAAACACCTACGTAAGAGACTGGTCAGTGTTTACCTTACGGCTTAGAATGTTAATTATAGCATGCATATTGTGATCACTTAGCGAATTAATTGAGGTAATAGCCCACCTGGTGTGGACGCTTGAAGTGATGTGCGTTGTACGATCAACAATATAATTACAGATTTAACTCAGTGTTATACGACCGATGAACACAAATTTTCTTTCAGAACATGGTTGAGATTTAAGTTCACCGTGGCTTTAAAAGTGAAGGTTAGGGATATCGCATTCCTTCAAAAAATATTCGACAAACGCACAAGTATGCCGTTTTCTTGTGTTGTTGCAGTGCTCTCTTTTTTTGTTCTAGTAAGTGAAATATTCATTGTTATAACGACTTTGAGTTCTTAGTGGTACTGTTAAAACCTTTAACAGTACCACCAAGAACTATAACTTAACCAACTTGCGTGGTAGCCGAATGATTGTACTATTTTGCTGTCACTGCTGTGATATACTATGAAAGCTTATCAATGACAACTAACCGTAAGTTTAATACTACTACCTACTATAAAAGAAAGGTTATTACATAATTATTACTCATAAAATATGCGCCTAAATTTTTGTAAATTTCTTCCAAGATAAATTATTATAATTTATAATAAGGCATCTTGTTTCAGTGCTTTACCTTTGTAAAGCCTAGAATTTCGAGACTTCAGTAATATATTGAAAAGCTCAAAGGTTACATAAAATTAATTAAAATTTGCTAACAAGGGATGTCGTAATTTTTGGTATTTATACAAAAAGCTAAGGTAAAATACTGAAAATTATCTTTGTGTATTAAGCGTTTATTTCCAGAAATTCTCGCTTGTAATTGGATTAAAAGCTACTGGTATTGGACAACCGGAATAGTAAATTCTATAAACCTTATTTGCAAATTTTCATTAATAAACTTTTTCCTTTTTTCCTCATAATAAATTATGTTTTACTAAAAGACTCTTATTTTACCTAGTTACTTCTATCGTGATCAAGACGCAGTGCAAGCATATTATACAAATGTCATGTGTTAAGTACACTTTACAAAAAAATAAACCTATATGTTCATGTATTTGTAGCAAGGGTTAATCAGAATGAAATAATATGACATTTAGCGTTACCAAAAAATATTTTCAGATACTCAACCACTACTATTTATAACTACTAATAAAGCTTATGTCAAAACAATAAAACGTAGGCGATTTGATAGCAAGTGAATACACATAAATATCAACTTATTATAGACCACTTCTAAGAAATGTTCTAACACACATTACACGTGTCATTCGTTATTAATATTTGTGTTCTGTGTCAAGCCTCATATCAAGGGCGAGGTTTCTTCGAGGAATTATGCCGTTGCCACCCAAATTATTCAACTAAATTTGGACATAAATGTTTTTCAAAAATATTCTTTAGAAATATTTTGAGCAAACATTGTACGGTGAAGAGTTCCTGAAACAGTATTGTAAGTATTTTAAGGAACTAAATCTAAATTAAGAAAACTAACTGTTCCTGTTATCTAGATGGTAGAGTATGTAAATGCCGTGCAGCAATCTTGGGTTCAATCCTGGGTTGGTTTAAAAAGCCCTAAATTAGGATGATGAGGTTCGAGACTTTGTGCCTCAGAAAGCATTCAAAGCCGTCGTTTTTGTGCGCCTGACTTTATATTGAAATTGGCCGACTATCGGCTAGGAGGATATTGTTATTTTAATAAAAGCATTTAGTGTGTGTATACATAATATATTATATGTTTTATCCAGTGGCTCGATATAGTTTTTTCCAGTGGCTCTACCTTTGTTAAAATGTTAGGAGAACATCAATAATTCAGAAGAAGATAATAATTAAATAATTAGTGTCAATAATTAATCAAAAGTAGTAAATTATCTAGTCGATATTGATTTTAATAAGGCAATCAGCATTTAATGGTTATTTACAAGTATTATGATTAACTGAACAGTTTAAATATCGGCACTTATAATATAAGTTCTGAAATTTTAATTAATTTGACAGCACTATAATGCTGCGCTCGACCATATGTCTCCATAGTAATTAATTTTCAAACACTTATGATATCCCATATATTATTTTTATATGAACAATACTTTTAGTGTAAGTTAAGTCTCCTGCGTTACAAATTACTCCAAGAAGCAGATAATATTTTGTTTGAGTACTTTGCAAATATTCATTAGGAAATCTAGCACCTTATATACTTCCAGTGTAATTGAAGCGGGGACAAAAACCCTATACATGCAACTTTTTTGGTAACATGTAGATAAAGTTTTTTCAATCATGGAGCCAACGCCTTTATACCCGTGTTGCAAAATTTACAGCTCATTTTTAAGTAGTCTCATCAAAATTAATTATCCAATTAATAAACATAATTTTAACGTTATTATCGACATTCGATGATGTATTAATAACTCTGTAATTAAGCTCATAAATAACGGTCAGTTGTAATTTTATTTTCGTGTTGGTATTTGAAGCTGACTGAAATTTGATTAAACTTTTTTGGTTTAATCACTTATGGATGGACTAGATGTAAGAGATAGTGTAGAAAATGCGGCTAGGTTCTATTATATTATAAAATACTAGCTATATTTCTACAATAAACGTAATAATAAAATATGTTAGTAGTCAGTTTACAGATTTATAATTAACAAAAGTAAATTTCATTTAAATCAATATTTTTTTTACACAATTTAGAAAGATTTACTAGTTTGAAGACATTTCAATGATTCTCGATCAAATAATATAATATTGTATAATCAATTGTGGGGCTTTATGGTACAACAACGTACAATGGTAAACCGTCTCAAACATTGGCCACTGAATTACATCTCTAATGATATAAGCATTCGAGACAATATTATCCTATATTATCGTTAAAAATAACAACATACTAACATAGTTTCCCATAATACCTACATATACATAAAGGAAACACTACACAATGTTACAGTAAATATTAGGTAGAACGTTTGATCCAATATTGGTTAACTGCAGTTTAACTTTGGTCCCACTTCCCTTGATGTTTGTGTTTAGGAAACAAATATATTCATGAAGTTTATTACTAACTAGGTTATGATGGTTTACGGAAATAGGTTATTTAATGGCGAATTTCCCCCATTACTTTGCTATTATTAACACGTTAAGTGCGGCGTATCAAACTTAGATCTGTGCATAGGTGCTATACAAGACAATATAGGTGGGTACGGGGTTTATTTCTAGTGCGGTACTGGTTATATCAGTATTGTAAGCCAATTAGGTTTTATATGTACATAAGTAGGTCAATTATATTCCTAATTAACACTAAAACGGTTATTTCGTTTTTAAATACATTCATTTATATTGTGGATTAGCCGTTTCAAAATCTATCCAATATTTTTGAAAATAAACCTGAAAATGAATACTGATATTTAATGTCTTGTATCGCACCGTAAACAGTGGATAATTATTTGACTTGTATACTGTACTCAGGGTTGGGCAAGAGACAAATAATATAATCGATATGGATACAATATTTTAATCGAATATTTACAATAATTAGGAACATTTTATGAAACGGTTTCTTTGTTTTTTTTTGTGTATTATTTTTCATTTTTTGTGTATTTTTGTTCGTTTTTATTTGTTTTTTTTGTTTTTTTTTTATTTTTTTTTGTGTTTTTCTTTTAAAAAATATTGAAATATAGGTAATCAATTTACATTAATATGAGATTTGTTGAAACAGTCTAAACACATTGTTTTATTGCAGTCGGCACACATAATATTAACCCTCTTCACTTTTTTATCAGCTTCTCGACTTGATAATTCTTTACGTAGTTCTTTATAGCATTCAGTACACATTTTCCGTTTTTGTCCTTTTGTAAAAGTATGTAATTTATTTCCATATTCTGTTTTATTATCATTTATAAATTTAGCCTTAGTCAGAGATTCAATAATAGATTCAGTGAAATCCAACAACTTGCCTTTCTTATTATGTATACTATTATGCACTATCCAAGCATTAACCAAACATGTGCCAAATATTATGCTCATCATGAGTTTCCTGTACCATTTCAGGCCTCGTTTTAAGGAACTATAGTAAGAAGTCATCTGGTCACTATAATCTACTCCTTTTTTATTCAAGTTATACAAAGATACACAATCTGGTTTCAGAACAGCTTCCCCCGTGCCTCTTCTTCTTTTACCGGTATCTTTAATTTGAGCATCATGTTTTGCAACTGTGGTTAACATTGTCACAGCTCTTTTATCGAACCATTTTATTACTTTTACTCCCTTTGCATTCATTTTACCCACAACATTACCTTTTTTAAGTTTCGCACTTGTAACTATCTTTGGTAGACCTCTTCTATTCACCCGTACAGTACCACAAAACATCGTCTTTTTTTCAATTAACTCTTCGGCTAAGCTGACAGACGTATTAAAATTGTCGGCAATCACAACTCTACCTTTATTCTCTAACCCTTTAATTAATTTCATTACAATTTCGTGGCCATGTAATTTGTTATTATTTCTTACGGTTTCATTTTTGCCTGTATATATTATAATAGAGCTTGTATAACCTTCTGGAGTACACATTTTGTACAATTTAATCCCATATTTATGGGCTTTATTTTTTATGTATTGTCGAAATCTCAACCTACCTCTCCACGGGATCATAGTTTCATCAATTACTAAATATTTACCTGGGGTTAATATTTCTTCAAACCTCTTCATAATTATTGTAAGTAAATCTCGAACCTTATATAGCTTATCAATATTATTATCGATTTGGCTTTCATTACTAAAGTGCCAAAACTTGAGCAATAAAAAAAAATCTATCTCTCGTCATTAAAGAAGTTATATAATCATTATGGTAGCACTTCTTTTTTGACCAATATAAACGCAAACAAGGTAATTTAACCAAACCCATCGTCAACAACACTCCCATAAATTTACTCATTTCATAGAAATCGGTTGGAGACCAACTTTTAACCCTAGATTTGGGTTTTAGATTTGTTATTCGAATGTAATCTTCAGCATATTTATTAGTCTCAAGTACCATTTTGTTGATAACATCATCTGTCACAAATAATTTATAAACGTCAAACGGAGTACTAACTTCTGGAGGTACGTTTACTACATAATCTTGTGTAAATTCTGTTATGTTAGGTTTATCTGTTGAAATATCAATCCAATCATCTTGACATTCTTCATTAGAAAGCGTTATATGGGTGTTATGATCCTCGGAACTATCAGAATCCGATTCAGGGCTATGAAAAGAATCAATACTAGAATCACTGTTATCAAAGTCATCACTATCTGAATCTGATAATCTGTTAATAATGCCTACTTCATTTAATGGTTGTACAGTCGAAACGGTGCTCGGCCTGGATGTTAACACGTTTATATCTGGCTCTGCGTTATTACTGATGGGTTGGACCTGATTAATATTGTCCACGCATTTTTCCTGATATACATTTGTGTTGGGGGTGACATTGACATTTTGTTTGTGATGCGAAGTTGGTGTACGTAAAAGATCAAATATACGCTCTTCAGACATTGTTTGGTCCAAAGGTATCAAATTTTTAATGCTTAAGTCGCTTAGTGATGTAGGACTCCCCGGGAACGATACATTTTCTAATAAGGAATAACTCTTACCCATGCTAGGACTTATATGCACATCTTGTATTAACTTCTTCGCTTTTTTAAACTTTGCCATGTCTGTACTTGCACTTGTCGATGTAGCCACCATATTATCTTGTCGCATATTACAGTCGCTATCACTTATTATGCTCGGGTTTGTATACACCTCCTGATTTAAAACTCTAATTTTGCTTGAGTTTTCACCACTGGTACAAGTTCTGGATGATGTTGACGCCTCTTGTCCCATTATAACAAAATCGCGATCATCATGAACCTGCTCCTTCTCCTCAAATACTTTGGATAAAATTCTTCGTGATCGCTTCATTTTGGCGGGAGCACAATATCAAACAAACTATTTCGCCGATGATTAGCCCAGCACTAAAGTAAACACGACGCTTAACACGGTGCGGTACAAGTCATGTACCTACAAGTCGAATTTGTATTGTATCGCACTGAAAAGTAATAAATGTATTTCGGTGCGGTACAAGACAAATATGGCTTGTTCGTTTTTTATTGAAAATGTGGTTCTTTTAACAGTAGTAAGCCTATGAGTATATTTATCTCCTTTCAACTTCAACAACTTCCTATAGGAAAGTTCTTCGCACCAGCGGTAGGTTCCCGTTTTTTCCCGCCGCACTACGTTAATGTCATTAACTGATCAAAAATGTCTTGTATCGCACTTAACGTGTTAAATTGATTACATTTCATTTGGTGAATCTAAGGAACTTAGTTGTCACTGCTATGAATACGCCAGAATTATCTACGAAATTATGATAATAGTGCAATCTCTGGTACTTCGTAAAATCTGTCAATTACACGCAGCGTCAAGATTTCATCAACAAAAATGTTCATTTGTCGAAATTATTTTCGATATTTATCGAAGACATACCAAAAACCTGATAGACAACAATCATAGTGAAAGAATTCGACATTCGTTAAGAATGTTGTTTAAGATAACACCTGTTTAGAGAATCTTGTTCACCTTCCGTTACGTACAATAAACTCAATCCATCAGAATCGAGTGCTTGGCCTCGATACAAATTGTATGTGCATTATTTTGTATAGAGTAGGACGTGCATTTGTTATGAGCGCTGTATATTAAGCTTTAAGTATTTAGGAGCTCATGGCTTAGTTGGACGTAGTTAAGAAAGAACGTTCCAATCCACACGCAGGTCGAAATGAGTAAATCGCTTTTTTGTAATTTTGTGGTACGCTTTTTTTTGGTAGCGAGTACAGCTAAGTAGTATGTATCACTGCAACTAAATAAATAAACTTTATTTTTAAATATACTTGTCACTAAAATTTATTCATATTTCTCATACAAATTATGAAAAAAATGCACTTGGAACGTTTTTTAAAAAAGGCTTAATGTATGGAAGTAGATTTTAACTTAATTTGCAAAAACGTTCCAATATGTTACAATTGCTATATTTTGGTAATTAATATATATATTTTCTAAAACATAAGTAAAACAATGAAACATTATTGAAACATATTTTTTAAGAAATATTCATACATGGCTGGACCCACGCAACTTCGCTTGCGTCATATAAGAGAGAATGGGTCATCATTTTCCCCGTTTTAGTAACATTTTTTACTGGTACTCTGCTTCTACTAGTCGTAGCGTGATGATATATAGCTTACAGCCTTCCTCGATAAATGGGCTATCTTACACTGAATGATTTTTTCAAATCGGATCTGTAGTTCCTGAGATTAGCGCGTTCAAACAAACAAACAAACTCTTCAGTTTTGTAATATTAGTATAGATAACATTTTTTATTGCTACTCTGCTCCTATTAGTAGTAGCGTAATGATATATAGCCTATAGCCTTCCTCGATAAATGAACTATCTAACACTGAAATATTTTTTTTAAATCGGACCAGTAGTTCCTGAGATTTGCTCGTACAAACAAACTCTTCTTTTCATTCAGCTTTATAATATTAATATAGATAACATGTGATGTATGTGAAATATGTGAATTGACTTTTCGAACACTACAGCTTTGGGTTAGTCCCTGAGTACCCCGATCCCCGAGGCCGCCGTCCCGGAGTACCCCTATTTATTTTGTCTTGATAAATGATTCTTTAAAATCAGTTTAGCGTGAAAGTACCGCCAGCAAATGATATGTAGAATACATTTTTATTAATTAATACTTAACGTTAAGGATTAGGAAAAGATTATTAAGCCGTGCTTGGTTAAGGTAAATATTATAATCAGAGAATACAATCCAGAGTACTCTCCTAGAGCAATGACAGGCCTTAATTACATATTATTATCATCTGTGCGAATGTGCATCTGTCTCGCATGTCTTCCGTCACATGAAATAGAAGATGGTTGATTGGCAATAATGGAAAACAGTGATAATGATTGATAAAGCAACCTACGATACGGCACAAGACAATTTGCGTTTTAAGGCAATGATGATGATGTTGATGTTCCATTTTGAGTTCGTATTTTGATTTTCTGTATTGAAAAAGGAACTAATGTGATAGTAATTAAAGCCTGCGATTGTTCTAGGAGGCTCTAAATTATATTCTCTGGTTATAATATTAGGTCGGAGAAAAAGTCTTTTCGCATTATAGTGTGTATGAACTTGTAATAAAATCTTTTCTCTACGCAAAAAAGCTATTTGGGTATTAATAATATTATATATTATTAATATTTGGGTACCTCACGAGCTCACTGAAAGAAACCTAATGAACCGTGTACTCATTTGTGATTCTTGAAGCCAAAGAGATTTTATTACAAGTTCATACATACTATAATGCGAAAAAACTTTTTCCTTAACCAAGCACGACTTTATAATCTTTTCCTAATCCTTAAAGTTAAGTATTAACTAACAAAAATTTATTTAACATAGCATTTGCTGACGGTACTTTTACGCTAAACTGACTTTTAGTCGTTTATCAAGACAAAAATAAATTGGGGTACTCCGGGACGGGGTTTCGGGGATCGGGGTACTCAGAGACTAACCCACAGCGTTTGGGGTCATAGGTAGACTAAGGTTTACTTTTACCAATATGAATTTATTATCGTCACGTTATATATAAAGTACCTACATGGAATGTTTTGAAGAAATAGATAGTAAGAAGAAGAAAAACAAACAAGATGATTGGATCATTATTTTTATGTTATTCAGTCCAACACGTATTGAAACAGTACGATCCAAATGAATTGTCATTTATAATTGTTATTTTTAAAAACGTTCCAAGTTGATTGAGTCATTATTCTTATTTTATTCAGTCCAAAATGTAATAAAATATAACGATCCAAATGGAATGTCACTTTTTAAGATTTAAAATTATTTACTTTAAAACGTTTCAAGATGGATTGGATCGTTATTTGTATTGCATTCAGTCCAAAACAAATAAAAATAGTACGATCCAAATGTAATGTCACGTTATACGATTACAATTTAGATCTTTTGGTACGTTTTATCATTTAGACCGTGTAATTATTTCAGTAGTTATTGTCGTAAAAGAGTCAGTGTCTTCACCACTAGATAGGACGATCCAAAATACCTAACTTGGGCTCAAAAACTCAATTTTGACCACCTTGTGGATTGGAACGTTCTTTCATAACTACGTCCAGTTTACAACAGCCGCGCGGATCGATCTCTGAGGTAAAGCTACGCTTGCCGAGGTTGTTCTGTGGATGGGTGACCATCTTATACATATCGGGTTCCTCCGGGTTTCGGAAGGCACGGTAAATTGTGGGTCCCGGCTGTCAATTTCGAAGATCTTTGACAGTTGTTAACAGTAGTCAGAGGCTTGAAAGTCTGACAACCAGTCTTACCGAAGGGTATCGTGTTATATCCCAGATAACTGGGTTGTGCAGGTCGGATAGGCAGTCGCTCCATGTAAAACACTGGTATTCAGCTGCATCCGGTGAGACTGGAAGCCGACTCCATCGTAGTTTGGAAGATAGGCTAAGCCATGATGATATTAAGCTTCAGGTATGTTTACAGACGCTGTAGATTGCAGACACGTAACAGAACGTACACGTTGCAGAGATAGACTAAAATTACCACATATTTTAGATTCAGAGTCTATATTATTTGTTGTATATATAAAGTTGTGTTTTGAACATCACAAGCAAAACCCATAGTGTATGTCTAGGGGACTGAGCAAAATTCATCACTCTCAGACAATAACCACGAAAAATCGGGATTCACCAATCAAATAAGTTTCAAACAAATAAAACTTTAATTAAAATTAGTATTGAGGTACCTACTTTCAGTTGATAGCAATACCATGTAATTCTTTTGCGTTATCTATATAACTTTAGATCAATTATTTAAACATTCCAACCGATCATCAATACTTATTTGAACATTAGATTATTCCTAATGCTTAATTTAGGTATCCATATACTGTTACACTAATTGTTTCAACCTTAATCAACCCTTGATATTTAGTCCCAAATTGATTGTGATTGATACTCTTTAAACTAAATATTTATCTAAAGCCAAAACAAATGAACAAGTTAAAACCTTACTTAATTAGAGACAGATAATCAATATTATTTATAGAGGTCCCTTCTAATTTGATTTTGGTTAAATGACATACCTACATTATACAATTGACTAATATTACTTTACCTCGTGGTAATATAAGGTTAAAATTGAATGTTTATTTTGCGTTTATTCCAGAAACTTCTGACCCGATTTGTACCTTAGTTTTTCGACAGTGAGTAGTTAGTATTGTTCTGAAAAAAAAAGTATAAACTCTTGTTACAATTTCAAATGTAGGAGAAAAACGATGTCATAATTTTGTAATTAATTTGTAGATCAAAGAACTCATAAAGGCAAGTATTGTCCTTAGCAATAATATTAAATATAAATATATATAAAGTCCCAACCCGCACTTGACGTACTCAAAGCCTGACCGCTCCCTCGTTCGGGAAGAGTTTCTTGCCCAGCAGTGGGACTGCCACCGGTTGAAAAAAAATATATTGACCCAAAGCAGGCTTGAACATCTTTAAGACGTCATAGGCTGACCATAACCGATAAATAATAATTTAAACACCTAAACCAATATACCCATTGTGTTACTAACCACCCCTCAAAATACGGCTATAATATAATTCACCTAATAATTTACCAATAGAATCTATTCGTAAGTACATAGCTTGATACATAATCTATTGCTAAACCGTACCATTAGCGAACTATTCAATAGGTTTATTACGTTCCACTGAACGATGAACAGTTACAATTAACGAGCCATGCAGAGACAATTAAGTGTAATAACGAAACTAGATGATTCTAACTCTGGATAAATATCAGTTAACTTAGTAGAATATGTATGGATTTGAGCGTCCATATCTGTAGCGCGATGTTTTACAATTATCAACTATCGACAATCGGCTAGCCATAGAGAATTTTGGTATGAAAACCTAATCAGCGCCTCTAGCGGTCGGCGCGGAAACTATTTTTGCAGTACATTTTAAATGTCAAACAGTGTGTGTTAGTACCGATTGTAAAGAATCGCGCTACTGTAGCTGTACTTTCACAGTAATATAACAAATGTGATAATCTGCCTATCTGTATGTTACGCTTTGTAAACTGAACCAGTTAACCTATTTTGATTAATTTACAACGGGGATAGCTAAAGGCTTAGGATTGAACAAAATCTTTATTTTTTAAAAACCTACATATATTATTATGTCATTAAAATAGGGAAAGAACATTTGGATCAAATAGGTAGTTACTTATAAAAGATAAAAGTTACGAGCATATTAAAGATACATTGTTTTTATTTTAACCTCAAGCAGGCTTCAGGAGATAGCTCAGAACCCCGGCTAGTGCAACTTTGTCGATTGTAATTGTCGATCTAAGATCGAAATAAATAGGGTTTCAATCCATACACCTGTTGTTACTTTATTTATAAGCTTGTTTATCTACAAATGATTACATAAGTTATTATACAACTTCGCAGCTCAAAACTGGCTTTGCTGAACGACCTTCTGCAATACAAAAGTTTTAGCTAATCCCTTCTATCCGGACGGCCTTCATAGTATTACGGAAGACAACTTATGATATTGAGTATTGTTATGTGTATTATTATGTCGTAAGTATTTAGAGAAACAGTTTGTGTTGCTCTCAGACTTGTTTCAAAGATTTAAAGGTGACTAAGCCAACTTAGACGAGTTCTTTTGCTTTATAATTTTGTTTGTTATTCTATTGATATATTATTTTGTTTTTGCAGTTTCTCTGTAGTGCAATTCTCTACAGTCGGTACTGTCGAGTATTGAGAGTTTGACATTTAAAATGTACTGCCAAAATAATTCTTATGGAGCCCGGTAGAGGCGCTAAATAGATTTTCGTGTAAAATTTCTCGATAGCTAGCCGGTTGTCGGTAGTCGATAATTATAAATAATAGAGCTATAGCTTCCGTGCTATAAACTGGCTAGCTAACTACTTGTTCTCATAGCTAACAATACTAAAAATAAACTTTATCCTTATTTATACATTATTTAATTATTCTCGGTCAAAATAAATCTGATATCATTCAACGTCATAAGTAATAAGTATAACCCTTCTTTGCGCAGCGTTGTAAAGGGCACAAAAGTCGTGAATGCAAATATTTCAAATGTTCATCTGCTAAATAGCACAATCATCCCGGATTGAATGGAATGAATCATAAACGGATCTTGAATGGCCTTAAACATTCTAATTTTTAGACGGATCCGGACGAAACCTTTTTGTTTATTATTAGCTTGATAACCGGACTTAGAATAATCACTAAAGATATATTTTACGCTTGATTTAGTTTAAATTTTTTTGTAAAGCATCATCAGTTTTCCTATTTTTTCCCAAATTCGTTCAACAGTGCATAGGAGTTTCTTTTTTACTTTTTATATTACGGCAAAACCTGTTGCGCAATGTGCAAAGTCAAACTGTAATAAGTCGACTTTTCTGTGTACAAAATTAATCAACAATTATACATACTTTTAGATCAGTGTTGAGTTAATCAAAACGGCATAATTGAAACAAAAGCAATACAATAGTATTGAAAATACGTAATCACATAACCGCTATCTAATTAATTTCAGCATTCTACTGCCAATCAAATGGCTGTTTGAAGTGCCAGTCACATACAGCGATAATAAGCAACTAATTACGTTCCGGGTGTCTTGCTTCAAGTAAATAATAGCAATTAGCCACTTCATATTGACGGAAGACTTTGCATAGATGATGTACTGACGATAATAAGTTTGATTTTATTTATTTGTTTAATTAACTTAATAATTTCATATTAGTTACTTTTTATGTTAATTACGGACTGGGATCTACTTTATTCCATCTATATTATCCTTTATCATTGTGCTCGTTAATCGTTCAAGAGTCGATTTGGTTGCAGTAAGATATTCCTCTTCGAGGAACAATTTTATGTATTGTAATTATCTGCTCTCAACATCGATTTTTATTTTTATGTGTTTAATTTTATATTTTTGTTCTATAGCGTGGTTTTCTACAACTGGAACCATTGAGTAACGAGAGTTTGACATTTAAATTGTACTGCAATAATAGTTACTACGACGACCGCTAAAGGCACTGATCACATTTTAAGACAGAGTTTTTCGATAGCCAGCCGGTTGTCGATATTCGATACTAGTAGAGAATCGCGCTTCTAAACTATCAATATAGTTTCGGCGTTTATTCAAATGTCAAAAAAGCATTTTTTTAATATTGAAACGATACGAGCTTGAAACAATCGAAAGTTCACGCTCTGCGACGCGTGACGTTATAAAGTTATCGACAAATATTCCGCGTACAAGTCTACCGGATTTCCGTTGTATTGTTCCAAGTATTTTTTTCTAAATCGCTCTTCTAATACAAAGAAATAAATTGTTCTCAAAACATACCTAGTGAAGAGAGTATCATTAAAATAAAAGGTTTGAATTGTTCAATACAAACTTGCTATTTTAAAGAAGCAACCTTAACTTAGCAGAACTCTATTGATTTGGTAACGATAATTCATTTCTAGGGGTCTACTAAAAAGTTTAATTCATTTGAAAATGGCAGCCGGGACCAAAAATTTAACATTCCTTCCAAAACACGCAGGAATTGGAACAATATGGTCACCCGACTAAACAACCGTGGCAATCGTAGCTTAACCTGAAAGATTGACCCGCGCCCACGTTCTTTTTCTTTATACTCATAATACTTTTTTTTCAAAACCATTTATATCGGATACAAAACATTCTTCGAAAAATCTAATGAAAAGCTTAGTTTCAATAATGATTAAGGACTTCTGAGCCAAAATTCTTTAGCATAATAAGGAATTTCTTAGAATTTTGGATACTAAAGGCCTACAAGGATACGGAACGGATAAGGAAGGATACAATGTTACAAATTAGTTTGAACTCTTCTATAAGCTTGGCGCTTGGTCGGTTCTTCATTTCTAAGTCTAATGGATTTATTAATACTGGTATGTAAAATATACCAGTACTTTTAAAAATCGTTACGTGTTCCGGTGCGGAAGTATTTGCATTCCTTTGGCTTGAACAAATAATTATACATACATAATATTACGGTTGTTGTACCTGAAGGTTTAGGTAGAGGTGTAAGAAATACATCCACGTTACATCATTGACAATGTTAGACCTATGTAAAATAAATATATTATGAAATTAAACGGTTAAATTTAACAGCCAAATACTGAGATGTTTTAAGTGGTGCTACAATACGGTAGTTGCCTACCAATCAAATCAGCTACACTTTATGAAATTTCAAAAACACACTTTAGTATAGAAATACGACGTAGTGACGTCACTATTGCAGATTTTCGTTGATATCTTATTAGTGTCTAATAAAATGTTTCAGTCTGTAATAATTACAATTTCAACATTATTTACGAAAAAGGCTACATAGCCTGAGCATTTTAGATGAACCTTTTACGAGTACGAGTTTAATAATTTTTCATTAACCCAGGCAACTACCCAATTTAAGTAGCGCTCAAGTGTCATACTCTGTCTGCCACTTTTATCTGTACAAGAGGTCGCTCAAATGGTCAACACTTGACCGTGATTCCTTATTTATTTTTATATTTATATTGACTTTTAGCACTCCTCAAAATCATTGCAATTTTATGAAGTAAAAAAGAGCTTTCTATACGTACTTATACAATCTAGTGATTGTAAGGACAAAGGTAATTTAAACCGACATTAAAATTGTATGGTTTAAAGTATTGTAAGTAACCTTATATATTATGGAATTCTGTGACTTGTTAGTTGCGATTCTAAAGTTGTTTTAGGTGGAGTCCAAACAATTTATAAGACCTTAGACTTAGACAATTTTTTAATAATTGTTATACATAACTCGTGTCAAGAATTTGATAGATAAAAAAAACTTTGTATTCCTATAGCACCGGGTAAGTAGCATTTCCAAGAACTGACGATTTTCATTTAAGGAATTTTCAATAAAAGCAAAATGAGTTCACAGATATTTAAAGAAAAACAAATTTCCTGCTTAAAATTAAAGGCTGGGGCTCGAATAACCAACAAATTATCTCAACATTTTATATAATTTTCAGGTGCAAAACACTTTAGTGAAACGTGATCGCGAAATACCAAAACAAAACTGAGGTAAAATGAGCCGACCGTATTCCATTTACGGAAAGGTTATATTAGCAAGTGCGTTGTTCAATGAGCATACAAATATTTTATAAGTGCCTCACGAAATGCGGCGTCCAGTTTCGTAAACCAACATTTTTACAATATTGCCGAGTAAAAACACTTGACAGACTGACGAACGACGTTTTCTCTCCGCGAATGTACCATAAAAAGATAGTTGTGTGGAACCACTTGACCTACCGTCGTCATCCGATGTTGTGCTCGATCACTGGCTAGCAAATATACATTATCACTTGTTTAATCGAATGTACACTTGATCACAGCACGTGTTTTCACAACATCTTGGCACTTTCACTCGAAAGCAGTTCTGTATCGATTTGGCGTAGTTCGCAAACCGTTAAAACTGCTCGCGCGCAACGCGCAGACGCCCGCGTCACACTGGCTGCGTTAGCGCGAGAGCCTCCTTTCCCCCACTTGACTAACCACAACAACACTGATTCAAATAAATTTCAACCTTAATTTCAAAGCTTCATAGTCTCTATTGAAACGTTACTTGAAACCGGCAACTAACTTGGATTTTGATTTAAATTCTTGAAGTCCGCGATGCTTTTGTGTACGTGTGTGTCAATCAGCTTTTCTTCTTTATGGGTTAGACAAAACAGTTAGGTACAGCATTTATCTAGGTTTATGTGGAAATTCCACCATTTATTTCCTTTTTACGAACAAGACTGAGGAAATGTCTAATTAATCCTGACACAGCGGGAAAGACAGCCTATAAAATAAGTAATGCGTAAAATTACTATGAAAGATAGATGCAGCTGTTATCTTACAATTTCATAATATTGTATTATAAAGCCAATGATACATGTTATTATATTATGAAGCCAAACGGAAATTAAAAAATTGAATAAGTACTTGAATACCATATCAAATGGGAATCCATCTCATGGGAGTTCATCTCATTTAGATGGTATAAGTCACAACAAGACTTAAATTTTTTTGAATGAAATCCAACCGGTCTATTTCTTTGCAATACGCAAATAGCAAACACTTACTGATGGATTAGAGAACCTGTGCCCATACGAAAATATTATGGAGAAAATTAACTAATACTAAGTGCAGTCACGATTTCGTTCCGATTTTATTACAAGTACATAAGTATGGAGTGGTTTTACGAAAGTGAAACTACAACAAATGCGTTTCGCTTAATTGGAAAACTGGACTTAGTCAGTTTTTACTTTCGTTCGCAAGTAGACCGTAGTTTGGTGGCGTAATACGACTTGGTTTATAACTAAGGCCTGCTTTCCAGGCATTGATGTATTAATTGTTCTAATAAAATACATGCGGTTCAGTAATTTTAATTGAAAATTCACGGAATAATAAGCATTCGATTCATACTACATAATATATTATGGAGTGCGTCCAAGTTTTTTTTATTATAATTTGATATGATTACGTTATTCCAGTACGGTAAAAAAGTAAAAGCTTTTGTGGTTGCCTGTCTATTAGTAATTTTTCTGTTAAAATTTTCACAGAATTTATATCCGGAGCAAAAATGATGTAATCAATAACTGAAACTACATAAATATGATCAAATAACCGGTTGCCAAGACGTATGCAACCTAGTGTTATAATTTGATTTTAAATAAAAAAAGTTTCTCTACCTTTTTACACGGGATGCAATACAATCGCCATTTTATATACAACTACCGCCCACCCCGGTTTCTCCAGGTTTAGGTACACCAGGTTAATCTTAACAAACACATTAAAAATATCCTCGGTATCGGTAGTGACTCTATCTATTGCTGAAAACTACATGAAAATGTAGTAGTAGTAGATTTTAATCATTTCGCAAACAGACGTGGCGAAGACAGACGTAATGATTTATGTATAATAGACAATGTTATAACTATTTAATTTTAATTTTGTCGTTGCCTTCTACACCAATTACAAACTAGCATGTTTGAAAAGAACATTTTACTCTTTGTAAACACTCCTAGGGACTCTTACATGTTAACTTTGCAGTTTCAATATTTACTCTGTATTGCACTTCGATGTTGTACTGTTTACTTTATATCGACGAGTTTTCTGCACTTCGCCGTGTTTGTAACATAGCAAATATTGCGCTACTTGCAACAATTTGCTCGGAGATTTCTTGCAGGCGCTTTTCACTGCGGAGTAGTATGTTGTGTTTAGAGTGGATTATTTTATTATTTAGTACGAGGGCATGTGATATGCTGTCTGCTTTTAAATCGCTTATTTTTTATAAGAGAAAAATATGCATAAGATTTGGTATGCGAACAAAGAATTAGTGGTGACTACACTCTACCTATAGGTACTCTCTACTAAACATGTTAACAGTTTATGCACGAATGATTCGTTAATACATAGAAATTCAAAATATAAATGTGTTATGAATGAAAATTTAGATAATAATATAAGCAGAAGTTTTAACTTTTGTTTTTCTTGTAACTCAAAATTACAATTATTTTGTTAATATTAATAGATAGTCGGAATATACATAATTATGTATACAAGAAAACCGGCCAAGTTTTCCTTACTCGTGTATCGTATCAAAAAGTTAGTTTTGTCAGAATCCTTATGTTATTCTATACAATATTACGAGTACCAAAAAGTTTCGTAAGTAAGAACTTTGGGGAAAATGCCAACACTTTTACCTCTTATATGAAACTTTCTTTTGTCAAATTGAGTGGGTTTTTGTCTGTTTTGACAATGATTCTAGGTCTAAATTGTTTAAATATACTTGCTAAAGTTTAATGTTCATTGTATATCTTTGAAAACAAACTAGGCTTTAATATTAAGAAGAAATCTAATAATTAATGTGAAATACTTAGATATTATAGACAATAGAAGGAAGAAAAGTATCTGAGGACGATGCAGCGGTGGGGTAACAAAGATGCTTCTTCAATATGGAACAGGTCATGTAGAGCTCAGTGAAGACCATTTTAGTCAACAATGCAATAGTATAAGTCAAAAATAATCAAGAAATTTTAGAGATTAAAAAGAAAAAAATATGCTTAATGCTGGACGAAGATATAGAAAAATCTTGCATACATGAAAGTTCTTTGTAACCGATTTTGAAGGAACGCCAAGTCCTCAATCCACACTTAGCCAGCGTGGTGGACTTTAGATCTCATTCTTCGCTCAATACAGGACGAGATTCTTTCACAGCTCTCGAATAGTAATGGGGTAAATAATATTTTTTGTTCTTTTTCACCTAAATTACGGAAAATAGTTCACAAAAAAGCCCGCAATAGCGGTAATTAAAATTGTTAAACTTGTTCTACAGTTATAACAAAGTTAAACTACGTACAACTGTACGAAACCGCAATTTTAATCACCCGCATTTGTTCATTTGCAATGCACTCCATCAACTTACGTCGGTTTATTAATGAAAATGTGGATGTGGTCGGCCGAGACTATTGGTTCAAAATGAAATATTAATTAAAAAGCTTTCCATTCAAGGGTTATGTTCGAAAGGTTTTTACGATGAATCAAATTAAATGTGGCATAATGTTGCCGTGAATTTAATGGACTTTATATTTGTTTATTTCGTGTTCATATTTATAGTTTTTCGTGAAAGTAATTCCATTATACTTAATATTTTTCCCTAAAATAACGATATGCTGACAAGCAAAACATTTTTTTTTCAGGATATCCCAAAAATAGCCAGTGTTCCGAAAGATGTTGTGGTGTATATACATATTATTATGCATATGTATATTATGTATGCTTTAGTTTAATTGTTATTTGGTCTAAGTTTTCGGTAATATTAAATTAAATGCCATCATTTAACAATCAAATGATAAGCTCGACATTATTGTTTTCAATAATTCATAAGTTTAAGCATTTAAAACCGGTTACGGTACTAAACATTATTTCTTCATTGTTATTGTTTTAATAATTAATTAATATAATCATTACTCAAATTACTGAAGCTTTATTTGCTTAACGATATTCTCACTATTTTTTTACAACACAAATCTAATAATCCTCTCATTTAGGAACCGTAAACTTTGTGTTTCCAAGAAAGGATCATACCATCTTCCCACAAACTTACCAACAAGATCATCTTTTGTGGTCATCTCGCAGTAAAACATCCAATGGTGACCAGTAGTGGCCTACTTTTGTTCTTTAAATGAAATTTAGAAACTTATTTTTTTTTTGCTGATTTTTCGGATCACCTTTACTTGATTGGAATATTAATAAAAAAGTAAAGGGGGTTTTAAAAATGTGTAGAAAACATTCAATATCTAAACAATTTATTTGAAAATTAGTCTAGTTTTGTTGAGTAGTTTTTGCTCGAAGCATTAATAGTGAGTCGCATTTATAATATTGCTAGGATTTTTGAACATTTTCTAAGTTTACCGCTGCAACTTTTAGGTCCCACTTCGAATAAAATTTCTAGACGAATGGAACTATGGTAAGATACACACAATGGTATATCGAATCTCCGTTTTTCATTGACTTAGAGCAAACCCTTAGGAAAAGCTTGAAGCAACGAGAGATGCCAGTGAGAATGTCTTACAAAACTCTTATAATTCCAAGGAATGGTTTCATTTTTAAGGGGGCTTTTTTGCCAAAGAAAGTTCAATATTTAATTTAATCCTATTGTTAACTCGGAATGTTGAAATACGATTATAATCTGACTTTTGGGTTTGTTATGGAAAAAATGTTCTACGTAATTGGGAGATAGAAGTTAATTTTATATTTTGGTAATGCATTATTGAAATTTTATTTGAACTTCACGCATTATGATCCAGTCCATAGATGAGTGACCGAATAGCAGTATTTGAGCTGAGCGTCTCCGTGTCGTACGGAGGGTACGTTACATCAAAGGGTACGTTAAAAGTCGGTACCGGTTGTTGTCTATTGAGATAATGATCTTTAAACCAAGTCAAAGGTTTTAGGTTTAACCAACTTTGACACAAGGTTGACCATTTCATAGGATAATAAAAATAGAATATGCTGAAGATTACACACCATCGTCTGAAATCCTACACCGAGCTGCCTCGCAACTATTATCTAAATATAACAATTCAATAGCTTGGTTTCCGAGAAGGTTATTCACAACATCATCATAAGTTTCTGACATTGGCATCAAGGAAATGACCGTCAAGAACTAATTAACGAACTATTGTTGTTAACCAAATCCATTGTCCTTCTCAGGGCCCCAAATGTAATTTTAGTTGAAAATTATTCTCCCTTTCTTCATAATATTATTTCTGGAATTCTTGGAAATGTATGTAATATGTATTGTTTATAGAGAATGGTTCTATTTGTGAATGGATTTGAATTCTGTAGAATAATTTTCTAACTTTAGAATTTTTCCGAATATTAAACTACTACTGGGAATACCAACTTGAAATTAATTTCTATTCACAGCCGAAGAACACGATTTTATTGTAAATAATCGAATGTCCAATTAAAGTTACGTCATCTACAAAAGTCACATTTATAAACTATTCCAAATTTTAATAGTCACATCCGTAACTAATATTATTCGCAATGGTTAATTTTAGTTATCGTGGAAAATATATCGGATTGGCCAGTATTGAAGAAACTTTTAGACTTGTTTAATGGGTAAGATACAAAAACTTAATATTGTACAATGGAACGCTCAAAGTATACGTCCTAAATCGGTTGCTTTTGAAAATTTATTAGTACAAGAAAAGATCCACATTGCTGCGATTTGTGAAACATGGCTAGAAAAAGATAGCTATTTTAAATTAAACGGCTATTACATTTATCGAAGTGACCGAAGTGACCACTACGGAGGAGTTGCTATTGTTATTCATAACTCTATTAAATCTCAACACCATATGATTCGTTTAAGTAATCCCCAGATAGAAATAGTTTGTATAAAGGTCTTTAACTGCATGGATATTAATTTTGTCGTCTCGATCTATTGTCCTCCCTCTGTGCAAACCTGTCAAAAAGAATGGGATGAATTATTTTCTGAATGCAATAAAAAAACTTTAGTGTTAGGGGATTTGAACGGTCATCATAGTAACTGGTCCTGTAAAACTGATAGAAGAGGTACTCAAATATTTGATTCTTTACTTGATCATCAATTAATAATGTTAAATAACGGCTCACCGACCAGAATTAAATTAGTTAATCAAATATTACAACAATCGTCTCCTGACATTTCATTGGCGTCATCAGATATAGCGTTAAAATTTTATTGGTCTCCTATGAATGAAACGTTGGGTAGTGATCATTGTATAATAAGAATTTCTACAAATCTCATCGTTAATCCTAGTAATGTCATGCGTAGAAATTATAAAAAAGCCAATTGGGATGAATATAAAACTTTACTAGAGAAGTTATATACAAACTTTCAATTTTCAAGTAATTTACAACTGACTTATAATTCTTTTATCGATTACATGAACCTTGCGGCAGATATTACTATACCTTTTATTACTATCAATCCAAATCCTAATACAAGCGAAGCTTAACTCCTGACTTTGTATGTCCACAAGACTTACGTTTCTATACACATAACGCTACACTGAGTGAAAAAATTTCAATTCAAGAATTAAATAGAGCGATTCGTCCTAAGGATACGTCGCCTGGATATGACAATATTTCTTGTTCAATGTTAAAACATTTGCCAGAAGGGGGAAAGCAAATATTATTAAGATTATTTAATGAATTTTACAGTCTAGCATTTGTACCTAAACAGTGGAGAGATGTCACTATTGTCCCAATCCCCAAACCAGGCCGCAATCCTAATAATGTATCATCATTAAGACCAATATCGATGATCTCGTGTCCTTGTAAAGTTTTTCATACCATTCTAACCAGAAGATTAGAGTGGTACATGGAAACAAATAAATATTTCTCTAACGATACCACTGGATTCAGAAAATGTCGTTCCGCGCTAGATAATTTAGCCAATTTAATTTTAAGAGTACAAATAGGGTTTTTTAATAAGCAGTCTACAATAGGATGTTTTATTGATGTAGATAATGCGTATAACAATATCGACTTAACTTGTTTAATGATAACAATGGATAGATTGGGCGTAGGGGATAAAATTTGTACATACGTGTGGAACTACTTAAAAGAAAGAAATTTAAAAATTACTCTAAACAATGGTTGTTTATGTCGTAGTACGGGTCGGGGACTGGCACAAGGTGACCCTCTTTCTCCACTACTTTTTAATATAGCTACTATACCCATTTGTGATAATATACGCCAGGTCTATGTTTCGCAATACGCGGATGATTTCGTGATTTACACAACTGGTGATAATATATCGATAGCAACAGTCAATTTACAAAATGCGCTAGATACTTTAGTCAATTTACTTTTAAATTTAGGCCTGGAAATATCAACATCAAAAAGCCATGTTTGTGTGTTTAAAAAAGGTTTTAAAAGAGACACTGTAGATCTTCGGATAAATAATGTATTATTACCGGTTGTGGACAATGTTAGATATTTGGGCTTATGGCTTGATCGTTCGTTAAGATGGTCAAAACATATTAATGAGACAAAATGTAAGGTAGTTAAGTTTGTGAATATATTTAAGATACTTACCGGGTCACAATGGGGTGTACATCCTATGCATATACGTCGGTTATATATATCGTTGATAAGGAGTAGGTTAGACTACGGTAGCATGTTTTATGACGACGCGTGTCAAACACACCTAGGCAAACTAGATAAGATTCAAAATATATTTATGAGACTGAGTGGGGCATTTGTTAAAAGCACTCCCATACATACTATGGAAAATGAACTTCATATTCAACCCTTATTTATACGGAGACATTATCTTGCGGGTAAATTTTGGCTTACATCTAAATCTTTTACAAAAAATGAAATGATGCCTTTACTAAATGAACTACAGAATTTCTGTCAAAGTACGCTCAATTCGCGACGGTGGAGAAAACCTTTGTTAGTTACAGTTCATGAATATCTTAAAAATATTACAGTTCATGTGACTGAACAACTAGAGATGTTTACGTTAAACACCTGGGTCGCCAATGTGGATCTCTCAAAAATCATAAATACAAACATGGAAACTGTAACAAAAGCCAAGAAATTCTATCATTCGTACAATTTTAAGCGACTAGCTACCCATTATATAAATTCGAAATATAATTATGTTTACAAAATATTTACTGATGGATCAAAAATTGGCGATAGGGTTGGGGCGGCGGTATTCGATCCGCAGTGTAATGTGTCCATAAAAATTAAAATTAATAATAATGTAAGTGTAATGCATGCCGAACTTTTAGCGATTGCGGAAGCATTAGCATATGTTGATTCGTTTTCAGAAGGTTACTATGTAATTATCTCAGACTCCAAGAGCGCCCTCCAGCATCTGGCTCGGTGTACCTCGACATTTCGAGGAACACCGATAGCCTATACTATTATCAAAGACATATATGATCTTATGAGTAAGAACAAAAATGTCACACTCCAATGGATGCCTTCTCATATTGGCTTGATTGAGAACGAAAAGGTCGATCAACTAGCTAAAGAAGCTTTAATTGACGGTTTTGAAGTTACGTATCGTCCATACTATACAGACCTGCTATATGTTATTAAAAATCGTTGTTTTGAATCATGGACTGAATATTTCAATGTGAGATCATTAACAAAAGGTATTTGGTATAAAACAATTCAACCACATATTACTCGTTTTCCGTGGATCGATCAAGCTAATATGAGTAGATCAGAATTGATCTTGGCGTTAAGACTACGCTGCGGTCACATTCCATTGAATCAGTTTGCACACCTTATGGGAAAAGTAGATTCACCTAATTGCACGATATGTAATGTTGTAGAGGATGTGCACCATGTTTTAATGGAGTGTGTACGGAACAAAGTTCAGAGGGAGCAAATATTTTGTAAAGATAGCTGTAACGTTGGACAAAGTAATAGTATTCTCGCGTTTCCACTGTCTGAAGAAGCGAAATTAGTATATAGTATGGTGAAAGTTGCTCTTATCAGTAGATTTTAAAGTTTATATATATCTTTTATAAATGTATGTATATAATGAGGGTGCCATAATCACTTTGTGACAAAACCCTCGTAAATAAATAAAGAGTAAAAAAAAAAAAAACTAATATTATTCGAATATCAGCCCAAAAATTATAGACATAGCCAGATTACCTAGTATAAAAAGAATAAACCTGCCTTTGATAATCTTTGTAAACGGAGTCAAACCTTTTGATATGTTACGCTCTACACGTGTCGCTTCTTAGCATCGGGACAGCCACGTGGTTTCTCTTAACAAGGGTAGAGAAACAATGTCAAAACGAATCCCATAAAGCCATACTTTTCTTAACAAATGCTATAAAACGGAATAGCTGGAACTTATTATAATGCTAATAATATAAATACCCAGAAATCATTAGGTGAAATATGAGTGGCTTTTGTAACAAACTGAAATCTTTTTGTGTAAAGTTTCAGTTGGTTTTCTACGAAGATGTATTTCGAGATTCTAGAGTTCATCTTCGATTTTGCTACAAATCCTAAAAAAATATTTTGCTACATCTCAAGTGATAAAACTAGTTTTTTGAAAAGATCTCCGATATTACCTATGTTTTTCTTTTTAAGGCATTTTTTAAAAATTTATCCTGTATTGACTACCCTACCTGCCTAAAAAGTAGGTACCTACTTAATTAACATTATTATAATAGCCCTTAAAATTCGAACTCCCAAACTAACAAATGGCAGTGGCAGCCGAGTGGTATAAGTGGACACCTCCCACGCAAGTGGTCGCAGGTTCGAACCCGAGGCAGCACACCAATGACTTTTCGAAGTTATGCGTGTATTAGAAATAATTATCACATGCTCCAACGGTGAAGGAAAAACATCGTGAGGAAACCTTGCATGCCTAAAAATTTGTTTAAAACATTTATTGACGGCAAGCAAAGTCCCCAACCCGCACTTGGCCAGCGTGGTGGACTCAAGGCCTAACCCCTCTGTCATTACGGGAGGAGACCCTTGCCCAGCAGTGGGACATAAATGGGTTAAATTTATAAACTAACAAAACCATTTTCATGTTAAAATCGTGAAATAAACAAGAGAGAAAATTACCTCCGCTAAATTTTCAGTTCTAATATTCACGAAAATTAACATTTTACTACTCAATAAAGTATTAATCTTAAACATCTGAGTCGTACAATTTGGCTCGGATTTTCCTGACTCATGTTTTCACTTAGGCCCGTAGAGATTGCGCTAGCCTTAATTAGGTTAGGCCAGTTTCTTCAGATAAAAGATTTTCTGCTAATTCGACCGAATACAGTAAGTGTTCAATTATCGTTATATTTGAACGTCCGCTACGAATATTAATGGCAACAGCTTGTAATTTAGCAGCAAAATATTATTTATAAGAGAAAACCGATTCTTGAGAAAAGTCCTAATCATTTGCGTTATTAATTGCGATAGAATTGCACTGTATGCGGCGATAGGGAAGGCCCAAATGGAGATGTCGGGACGACTTAGACGCGAAACGCAAAATAGAACAAATAAAGAGCATGAAATACTCTCAGGGCCAGTTTGACGGTTTAGGAATATAATTATGTCGGATAATCTATCTGCTAGTTAGAAAAGAAAGGCCTGCAAATGTATGAAAACCACTCGTAAAATTTCATTTCATAATTTATCTGAGAGTTATCTAGAAGTCATGATACCGAGCCTTAAAATTGGAAAACCTAAAATGCTGGTATAACCACAATAAAAAAACAGCCCTCGGAACTTTTTTACAACTAGCACATATTTCGCGCAAAAATCGTGTAGAGGGATTTTACTCCTCTTTGTTTTTTTTTTGTATAAAAATAACCGTGACGATTCACGATTTTGAATGGAATATTTCACATCGAAATCTATACGCCGTAGAATCTTTATATATATAATTCTTCTGTAAGTGTGTATGTCACTGAACTTCTCTTAAACAACTGGACCGATTTTGATGAAATTTTTTGTGTGTGTTCAAGGGGATCCGAGAATGGTTTAGATTATTAAAAAAAGTTTAAAATTTTCGAAATAAAGACGTGTAGACAGGACAACGTCTGTCGGGTCCGCTAGTATTTTATATAATTGTTCTATTTCTGTTAGCATTGTAAATAAAAATTCTGGATGCGTGGGGCCTGTTTTTACCAAGTTAAGCTGTTATTAATTTGATCATACACGGCGTAATATATAAAGCCTATATCTATGTTATGTAATGTATCTACTAAACATGCAAGATATTTATTATTGGCAAATTAAATATGCACGGTTAAAAGCCTGTAAAGCTTTGTAAAAATAGCTTCAAAGTGCTTCGCGGAAAAGCACAACGTTTGAATACGTTGCATGCATGATTCGTTTGATCATATTATTATCGCCGTATTTGTGAAATATTATGTGCAATATTTAATGATGAAACTATTTGTTCGCAATACTGATTGGACATGTCTTATAAAAACTTTGTGCGGGGATTGAATTAAAATTGTAAAATGTAAAACGTTTATATCGTTTCCTCTTATACCTAAAAATGTTGCTGTTGTTGTTGCTGTTGCTAAGGTCAAAACGACGGAAGGGTTCAACCAACTCGACTTATTGTTTTAGTAAAATAGTCTTTAAGACGCGGGAAAGATTTTTGGAGAAAAGAAAAAGACAAAATAATATGAGTAACGAAAACTCTTAGCTGCGCAGGACAGCTAGTAAGAGATAAAAATAGACCCCAACTACTTTATAACAAAAACTTAAACAAATATGTTAAGATACATTGAAAAACACAAAAAAGTAATAATTGGAATAATAATAACATTTAGTTCAAAAAGTAAAGAAAAAAATAAACAAACTAGTCACGTATTTCTTACCTACAAACATCACGATTTCTGTACTCTTCCAAAACAATTTTATTGGGGCATAAATAATAAGATTTACGTACATCCAAACCTTTTGCTGACGGCACATTGATAGCAAAAAATATCTTTTAGCGTTCATAACAAATGATATTATACGTTTGTGAGTTAAATTGTTTTATTCTACCTTCTTACTTTCGTTTGTACTACGGAAATGAATATTTGATTTCAGTTTTAGAAAGAAAAAGGATGGAAAATTTTATACCCAATTTGGTACTCAAATGGCAACCCATATATTATAGTTCGCGATTAAATAATTTTTATTTATTTATAAATAGCATAGGCTCGGTTGCAATATACATAGGTACTGTGAAATTTTTACATGTATTACCAGAGTTAAGTTACTCAGATAGCGTTATTCGTAATGTTTACTGACATGTCATTTTAGGTAATAGCCATGCCACGCGAAAGCTTACAAAGTGAAAAAAAGCTTATAGTAATATTACCTTTAGACCAAATATAAATAGCTTTAGATTCCTATAAAAAAATGTTGAAACTACAAATTTCGTTTCACGAGTAACAAATTTTATAGCCGTCCAAAAATGCTTTGTTGCAGGCTCGTGATAAATGGCTTCCACAGGTTTCACAGGTTTCATGAAACTACGTTGTAAAGGTATGTATCTTAAAATTTTAATAGCTTAGAGAAGGTTAAAGCCCCTTGGCTTTATTGCCGTCTGCGTAGCGCATTCTTTTAGTATTTGAACTTTTGCTTCAGAAAATCGTAATAAAAAACAAACAATACATTAAAAGCTGCTTTTCCCTAAGGCGAAGGTCTTTTCGGTCAATGCAAACGATATTTTATATTTGAGAAATAGTGTATAGGTTGTCAGCTGCTTGTTATGGAAAATTAATAATACAAAAACATGAAAGGTTCTAGCATAAGGGATTGGATTTTTTAGCTCAGAGTGTAGTTCCATGCCAAGATAGTTGAAATCGACTCCAAAATTTACATAATATACCTATATGTAATTATGTTTTAATCTATTACATTTAATGAAAATTTAAACTAAGAGTTGTGTAAGTATACTTGTGTATTAACGGCTTTGGCCTCTTAGTGGTAATAGGGATTCATAGTTTCATAAAAGATTTTACTATTTCAGAATGTTCATAGAATCACGTAAAAGGCTGCTACTACTTTCTGCAAAGCCTCATTTTACAATACACATATGGCAGTTTACTCGCTTTTGTTTACATCGAAACTCCCAAAAGCGTTAGTATGGTTGTTTGTATAGAAAATTGTTTAACTATGTTACGTAGTAATACACAGTGTACTCGCTGTTCTAGTTATGTGGTACAATAAGGAAGCATTTAGGGGCTGTATTAGATTTAAACCTCGGAGGAATAGTAATGGGAGTACTGCAGAGGTTTTTGTATATAGTTTCACGGGGTGGCTTTGGAAAAATATGGGGTTAATTTGATAACAAAAATAAATAAATAAATCACACAAAAGTTAGCGACGAGGCCAATATCCTGTAGTTGGTTGTAAATATAAATAAAGAAATGTAAAAAAAGGCGGAGCTTACTATCGTATTATATCAAGCACGTACTCGACTTCCGGAATGAATTGGTAATTCTAAAAAGCTGCCAGTTCTGAAACGAACCCGCGATATTCATTATGTTACTTTTGGGTTTACTAACTAAAGAGGCAGTTAATATTAAATTTAGTTAAAATATATATTATATTAAACGAGAACATAAATTCGTGGTGGCGTAGTAGTTGTAGCTTCGGGCTACAACAACATATTGTTAAAATATTAATAGGCTCACTCCCTAATTAGTAAGGTATATGAAACCCGAAATTTAATTAGCCAAAAAATATGTTGATACAATATGTAAAATTTTAACCCCAAACGGAGCTTGCAAAAAAATTAAAGACAGTCTAGGTCATTAGGTAACCTTATGTTTAAAATTTCTCCGAAACATATTTGCTTAAAAAAAGATTTATGATGTACATTATAAAAAATGAAATTTTAATTTTCGAGAAAATTACTGCTATTTACATTCATCGTTACAAATTCATTTAAGTTACATTGAAATCAGTTCTAAAGCAACCACCTTCTTATGTGGCCATGTTGAACATTTTTAAAAGTCAGCTTTTTGCCTACGAGAAAATCCTTCCCGATCCTCATTTCTTAAATCGATGAAAGAAAGATTTTCGCCTACCACCGACCTGCCGGAAAATCTTGATCTAAACCTTATCTTTGAATTGTTATCCCCGGAAATCTAGCTCAAAGTATTAGGCTTTATTGTCTTACGTCTCTATATCCATCTTAAAGAGTGAAAGAGACAAAATTTCCTATCACAGTAATTCATCGCATAAAAGATCCTTGAACGACGTTCCTTTTAGTTATTGTTTTATGAGTAAGTAAATGGTTACACGAATATTAAGAGCTTTTATGTAAGATTAAATGGTTCTTGGGAAGATAGTGAAAGAATTGGGACACTGGGTCAATGTGATTCTTGTTACATATCGTTTAATGGAGATTCTGATGTGGGTTAAAGTAGATTTATTATTTGATATACTAAAGCGTTAACTGCAGATTTTTACTGATTTACAATTAAATGTGTCCTCCAAGCCGACATTCGGCTGCCGGTTCAAGACCCTGTTTATAATGTCCAGGAAAAAAAACCAAAATTATTTCCTACAGTATCCGCTAGAGACGTTGTACCGATTTACATACAAAATGTTCGATAGCTAGCCGGTTGTCGATGGTCAATATTAGTTAAGAGTCGCGCTATTGGTGCAACACATTTGAAAAGTCGTAATGCGTAGCGTTGGTCTCTCACATAAGAAAACGGAGATATATGTATATTATTTTTTAAATTCTGTCGCAACTGTAAAATATAGTAACCTATTGGCTATGTAACTTTACTACACTGTCTTTGATAGTTGAAATTGTTTGCTAAAAAAACTGGGGCAATAAAAGTCAGTACAACGTTTATCTAACATTAAAACAAAGTTTTTGTTCACAACCGAACTTATAACTTAGAATGTTTACTTACCCTTATGATAATTCTACGGACATTTTACTAAGGCCCAATAAAACCATTACATAAGCCTGACCTTCAGTACTTCAAGGCAATTCCACCTTTATTGCTATTGCGCTAGATGACATAATTCTAGGTTAGTGCCTATTCGGTTTTATTGTTTCCTACTATAGTGTTGCTAATGAATTTGTGTCCTTTATTTCCATCGTAAAGTAGGTTGTAGTATCGGAACGTGGCTGGAAACAGTAACTGTTTGAAGTTAGCTTAGCTGCTAAGCTTACCCGTTGTTTTTGTTAGGAAAAATACGACGCAAATCGAAGTACTACAGAGGCTTGTCGCATCCCCGCCAATTGCAGTTGGACTTTCTTCCTTTTTTAACGCCATGTCAACAACCCGTTCTTTTTTTTTGTTACTTTTGACTCGTACCTTAGCTTTTCACGCGCTTGTTGCATCGATGGAAATTCATTCTTTAAATGGAAAGGAATTGTAGAAAATGAAGTAATTCTCTTTTGACTGGAGAGTATAACTTCAAATTTCGTAAATTTCAACGATAATTTGAATTGTTGCCGGCGTTGAAAATGCGATGTCACACATGTCCCCCTTTACACACACACTCTATTGAGCATGATAAAACAATCGTGTGCAAAGAGAAAGGAAAGAGCGTGCTCCGCGCTCATCTGTCAAGCTCGCGAAGAAAATCGCGAGCGAAGATAGCGCAGTCTTTGCCGTGCGTAATCCTATATGCCTGTAAGAACGCGCCATAGAGCGTGTGTGTAAAGGGGGCTAATATCATAAAGATTGAAAAACATAGATTTTTATATGAACGTTGCATGATTATTTGAACACTTCAATATTTATTTTTATACACAATCAGAAAAAAGTATCCAAAAAATATTCCACTACAACATACCAGATTACAAAAAAGCACTGTTATGCAGGCTGCTATCAACAGTTATTTATATCGCAGACTGTTACTAGCAGAATACAGGAACAAAGTTGTAAACACAAACTTTTGCCACACTATTCACTGTTGTGATAAAGTGCTACTCAAACTTGCATGCTCTCTGAATACAAATAAAATTACCACTGTTTATGACGTTTTAATTTTACTCTTAGTTATTCTGTGCAGTGTTGTAAAACTTTTGTACGTTTTAGTTTAATTAATACGATATGTTATTTAAAACTACAAGCTGTGTTTTAGTGAATTGTGAATGTCTATTTTAGAGACGAGCATGTTTATTTTTAAACAGCTTTTTTTAAGGAAGAAAAGGTTTCTGTTATAAACGTGAATGTATATATATTTGAGTAGCATTCAGGTTTTGTATTCCTTGTGAAATCAATGTGAATCAAATTAAGGTCACTTTATTTAGTAACATAATATATTATAGTTAGTAACATTTTACTTAAACAAAACTTATGTACGTTCCAAGCGAATTATCAAAGATTTAACATGTAACGAACAATAATATTACTATCATATTAAAAGCATTCCATTACTATTCTTAGCTATACATACATTGCAAATAAAAACTTTCATCAAAACATTATACCTAACTCACCCTTCATCTCTTTATGACAAAACCAACTGTCTGTTAAATTAGTTACAGAAACCGTAAAACGACATTTTATTTCAAAGGTCGCATTATTTGTTTTACAGCACCCTTTAAAAAGAACGGTTTTGTTTGTCAACAAACAACTTTGCATTGTGAAGTGAATGCTAAGAAACTGCGGTTGTGAGATTTTATATAAGTTCAAGGTCCTAGAAATTTGTGGAAGATTGAATATTTGGACAAAAATAAATGTTTTTTGATATTTTAGCTAGAAACCTTACCATGAACGATCATAAAAGTAAATGTTCTGATTTTATTTTTTTGAATTATGTGAGTGTATTGTAGTTTTTATTGAAACTTTCTACCAGTTTTTACAAAGCTTATAAAGCAAAGGCGTAATTTATAATGCTTAAAAACCTAATCTTATCTATCTAGACATAATAATATTTAAAAAATATATAAATGTAAATATAAATTGTAAAACCTTGATCAAAAGCCATTAGATATTATTCAAGGCAGTCCTGAAATTACATCTACAACTAAATAAATCTTACTGACAGGATTCACGATAGGTCCAGACTAGCCGTATAGGTTTACCGTCTAGGGAGCAAACGACTCTAGACCGAACATAAATCAAAAGAATCAGATGTCTACACCTCATTTTATAAAGTAAATGGAATATCAAGGCTTCTTTTATAGATAGAATGCTTTTGAAATTATGCGAAGAATATGTATAAAGCAAGCCTAGATCACTCTTTTACTTAAGTGTAATTATGAGGTCTTGCTAAGCAGTAAGATACTTCAGAGTTAAAGTAAAAAAGAAAAGAGTCACAATAATACGATCAGTAGCGCGATTCTGTACAGTCGGTACTGTCGAGTATCGAAATTATGACATTTAGAATGTACTTCCAAAATATTTCTTACGACACCCGCCAGAGGCTCTGATAAGATTTTCATACAAAATTTCTCCATGACAGGTCGGTTGTCGGTAGTCGATAGTAGTATAGAATCGAGGTACTGTACTTAGTTTTTGAAGGCGGACCAGCGCCAGTCTGATTGGTGGTCGAAGTTGTCACCATGGACACATTTGGTCAAATTGATCATGATTGTCATCAGATACCCTTCCGGAAAATTAAATCTGTAAATGGTTGTCACTAAAAAAGTACTATCGTAAGGGCCTTCACCACAATTTTGGGAGTAAAAATTTCGGGAACAAACTATTCCTAATTCAACGTGAAGTGACTCGTGCAAATTGCGCACTGACTTCAAAGAACAGCTTATCTCACCACCAGACCGTTGTCAACGCGTTATGTACAAAGAGATGTACATTCGGTTACATAGACACAAAGTCTTTTGACTATTGAATTAATATGCACAAGAAGACATGCAAAAGGTGTTTTTTTAAAAAAAAGGATATGATTTCTCATAGTCAACATTTATATCATGTTCTGAGGTTTTGCTGATTCTAGTACTCAAGGAAATTAATATGGGAAACATTTTGCTATACCCATCTAGAGGTGGCGAAATTCAACGTGAAACTACAAAAAAACGTTTTCAAAGATATACTATATTGATGATAAAGTCAAAACTGCAGTTATTTAACATTTTTGTCCCAGGGGAATAGAATCTTTTGAGTTTTGAAACTTGATGATTTCCTTGGGACCCATTGTACCTTAAAGAAGTTTGATATTGTTTCTATAAAATAATATATTTTCAGTATAAGCCATTCGGGATGTATCAAAATTTGAATTTAGTATACCTAAATCCGTTTGATTTTGCAAAACTTGCAAAATTTTGCAAAAGTCTTTGATATTTTCTAGAAAATTTTACTACAAAATATTAGCCTGAAGAATACTTTTTGAGCAATCTACTAAGCATTAAAAAATTTGTAACTGAAGAAGAGTTTATTCCAGTGAAAATAATAACATTAAAATATCATCAATTTTAAAACACTGTTTTTCTTGTAAACTTTGTGAAAAATAAAAATGAGCAAGAGAAAAAATGAGCACCTTGATTAAAAAATAAACCATTGTTTTTTTTGTTTAAATATTTTTATGTTTTAATTTGTTTTTAATAATAATAAAAAAGTCAGCACTGCACTTTATTGTTTTATTGAGATACAAATACAGTTGAAAGTTAATAAATTAAATATATACAAGTTTCAAAAGGGCGCATGTCTATATGAAAAGGGATTTACTGTAGAAAAACAGACCTCACACATTTCTATCTTAAGCAGCTTTGTACAAAAATAGAAACATTAGCAAATACATTTGCAAGCATAAAATCAACAGGCTTCCTCGAATTTGAAAAAAACATCGTCCAAATATCACCTTGGTCAGTAGGCCACCAAAACAGCTACTAAGGCCTTCCGTGGGAAAATTTGGTACGTGATAGGAATACACTGTATTCAGCTACGGTTAAATGGTACCCAGAAATTAGAAAACACCATAAATAACACCGATACTGTCGATTACGTGAAACTTGAAAATAATAAAACGACAAACGTGATCTGAATATTGTGAATGAATTTGTAATTAGGCGGTTTTTGAACCTAAAACGAGGATCGAAGTCATCTCTTGAATGTTACTCCAAGTACTAGTCCTAAGTTGGGCGCCAATTAATTTGTAAGAAAAAAGACAGGCGTAAATTACTTTTAATGATATTTATTCACGAAAACATGTGGGTTGTATTTAAGTTAGAGAGCATTTCAACACAGCAAATTGCAAATTTGCAGTCTTTCATAATTATCCGCTAAATAAGAAACTCAACGAACAATGAAAGTATTCGTTTGACTAATTTATACTCATAATTTAATCATTTCAAGCCTTAAGTCACGTATTTTATAATATACTAGCTGACCCGCGCAACTTCGCTTGCATCACATAAGAGAATCATAATTTTCCCCGTTTTGTAACATTTTTCACTGGTACTCTGCTCCTATTGGTCGTAGCGTGATGATATATAGCCTATAGCCTTCCTATATAAATGGGCTATCTAACACTGAAAGAATTTTTCAAATCAGACCAGTAGTTCCCGAGATTAGCGCGTTCAAACAAACAAACAACAAGCTCTTCAGCTTTATAATATTAGTATAGATAGAAAACAGTATTTTTGTGCTATCTCTGTAATAAAATTCCACAAATAATTTTAAAACTTAAACAATTCCTGCAATTCTCATCGTAATGAACGTATTGTTTTTCCGTACATTACATTCTTGCCATATTCCGTTGTCGATTTAAATATTAATTGCGTTCCAACATTCTGAACATGCTCACAATGAAAAATTTTATTGCAGTATCCATTAAAATATTCTGCTACGGTGAGTCCCATGTTAGGGCGCCAATATCGTGTATACAATTATTTCATCACTCAACATTATTTCAATCAACATTATTTCAATTCCTAGAACTATGATGTATGAGAATTCACTTCTGTGTATGTTTTTAATTCATTTGAGTCGAATCTATATTTACGTATTGAATTCGCGCAGCAGATAAATTCATTTCTATTGTGTTTCGTGGAAACGGTGATTAAAATGTTTGGTTTCGTGGCTTTTCCATGTAAACCATAAAAAACACGTAGTATCTTGAGCTTTGAAATTCAATGTTGTTTAAGAGTTAATACCTACAATGAATAAATGAAAATTATTATGCGTCGCTTAAGTAAAAGAGCATCAGAGCTGTCATCAAAAAAATAAAAACTTATATTCTCATCTAAACACGAATTAAAAACTTTCTTTTAACTCTGCAGTTTCACCGCTCACGGTTAAAAATGTCCATTACTTTCATTATAATGGATATTAACTTGTTGTTTCAGAGTAAACGAGATAAAAGGTCAATGACCTCGTAATCTTCGCCTGAATCTAGTAGTACTCAACTGGTACATTTAATTCTACAACAATAATATTAAACTACTCGTATAACTACTTTCTACACATTTTATTGTCTGCGACTAATTTAATGGTTTCCATTCAAGTTTTCTTATTCCTTTTATAGGACTTTTAACATTGTTTAACCTCTTCAACACTGAATTACTTTATAAACAGTTTTTGTTCCTATAGCACTTTGAGATCCTTTTTAGTAAAAAGTCTAACACACAAAGTACCTTTTTGTACTAAGATTATTCTTTGAATTTGTTTGATAAAGTTGAAAAAATAGCCGGGGTTAGTGACCGCTGAATGTTTCAAAACTATTTCGTTCAAAGTTGGAAACTTGTGCCTTGCGTATTGTGAGACGGTTTTTGTTCCCGAGTTGGGATTAGCTTTTTATGGGTGACCGATAGTATAACCTTTTTTCATAGGATCACCAAATATTGTTAAAGAATTATACTTTCTAGTGAAATAAATTATTATTAGGAATTTCTTCTAACTAGAATTTTGACGTTTTAAAAGTTTTACTTTACAGAAAATTTTGTAGTGTCAGAATTGTTCCTCAAACAAAGTTAATCGACAATAAAACTATTCCGCCTTGGATACCTAATTTTCTAATTTCTACGTCGAGCATAATTTTGAGATATTTCTCTAACTATCTATAAATCCTAGTTTATAAGAGCATTGCCCTAGAATACTAAACTACGAAGCAGTAGGTTCGAAAGCAAGGATATTCTGCTAAAACCCAAGCTCTAGTTCAATAAGTCGATTAGTTCAGTGGCTTGTGATATTGGGTTAAAGGCTTTCTTTATTTTGTGATTAGGTTTCATTCACTTCCACATAAGTTGGTGCAAATATCTTTGGTCTGTATATAGGATATTTACGATAGATTAATAGCCCGTGTTTACTTTCTAGGGTCCTCATAATAGCTCGCATCACGTCGAGGCGTGTAACATCTTCGAGTCCAAAAATCCCCACCTGTACTTACTCAGTCGGCCTAGGTACGCAGCAATACCGAATATGAGTAGATGAACTCGGTCGGCAACCCGAACCCAATGGCAAAGTCAAACAAGAAGGTCGAGTCGATTTTATTGTTAGATAAATGTTGCCAAACTGAATGTACCGAACCGAATATCGGTCTCACCGGAACCGAACTTGACGTACACCAGTTGTACCCCATAATACAATGACCAAGAATTGATTCATAATTAAATGCAAACAAGGTTATTTTGGCTTTCAGAATGTTTCAACGGCACGTGCAGCGCTATAATTAAGGCAGACGTTATCTTGCTACTATTTTCGCGTGGAATTGTAGCATTTTTATTTACAAATAATATTTATTTTGTGTTTCGTTTCATTCTACACCTACCTATATTACTGTAGGTGAGACAAGGAGCGGGTTCGAGGTAATAGAGTACTGACTGATTTACTATAGTTCTCTTAAAAAATGATTATATTTTTTACATTGAAGTGTCTTCGTTACACACTCAATCTTGTAGAAGTTTTTCCTTCAAAATAATCCCAAACGGTGTAATTGAATGCGAAGAGAAATTGTGTAATAGGAAATAGAAATCACTGTGACTTAAAGAGAATCTAGTGACAAGCTTCGAAAAAGGGTATTTGGTAGATTTCAGAGCTCAGTCACGTGTGAAAGATAAATGAATTGTGACCCGGAACCGTTTCAAGTAAATGTGTAGTGGAAGGTCCTTCAGAGTAAACGAACTATAAATCATTATGGGGAATCTATTCTGTGACTTGATTGTGGAATATCGGTAATGCTGCTAGTTTTGCAGCTAAAAAATGATCAGAATAAGCTTAACTAATGATTGACTGCTTAGTAAATTTGATATTAAGATTGGTCTTATATGTTAGAGGGAGTGACTTACTAGCCATTTTCAATAATATTAACCCGCTGCAAATCTCTTGTCTTGAGGAAGTTTTTGAAAACAATACAGAGATTTATCGATAATGGAGTTTGTAACATTTTTATGTTACATAAGTTCATATAGATAATTATGCCATTTTTCAAAGGGGTAGGCAAAGATCAAAGAATAATAGAAATCGTATAAAATAAACTCTATTACAATGTTCAAACCAGTGGAATCAACAATATTTTTTTCGAATTTCATACTTTAATTTTCATTCATGACACGCAGCAATTTCAGTTCTATTTTTATAGCATATCATACAGTAAAACGCAAACAAAGTAAAATTTACAGTTAAATAAACTAAAAAAAACTATACTCAACATTTACCCCTACGTTTTACTACTAAAACTGTAATTTTACTAAACTACGAGTAAAACAGAACACATAAATGTTGAGGTTTGACGTTGCAAATTGTATTTTAAATACTGCACTTTATATTTGAAGCTCAAAGCTTTTGTTAAACTATTCTATTGTAGGAACTGCAGTAGAAAATGAACATACTAATTTGAATTTAGTAGAATAAGTACTTGCATTTAATACATAGTGCTTTTGACTATTTGCCTCTTTGCTCACTATGAGATAATTTTGATAAGACGATAGATATTTTTAAAATGTTTAAATAGCTTTTTATGCTTTGTAATCAATAAATATTTTTCTGGCAAATTAAAGCACATACTCAAAATGCAAACATCTTAAAGCATAAAAAAAATTATTCACTGCATGCAAAATTTATCGTCACTTAACATTATTAAGATCACCATTCTTTACTTAATTTAGAAGTACAAGGAAACATGCAAAATTCATATCAATAGAAAAACGTCGCAAATCCAAATTAACATAAAAGTCTTTATGCTCTTTTGGAACTAGAAGTACAGCACGCGGTTTTCCTCACAATATTTATTTTCACGGTAACAACAAGTGACAGTTTGAAAAAATACCGCCGCGAAAATTGTAAGGGCCGTCAAGTACCAATGGTTACGGTAAAGGGTGCGTCATTAGGGTAATTTATAGAGCTTAATTTCGAAATCGTTTACGGAAGCGAGTACCCACGTTGAATTTATTATACGCACGGAAAGGATTTATATTTTGTTTTGTACACGCACGCGGAATTAGGGCATAATTATTGTATGTGGTGACTAAAATGAAGGTCAAAAAGTAAAGCTGTTTTATCTTCTATAGACAGGTCCGAGAATTCTTTTTTTTTGCTCGTTGCGTGATTTCAGATATATCGAGATTTAATGTTATCTATAATTATTTAACTTTTTATCGGTTAAGGTTATTACTATAAGTCTTGCATAATGCATTTTTATGATTTATTACTTATCTTGAGCTTGATATTTTCAGTTTATACAAAACTTATGAAATATTCAATAGTTTTATCATGACTTTTAAAATTGATTTCTCAGACTAAATAAAGACGCTTTATAAAATTCTTTGCAGTTTAGTATGAAAATTGATCGTTTATGTATTTTCTTTTAAAAATATTTTTTGAATTAAATCTATTTGCAACGATTACACATTAAAGCCGTTATATTAAAGAAAATTGAGGCTTTTAGTTTAAAATTTGCTTAGTTTTTATTGAATGTACACGCAGATTTATTTTGAAATTGTAGTAGCACTTTATAAAAATAGGTTATTTCACCTTTACAGCTTTAAAACAATTGGTTCAAAAATAATGTCTTCAAAATGCTTCTATGTAGAGCTTTTTATTAATATCAAAGCTTTTAAGCTAGCTGTTAGTTTCATGTAACACACAAATACATTAGTAATTACTAGAAAGATAGTACAATTTTTATTCGCAAATCTCTCAATCTATAATGACGATTAACCTGGCAACTAAATGTTAAACACTGATTGCAGCACTAAGCAAAAAAAAGCATGATTTTACATAAATATTATTGTTATAATACCTTGAAAAAAGGTCATTTTTTCAAGGTATCTTTTCAAGGTAACTTATTGATAACTTACTGTAATTTCACAACATTTTGTTTTCAAAAAATAAATACATGCCGATGATGATGATTTAATGATCTTTTTCACATCCCGCTACATCATACAGCGTACCGTTCTATGCGTTGGGGATTAATTTGTTTCGTGTAGTAACGTCTATATGCACTATTCAAATAACTTTAATCTAGATCCCGTATGTAAGACTCTTTATTAAGTTGTCGGACTAGAGTGCGGAACTTGAAACAAAGCAAAGTCAAATTGATGATCGCGTTAATCTTCACGTTAATTAAGATAACACTAGATTAAAACTAACTAACACTAGATTAAGACTAGTAAAGCCTGAACTGTAACTCGAAACTCATTCCAAAAACATATTTCCTCATTACCCTTCATACATTGTGGTTTATTTTGTTCTTAAACTTTAATCAGGAATTCGTGAATTTTACAGTTTAAACCTTATTTTATTAGTGCTTCACTGGAATTAGTTTAGGCAAACTTTGAGGTTTGGGTCATTTATTACCCAAATGCACACAAATAGTGGTAAAAGGGATTGTGGTTGAACGCGAACGTATTTTAGTGAATTTAGAATTTCTAGAGCTTAAACATTTATTGAATTATATTAAATCTATATTCATATTATAAATGTGAAAGTTTCGATGTTTCGATATATGGTTGCTACTCAATCATGCTAAAACTAGTTAACGGGTTCTGATGAAATTTGGAAAACAAATATTTTTTATCCCGGACTAGCATATTGTATAACATTTTTTTACCGGATTTCTTTTATCCGGTATAGGTCAGGGGCAGGACTTTATTTGTTGATACTTATAAAAAAAATGATTTCTTGGATTGGATGTAAGTGATGTCTATTAAGAATAATAGTTAAGTCATTTCGTTTAATTATTTTTTCTATAGTGTCCATTCTCATTACTTTACTAATTATAATTATCATAAAATGATTGAGAAAGATTTGCCCTTTTACTCGAAGCATTTCAATTCAATATTTTTATACAAAAAATGGTTGTAACATTTCCTTTCCGAGGGCATTCAAAGAACTCATTGAAATGTAATAAATTTCTTTTTACTCTTATTAGTTATTTCCTATCGGATATTGGCAATTTTAATACTATTAACGTCTTTGATTATTTGAAAGTAAAATTAAGATCTTTTTCAAAGAGACGTACATATTATTTCTCTTTGATTATTTTGTATTTATATTGGGAAGGTTTCGTATTATGTCAATACCTACCCTACCCTTACAAATTAATTATTGACATAATTTTTTATATCAACATAATATAAAGACCTCATCAATATCAGTGTTTATCGTTAAATCTCTCTCTTGCCTCGGCTTTACACTGGTTCTAAAATAATTTAACAATTAGTTTCTTAAACTCTTACAAATCATTCTTAAATAAGGTAGTTGCCTACCAGTCAAATCAGCTACGCTTTATGAAATGTCAAAAACACATTTCAGTATAGAAATACGACGTAGTGACGTCACTATGCCATATTTTCGTTGGTATCAATTGAGTGTCAAAAGATGTTTTAGTCTGTAATAATTACAATTTCAACATAATTTAAGAAAAAAGCTACATAGACTTAGCATTTTCGATGAACCTTTTACGAGTACGAGTTTAATAATTTTCGTTAACCCAGTCGACTACTCAATTCTTCGTGAATCGTTCTATCTCATATGTCTTTCATAGAACAGGAAGAGTCAAAAGATATTATGCAACACCGATTCACATTCACATTCAAATTGTCAATACGCCAATCCATTAACTACCACTGATAATAACAGGTTTCTTAGAATTCGTTTCATCTCTCGATGCAAATAAAAGCGGATAGGGAAACGTGATCTCGCCTCTTTATTGTAAGGAAATGAATAGATATTACTTCACTAGAAAATCACGAACCTTACCGTATCGGATATTGCTTTTTGTATACGTTATACGTACTCAACCAATCTTGGGAAAGGTCTTGGGAGTTATCGAAAGGAACTTGCAATGTAGATTGTTAATATTCTGAATAAGCGAACAGTCCGACAACTTCGTATAGAGCCTTGCATGCTGGGTTCTCGGGTGGCAGAGGCGTACAAAATTTGGAATTCAAAACGTAATTCACCGCAGACTTACGTAGTACTCGTAGAAGTTATGTATGACAATTTTGTGAGTAAGTGCTCAATGGGGTGGTTTAGATTTATTGTTTAATCCAATGGGTATGTTATCAATATTAGAAACACACATTTACATTATATAAGCACAATCAAAGTGGTATTGCATAGATATATTATGTAGTTTCCAATCAAATATTAGAAATCTTCCACCACAGTTTCACTTACGATACCCATTGTTCGACTTGACCTTTTTATAGTTAAAAACGCTTCAACAAACAAGCTTTGCTTTCATTCAGACAGTGTTTGTTTTGCAAATAAATTACCCGTTCAGTGTTCACAGATTTAAACTTGAAACAAAAGGTAGAAGTAAATGAACAATAAACATCTTTTGTACGGAAAAGTTTACAATTAATTGACTTTAAGCCTTGGTGAAGGAACGATTGCGAAGAAACATTGCGTATCTAAAAGTTGTTTAAACTGTTCTTGAAGGAATGCCAAGTCTCCAGCCAGCACTCGGTCAGCGGAGTTGATTCAAGGTCTAAGTTCACTCAAATTTCAGAAAATTACATAGCATTGGGACAATTATAAGTTATTCTTGTTAAATTTACTAGGTAACTTGCGTGGCTCCCATCACGTATAAAGTTTCATAGCCTTTTGGGGGTCGTATTTCACATATTATTATGCATAATCCTAATCAATCATAGGCTCAAAACATCCCAAGAAACCTAAATCTAAATTACTAAAAAACCCTGAGACCCCTAGACCTAGATGGAGGTAATTTTATCGAAATTGGTCATTCACCGAAATCGGTTCAGGAAATTAGCGATGAAAATGACACAGACAGACCGTCAAACCGTCGCATTTATAATATTACTATGGTGGATAGATTAGCCTCTTCAAACGATGGGAAAAGTTGGAGGTCCTACGATTTATCGCTTGCACTTCAAGTTTAAAGTGAAACTGTCTTCTTTAGGGCAATCTCCTTTTTCGAATCGTTGGACTTGACAGTTGTAATTGACGATGGAGTGGAATTGGCTCGCATTTCCTGAAGTTTCATTGTTATTGTCAGCGCATAAAGATTTTGCTTAGAGATTTTAAGATAGTCTTAGCTTGAAAGACTAGGCTATAAAGAATAGTGCGAATTTCACAAATTTGTTGAAATTAGTCAAAGTCTTATTTTTGTCTGTTAACTGATTAAAATATGAAACTTAGAATTCGTATAAAAATAAATATAAGGGCGCATTTAGTTCATTCAAAAAGTATTATAACCGGTTCTACCTAATCTTTATTAGTACCAGGTAGCTTGCGAAGAAGATTTTTGACAGTTTTTTAATATATTTGCAGTACAAAATATCTTTTAATTTTCTAAGAAATTATTATTTCGTTTGGAATTACCAAATAATAATATTATCAGTGATATAAAATCGATGTACATGTATTATGAAAAGAAACCTTTTTATGGCTTTAACTTAATCAAACAACAAACCAAAAATATTTACAATCAACTGCATATTTTCGTCTATAAAGTTTTAATAAAAACTGTACAAAAACTCACGATTATATATTTCTAAAAAGTTTTTCGAAACCACACGTTGAAATATGAAGCGTGCATTTGACAAATTTTCTGAATCAAAAAGTTCAACGCATTTCGTTATGTTTAGTTGATATAGAATAAAACTTTGGTATGTAACTTTGTTCGTAAATTTTATACACATGAAAAAGACTTAATAATTAATTAAATTAACAAAAGTCAACATTTTGAACAATACGGTAGAATTGAAAACCTTGAATAAAATATAGTATACAGTGAAATTTTTAAGGCTCGTCTCCCTAGGTTTTTTAATCGAACTAATATTACAAATCTTACTCTTTGTTAGTCAGTGTGTCTGTCTGTTTGTTACTCTACTCCTTAACATATGAACTGAACCTAATATGATGTTTCATCGATGTATTGAAGACTTGAACGGAGATGTTGTTAATATAAACGAAAAATCACTGCACGTAGAGCTATGGTTATAATTTAGTTTTATACAGTCCTTAGAATTTATTAGGATACCCTTCGGTTAAATATTGTTGTCGTAACTGCTATACAACACGCGATAAACTTCATTTCTAAAGAGAACTTGTGTAACCGTGATCTAACGACCTCCTGTCAACGTTGTTAACCTGACGCTTTTGTATCGAATATCCTTTGCTGCTATTTATTGAAGGATTGCTACCACTACCAAGGTCTGACCGCAAATAAAATTGATTATAAGTAAGTTAAGTAAGTTTGTTAGCTGAAAGTGTAATTAATATTATTATGTAAAAGTCGGGAAATAAATTGTTATTTTCCCGGTTATGGTTCAATTTGTACGAAAATAGATGTCATTCCTTTGTTTTTTTACACACGGCACAAATTGGTTTCAAATTTAAAAAAATATTTCAATAGGTCGCTTTTAAAATATGTAATACTAGCTGACCCGCTTGCGTCACCTAAGAGAATGAGTCAAAATTTTCCCCGTTTTTATAACATTTTTCGTTGCTACTCGGCTCCTTATGACCGTAGCGTGATGTTATATAGCCTATAGCCTTCCTCGATAAATGGGCTATCTAACACTGAAAGAATTTTTCAAATCGGACCAGTAGTTCCTGAGATTAGCGCGTTCAAACAAACAAACAAACAAACAATCAAACAAACAAACAAACTCTTCAGCTTTATTATATTAGTATAGATAATCGTCCTTGGTCAAGGAACGGAGTCCTTATTTTTGATGTTTTGCTCAAGTATTTTCTTTTATCTATCTAAGAATGTTAACTACATTTAAATCCCAAGCTAAACAAAGAAAGAAACAATAATCAATTATTTCCATAAAGTCTGCAATTATAAGCTACCAACTATAACTACAATAGTTAACTCAAACTCATAGTAAGAGTGTCAGATGACTCGTATTTCGCTTAACTGCGGAGTACAGCGTTAACACAAGGATGGATAATAGGCCATGTGTCACGTTAACGTTTTCTACGTAACTTATTACGTAACGTTCCAGTTGTGACACGTAAAAGAATAGTTTGTTCGTTATTTGATATGGTTGGTGCTTGGAATAATTAATTTGGAGAGACTTCAAGTATTTTTTGTTGGTAAATTGGTGAATTGGCTATGTAGTGAAGCTGTGCGACCAGGCTATTTGGTCGTGACGAAAAAGGCGGCAATTTCTTTTTTTGCTATTGAAGTAGGTATATTAAATCATTTAAGTCCTGAAATATATTCAGTTTTAGTGAAAAGCAATAACTTTAAACACACAACCAACTAATCTTTTGATTACGACAAAGGTACACAATACTCTAGACAACTCACAGATAAATAAAAAATATTGATTTAATACAGATTTTCAACTATAATTTGTCATTTTAGTTGTAAGTATTTCACATACAAAAATCTACAATCATACCAGAGGGTGTATCTACTTATCTCCGAAAACTAGCCTTCAAAACGTCCTTGATAAATCGCAAGGCATCCCAAGAACAAACCCACGTCTGCAAAAAAATAACTTCAACCGCATTTGTGTTATGACAGTTTCCTTACGACCGAAAGGATCACGTACTTCCCTAAAATATTTCCTCGAATAAAAAAAACTTAGAGGAAACGTTTTTAAGGCCTACTATGTTTATTTTTACAACTTCGGTAACTATAGTTCAGCAAATTGTAGAGAGTCTTTGCATGCACGATTTACGTGAATTTTAATTAATAATTCTGCGTATTTTCAAAATAAAGTAGTTTTATCAAACAGGCCACCGCCAGCGACATGAACCTGCGGGTCATTAATGTTCAAAATTCATCACTTTGTATCCACATTCTTTGCATGCTAACCTTGCAAATATGTGTCTGATTTTGTGATTTCGTACGTTTGTGAGATGTTTGTGAGTCATAATCAGTTAAGAAGACTTTAAATGGGTCAAACAAATTTAGTCCTTGCAAGTTAATAAAATTATGACCAGAAGCATCCAAAATGTCCTTCAAAGTTACGTTTCTGTTGAGTTACAGTAGGCCTCCTGTTTTATTCTACTGTCGGGAACAGAAAATAAATGATCTGCATGAATCAAGCTTAATGTATTTAAAGATATTCAAGTTTCTTTAGTGAGTTGGATTCAGTGTCAAGGTGTCTTTCGGTGTCGATTTGTTAAATCGTCGTAAATCTTTTGCCTGATAAAAATCAGTAGATGTGACATCTAACTTTGGATGTAATGGCTGGGCAAAAGCATAATACTATTAAACGTTTTAATACTTTACTAGTTTCAACAATTGCGCGTCACAAGTCCAACTCTCGGTTAGAATAAAACAAATATACTAATTTTAAATATAATTAGGTATTTTGGTTCCAGCTGATGATAGACGAAAATAGTTAGTTTGAAAGTTGTTAATATTAAATCAAAGATTTTGATTGAAAGGAACTTATTAATTGTTTTACTAAGTAAAAAGCTAAACTTTATGCCAATAAATTGTCAAAGTTTAAACTTTTTGTCGTCAAAGACGAAAAGTGGTGTCACGGAAACTTCAGCTTATCTCTTCCTAACTTATAAATTACGTAAAATTACAACATTTAATTACGTTTAAAGTTTATCTTAGAAAATTCAACCGCAACATTTTCGGTTAAACTTGAAAATTGTGTAAAATTTTAAAGAAACTTTTGCGGTATCTTGTTTCAGAATATTGTCACAAGGTTGTATTACAAACCATATTATCTAGAAAACTTGTTGTTCTATTTTTCGAGAGCAATACAGCTTTACTCGTCTTATGTATGTACGGAGTGGGTTCTATATCAAATATATTAACAGTGATTTTAATTTAGTACCATCGTAATTTTTACTTTGGCCTTATATCAGCATTCAAAATTCGTTTCACCGCTAATTTTTACTCGGCAATTTTTATTTACGTTTTCGTCGGACTGTGTCATTAACACACAATTGTAAAATTACATGAAAGAGAAAATTATAATTTGGCAGTAGGTACTCTGTTGACTACCTACTGCCGAATTCCATTCTCTTATTATGAAAAAAATGAGGCTTAAAATTCACCCATTAAATGTATAGACGTGGGTTTAGAATAGAGAGCACTACATCGTTTTTAGAAGCAAACATTGTCAATGTACACACGAACCATTCATGTTCCTATCGGCCTTGTGGCAATTTATATAGGACACGCAACGATTTTATTCTTCTACAGCGGCGTTAACGGTCTCCTATATCATTTCCAAGCGACCGAATCTTTGTGCAAATATACCAAATTGATGTCAGATTTAATATTTTTGAAGGTTTCTCCATGTTATCTGTATTTTGCTTCCGTTTCAATTTAGTTCCTGTCGGGTTTCGGACAAATTTAGGGTTGGTTCGTGGTCGAAATGCAAATGTATGGCAACTGTATTCTGAATCCGTTTACGCAATGTTCAATGGTGAATGTGAATTGGTTTTACAATGCGTTATTTTGAATAGCCATTGTTTTGAGTAGTTATTGCTGAATACTGTTTTATGAACTAATTTTCTGAACACGAAATATGAAAAGGTATTTATCAATACTATGTGCATTATATCATGATAATATAATTACCTGTATCGGCTCTGATTGGATGTATAAAAAAGGTAACGGAAATAAAATAAAAATAGCAAAGCTAGTCGAAAATTGTGATACAAATTTTAAACGACATTACCCTTTGTGTAGCAAAAAAAATTCACACTGTCTTAGCAGCTGTGTTTAACGTACTCCAATTCTTTTTTACATATTACCATACTAATTCAACATTACAATAGCCTTATCTTAGAGCTATAGACCTATTTCGTGTAAGTCCTAGATTTTATACAAAATAACCAATATCAAAACGACATCTAAGGCGTCATTAGACATTGTTTAATGTTTACATTAAGTATAATATATCTATACACACAGTACAGTGTTATATAAAAATAACGATTCCCGATATTACAAGAGTTATGAACTAATATATTTGCCAAATTTCAAGCGGAAGCGGAAGTCAATGTAACGATATTTATTGCTCTATTTGTTAGTTCGGATATTAAAACTGCAGTGAGTAATATCATTCTATAAATGGAACAGTTTTGGTTACATGTTTTACATGTTTTAACCATCTTAACAAAATAAGTGGTTCTCGATTTAACGGCAATTTGTTATTCTTCTTGTGCGGATTTTACTAAAATCACAAAACCGTGCCTTTAAAAATCATCTCAAAGCTTATACCTTGGAGTCGCTCTCCTCTGTTATTGGCTGTTCACATCGCTGGAGAAGTAAAACGGCGTCAAGTGGATATAAACAACAGAACACCCGTACAGTTCCCAATACTTTAATATAACATGAGGGTCGTAAATCTACAGACTTGTTTCGTAATGTTAACACATAAATATACCATCAGGGAAGCCTTGGGGTAACTTAGGCAACGAAGGATCATGGTTCCATTTTCTAAAGGTATAGTGAAAGTTTTTTTTTTTAATGGAGTAGTATTTAGTTATGCTATAAATATGATATACTATAGCTAACAGCCGCGCGATATCGATCTTTGAATGCCGAGTTTGTTCTGTGGATGGGTGACCATCTTATACATATCGAGTTCCTACGTGTTTCGGAAGGCATGTTAAATGTGAGTGTGGGTTTATAAGTCGGTCCCGACTGTTGTCAAATAATATAAAATCGTTATTACTGTGTCAAAGGCCTTCTGACAGCGGCAATAATTTTGCCCCTTAAATGATCACAAACTAAGCGATAACGAAATAAGTAAATAGAAAAAGACTAAACTACAAAAAATATTTTGGGTTATGTATACTTATATTAGGTTTATAATTATTACGATATGTCTAGTTTCCAAGAAGATGATAATAAAGAGTACTATAAGCACATACTTATATCCACTAGTCACCATTTCTACGAAAACCAAATGAATTGAAGCTGATATTATTAGACATTTGCAAGAAATAGTCGTGAGAGTACAAGATCTGTAGGTAAACACATACTGAAATGAAATACGCCGCTAGCTCTTTTGTAATTTAAGATAAACACGCTTTAGGTGGAACTGTTTAATCAAGAAACAATCTAGGAAAACAATAAAATAATATATGTACATTTATAATATTATAATATAATATAGAGTACACTTTTTAAGATGAGTGTTTAAGTATCTGGGGGCTATCGCGTATCTCAGTTGACAAATATTTGAAAGTCACTATGCTGTACATTGTTTCCTCACTTTGGTGATAGCGATTAACACGTTACGTCAAAGCAGCAATGTACTGAATAATAAAAATATATTTGGTGAACACTATATGTAACTGAGATACATGATCTACATAAAATTTATGAAAAAAGCTTCATTACCATAAAAAAAAGCGACCATGACTTGCCTTCTACCTCTGCCGTTTAGCTGTACCCGGTGAAATGGCAGCAAATCTGTTGACTCGGTTATCATAGTGTATCGTATTTTAAATGCCATAGAATCTGTAATGTCAAAATCTGTATCTCTTTGTAATTTATTAATCCGACTCAAAACACGCTTAATGTATACACTGACAAATAATTTTCTAGGCCTGCTATAAACCGTTTATTAAACTACTAAAATAATAATCATATATCATAAAGTTACAAATATAATCTGCATAATAATGAACAAATTATATTTACATATAAACCAAAATCCGTTCACAGAATAGATGTACCCTCAAAATATCAAAATTAAACCAAAAGAGCTTTTCAATTGCGGTTCACGGTTAATTCGTGGTGTTTAATTAAGTTACAGAAATTAATTAACAATTTGAAATGTTCGTTGTAGTGTTTTGTTTTAAGTCATAATATTATGCAGTGTATTTAATTTGGAGATACAGGGCAATGACATTCTCCATGTGTTATCTGTTATCTTTATTCTTTTCTAAAACCGTGTAGAAAGTTTTCAAAATATTTTTAAAATATTGAAACAAGTTACACAAAGTACCGAAAAGTATCGAAATATTATGTGCGTGTGGGAATCGTACCGACCTTCTTGACACTGATAGTGGATTGATGACTATCTTAAACAAGGCAAGCCGTCGTACAACACAATGACACAAGATAAAACACGAGATGGAAGAAATTTTCATTTTGAATGAGGTGGTCAAGCTGCTTGCATAAACTAAAGAAAAAAAATCACGAATTTTTGATGTTGTACTACAGTACAATATACATTAAAAATTCTTTATTATTATTAGGAAATTAAAATCATAGGTAGCACAAACATCTTCGTCCTGACTATTTGGACACAGCTTCTTGCCCTTTAGTGAAAGAAACAAAGCAAACAATGTCTATAACCTTTTACAATAAAATAAAATCGCAATATCGTCCAAGATTCCTTCAGATATCGAATCTTAGTAAAATAAAGCTCACATATAAAATATCAATCATTCCGATCTTTCATTCGATCAACGATCCTTTGGGAAAAACTCCACTTTGTAAGAACAATAATATTATTGTAAAATTCAGATTCCAATCACGATTTATTGAAAGGTAGCAGTGGAATATGATGAGAATTTTGTTTTGATGGAAAATATAAGAACAAAAACAGGTTTAATTTTATTTACGTAGTTATACCTGCAAACAGCATCAGCCCTGTAATACCCGATGGTTTATGAAATGCAGTCACGTTTCGCCATATAATAAATGAATTATACAATTAACTAACTACTATGTGGTCGGGGGACGAGCCCATTGCCATATATCGACCACGTTGCCATAGCTGCGGGCTACTGTACAGATTCTCTAACATAAATTACAAACGAAAATGGCACTTTTCCCGACCCTGAAAACCAAGAGACCAAGTACAGAAGTCATTTATGTATGTACTAGCTGACCCGTGCGGCTCCGCTCGCGTGAATTTCGTACTGTTGCTTATTCATTTGAGCACGCGAATTGCGAAGCACTCGATACACCTACACATAAAAATGCTAACAACTCTTTTGTCATCTAATGGTTATTAACGAAAGGGACCCGAAGGGCATACAATGTGACACAGGCTCAGGCAGGCCTGATTTCCTGTGGTTACCTTCTTTTCCGCTCTCGTCTGTATCCGTACCAGTTTACAGTTTAAAATATAATACCTTATTATAGACTGACCATTGCTTACCCGTCTGGATTCAGAATATTATTATAGGTACAGACAGACCTATCATGCCGGAGTCCTTCACGCGCGTAATAATGTATACTTGCGATGATACGTCCGGAACCGCGTAACCCGTAATTATTTTTTATATATCATCCGTTGTTTATTTTTTAAAACTTACCACATAGTCTGTTTCATAGCTATCCAATTTATTTCCTTAATGCAACCAATTAATTTAGTTATGTGTTACGACTACAACGCCATCTGTTAGTTGCGGTGAACAACGACAAAAAACGAAATTACTCGATTTGCCATCTAGGTTATCCCGACCGCACCGGACCCACGTAAACCAACATTTTTGTGTAATATATCATACAACATTTATGTTTGAAAATCTTATCAATGTATAGCCTGTTTCAAAGGTATTTTTTTACAATATAGCAATCGAAATAAATTAATTATGAAAAACATGCTGTGTTGCTGACTATAACGCCATCTATTGGTTGGTGCGAACAACGGGTATCGATACGGCAGGCACCGCGTTAGGCCCAGCGCAGACAGACCGGAATAATCCTCGCGCGGTCTCGAGCATTTTCTTTACGGCTCGCGGATGCTCGAGCATGCTCGCGACTGCTCGAGCTTGCGCGAGGAAAACTTTCTAGGTTACCATTCTTCATTAAACAGGCCAGTTTTTGTGAAAATTCGTCAACGATGGTAGACTGGGCCATGATTATAATTGCTCTTTTGACTGAAGAAGAATAAAAAAATCCTCTCCGCTGCGCTCCTCTCGGTCAGCGCAGACCAAGAGGAGCGCAGCGAAGAGGATTTTTTTAACGCACTTGAAAATCAACTTTAAATTAATTAAAATAAAGTGCATAATTGCTTGAACCTGACAAAAAAGGCTCGCGCGTCCTCGAGGATGCGCGGGTATCCCCGCGCATACTCGAGGACGCGCGAGCATCGTACGAAAAATTTCAATGTTGTTACTGAGTTTAAAGAGAGAGAATGTCATTTTTATTCTTCTTCAGTCAAAAGAGCAATTATAATCATGGCCCAGTCTACCATCGTTGACGAATTTTCACAAAAACTGGCCTGTTTAATGAAGAATGGTAACCTAGAAAGTTTTCCTCGCGCAAGCTCGAGCAGTCGCGAGCATGCTCGAGCATCCGCGAGCCGTAAAGAAAATGCTCGAGACCGCGCGAGGATTATTCCGGTCTGTCTGCGCTGGGCCTTAACTATATATATGCGAATGTTGTAAAATGGATTGCAATACCATCTATGGTCTCTTTAGGGAAACGCAGGTTCAAACGATTTCTATGTATTTTATTCAATTTTCTAAAAATCTATGAAATTTGATGCGATAAAAAGTATTCCAATAGTTGCTCCACTACTTATTCTATGCATATAATAAATGTCAGTGCATTCTATCCGGTAGTTTTCACGTGATAGCGTAACATACAGACGGAGGACAGACAGACAGACAGACAGACAGAAAAGAAAATTATAAATTGCAGATTCGGTATCAGTATCCGTTACTAAACATCCCCCATTGGTTTTTTTTTAAATATATTCAATGTACAGAATTGACCTCTCTACAGATTTATTATAAGTATAGATATTACCGCCAAGACCAGGCAGTATAAAATTTATATCTTATTATGATGTATAAATTTGATCTTCAGCATGCAACGTAGGTAATAGCAATGTAACAAGTTCCCAACAAATACTCATATTCTTCCGCGGAGAAAATTACGTTTGTTTTCCCTCCTAATCAAGGTACAATGTACACACACAGATTGTATTGACCAAACTTCCCATAGCGTATTATACTCACGCACTGAAACTCGGTAAAGGTTTTTAATAAAAAACTTCCATATGTCGTCATCTCGCGTTTTGGGGAGAAAGTACAAGGTCAGAAGTAAAAGCCTGATCGTGTTTCCGTGCTTCAGTATATTTTGAACGACATCAGTCATTGGTATGCCATCAATTTCACCTTAAACAGGTGATAAACAGCCTCCCCATGGGCTTTTAAAATAAATGGTCTATTTAAGGAATCAGGTTTTTATTTACGTCGAAATTGATAAGAAACTTTTAACCATCTTTTGCCTTATAGGAGGCATGCATTGCTAATATTCTTGCACCTAAATATGACGTTTTAATACACAGTTATAGTTTCTATCACTATTCAAATCTAAAAAATCGCGTACTCAAAAATAACCTTTCAACTATCCCGCGAGATAAAACAGCAAAAATATCCGGAATATTCGAACGCATGCCGCAGATTTTGACAGAAATACAACTGCGAACACAGGCTGTATTAGGCATGTTTGATATTTCCTATGAAAAGCGAGTAAAAAAGAAATTTGTTTGACATCAAACATTTTTAAAAGTACACCGTGTATTACTCGGAACTCAATTTCGGAATATGCCGACACGGGGCCTGCAACGTGCGGTTGACAGTTTCGCATTGCAGCCACAAATTACGTAACACATAACTCGCCAGAATTCGGATCGTCCCTGAGGGAAATCTTTGTAGGTTGCACGCCAAAATCGTGTAATGTATGCTTTGCTTATACATTTTTTTTTCATAAACGGCCGCCTTGTCAAAATGTCACTCGCAGTTCAAAACGATATGCTGTTCTCGCCTATCCCTCGGCGCTTTTGAGGGGGATTTCTAACAACGCAAAATAATATTCTATTTTAATTTATTTTATTTTCCTGTTTTGTTTTTTATTTCTTTCAATGAATATGTTATTTATTTTGAATAAAACAAAAGAAAACAATACCACCTTAATAAACAAATAGGTTTTGAACTTAAATACACACATTGAACTTAAACAATAATTAATTGTCTAAATTCATTAGAGGCTCCGGCCCAATACAGTCTTTGACTTGCGACTAGCGAGTATAGCTTTTTCCTCATGAAACTTTCGATTCGAACCCACTCGTGGCACTCTCGAGCTTAGCTATAGAGACTAATTTCTTTGCTGGAATAATAATTATGAAATAGACAGACCTTGTATAAACTTTTTATTAAAGACAAATCAAGTCACATGTTCATGATTCGAAATAAAACATTTAAATCTGATTTTATAATAATTGTTCTAAAGCTCTTCTGGACATAATATTTCATTGTAGCTTGTAGAAACATTAATCACGGAAAGATGATGTCACCTAATTTTTCATACGTCGGAAAAATGTAAAAATACCCAATAGGATTAAAAAAGGTTTTTATTGTTTTAGGGTTCCGGTTGGAATTTAACGCAAGTTTATTTTTACTCTTCGAGGAGATCAAATTTTTCAACTGTTAAAGTTCATGTCAACGAGAGTTTTGTATGTCTTTGAAGATGATAACATTTCATTGTATTGCCCATAATGTCGATGCTGGCAATTAAATTTTTTTGCAGCTGGAGAAAAAACATAATATTATTTCTATTTATCCAGAAATTTAGGACAAAAAACATCATAAACAACATAAGATTTATATCTTAGTGCTATTTTGTACAGATATTAAAATAATCACTGCCTAGAAAAAAAAAATCTAATACTTACGTTATTTACATAATTAAAAAAAAAAAAAAATAATAACGTAATTTCGGAGCAATAATTACGCTTGACCATTCCATATAATATTTTATCTCATCCGCTTCGATGAGTTTGTACAGACTTATCCGCGTGGAGTGAATTATTTATTCGAATTAAAGCAATTTGTTTAAACGTTGGGACGATGAATTGAAAAGTATTTGGACAACAGTTATTTATATTCTGCTTTTGACAATATTTTCGGTTGTTTCGTTGTGGCAAAAATGATTTTATACAGTGCCTAAAGGCGGGCCGTCAGATCTCTACCGGAATATAACATTTTTTTAGTATAGTATATTAGCTTATCTTGCATTTACCGCCGTAGCCGGATATCGGCTAGGAGGACTATATCTATATCTTGCATGTATATTCGTACAGTGGACCTCGTTTAATGTGTCACTGTCCCAATTTCGGAATGAAGTCAAAGTTTTAAACATCTTCCTCTACAGTTAATTTCAAATGTCACACTTTCAATACACGATAGTAATGACTGTAGACAAATACTGCGGTATTTTAATATATTTTAGCATACTACGTGGCAACCTTCCTAATTTTCACGCTCTACTTAACATAGCCTTACCTAGAATCATTAAACGAAAATAATTCCCCAGGTCCAATACCTCCTAGTACTGACCCATTACACAGCCCAATAAAATCTAATAGACAATCTGAAGGACATGAAATATAATATTTGAACAATTAAGTATACGTTTTATTACTTCTGGCCCTCTTGACAATTGAAGGCGTTAGTTCTGAGAACTTACGCCGTATCTTACGGGTAGGCTGTTACACGTTAATAACGCTTTCCTGGTAATAATATAAATGATGTTATAGGCCACATAGTGGGAGTAAAGTGAACAATATTGTGTCTCTACGCGGAAGGCCCTTTACTTGCTTATAGTCAAAATTTTGTTAGACAGAATAATAACTTTACAAGAGGAATGAATACTACAAAAATGTCTTATGCAGATTTTTGAAATATCACAATTATTATGTCAAACATTCTAGCAATATTTCCTTCTTAAAATTATTTGACGATAAAAAATTGGGCTTTACGAAAAACTAAAGAAATACTAAAGTGATTATTAGCCTTAGGGGTTGGACTCGTAACTTTTGCGTATGCCTTAACTAACCACTCGCTATAGAGACGATCAGTTTACCTGTAATGTGCTCATTAAAACCAACTTAAAGAGTTACAGAGTAAATACAGTTAAGTTACTGATTTGATATGCTATCAAATTGTAAGAACCCTTATATTAATAAAGTTTGTACATGAATATAATAACATTACAAAAGTAAAAATAACTTTGTTTATAATAACCAAATACCAAACCTTATAAAGGGTAAAACTCTCATATTTTTTCAAAATTGGATCGTAATACGGTTTTCCATCTCATTATTAACTTTTTAATATAAACAGCTTCGAGCGTCAAACTGTAGGAAGTGAAATGTAGCCGGTAACAAGTTTACTTGATGGTTCCGTGGAGAATACATCGTTAATGTCCAATTTCCTCGCTTGACCGTTGGTTGCAAGATGAATATTTATTACGTGTTGTGTGAAGCTCTTTAGTCAACGGTTTACGTTCCGTTAACGAAGTTTTTATTGTTGTTTGCATTGTCAAGTAAAACAGTTAATGTGTAATACAAAAGCCGCTGTTTAGCGAAATATTTCCGAAATTATTTTACTTGATTAAAATAAATAAAAAACGATTGTACTAACTGACTGACTTTAATGTATGCGACTGTCGTGCAAAGAGCTCGGGTTCGATTCCCGGGTCGCGTAAAATAGCCTTAAAAAAAGTTTTATGACTTGCCCTAAATGGCTAAAGGCGATTATATTTTACCTTTATTAAGTGGGCTGAGATTTTAAATGGCAAAACGTGTGTGTATTTACCTCTGCCAGTACCATCTGGTATAATAGACGTTATGATACCCGTATGTATGTATGTATTGAGCTTACCGTAAAATGGTTAATATAAAAGATAAATACAGAGAAAACAATAAAACTCATCCGAAATCCGGTTCGTTTACCTTCACAGTCCAATCGTTTTGTATTTAACACAAATTAAATTTATCCGATCCATTTCCACGTGTCAAAGAAAGACAAGCTTAAAATATAAAATAACAATTATTCACATATCACATTGTTTTATCCGACCGCAATCTATTAGTGAAACGGTATCCGTTTCCATTCTGCCTCGCCATAATCCGCTCTCGCAAAATCACTCTCATCATTTATTCATCGATTTTTTACCATACGTGCCTATTCCGAGAGATTTGAGGATAAACCGTTGATAGCAATGAATTAATAAACACACCTGAGTTACTGTTGAATGGATTTGTTTGTATTGGTTTTATTAGGGCTATTAAGAACTGTAAAATTTTGATAGATTGCCTCTGTGGCTTGTTTGTATTGCTAGAGTATAATGCACTGCAGATCATGAAGTCTCAGAATTTATGTCTGGTTTAAGCAAGTGTTCAATTGAGTGCTGTTGAAATACTCTCAATGTCAATGACAAAAATATAATGTGTATTTCATATAGGTAATTTTTTTTGGTACCTACCTATAATACGCAAAATGACTTTTTACTAACAGCAAACTACTACTTTTTAACAAAGAGTTTAATTGTGTAAATGACATGACACGTGAGCATTATGTGCATTTGATTTAACACGTGACAGCGGTGACAATAATGGATTGCAACTACCGGGGAAAAAATATTAACCACTACTTGATATTATTAAATTTCTTCGCATATTAGTGATGTGAGTGACACGTAGGTATACCGAATTGAACTCGTTCTCTCGATGATCGAAATTCTGTTAAAAAAAACAATGCCTAAGCAAAGGTGTTACGCACAGTTTCTGCTAACTTTTCTTAATTATTAACAATGTATTTCTTTGAGTTTAAAAGTCTTTTTATTTTTCCATTTTTCTTAATCTAGCTGCCATTGAAATAAAAACGTTAATCTTGCAATCGTCTACTGAAACACCTGACCGAATTAAAATACTTTTTTGATTGACACAGCTTTACTTTTATTAAACAGTTCATTACCAAAAGTGTGATAAAAACTTTGAGAAAAAGTTTCAATTTAACGGATACTTTTTATTACAGAATAAAGGCGTTTTATGATGACATAGTACTTTGTCTAATTTTAATGGTTTGTGAATAATTTCTTAATAGTCTTCATCTTATAAATAAAGTATCACCATAGGTATAAAAATGTCGATTAAAATTATAGATATAAACCAACGAATTCTAGATTTGGTAGCCGCAGCACTTATTTGAATGTAGGAAACAGGATATAAATGTTAAATAGTTGTAATTTTGCAAACCATTTATTTGGTCACGATATAAAAAAAGAAATCGAACTAAGGTATACTCCAAAGTGACGTTCGTATTCCTAGTGACTACTTCACTCCCTACGCTATTACAGCAATGTTAGCAATAGCCTACTCGTAAATGTGTACACAAAATAATATTTTATTAGTTTCATGGATTATCTTGTTCAAACAAAAAGCTTTTTAGCTATATCTGGGGGCACGGCAGTGCCCCCGCAAGTCGAGCAAAAAAAAGCGGCACGGCCGTACCATCTTTTCTCGAAGCAATTCAGGCCATTTTCGACCCCCTATAATTTCGTTGTGGATAAAACAAGAAGCCTGAATTTTTAGCGACTTATCAGTCATTGTATGAACAAGGTATATTGAAAATTTCAGTCAATTTGAACCAGTACTTTAAGAATGACAACTTGTTAAAGTTTTGAATTTTGTCACTCACTGATTCACTGACTCACTGACTCACCGATCATCAAAAGTCTAAGGCATTTCTAGCAGACTTAGAAGCTTCAAATTTAGAATACAAATAGAATTTAGTATCTTAATCATGGGAAAATTTCAATATTTTCTAATTTCAGTCCAGTTTTCTAAATACATTAACTGCAAGAATAACTTTGTAATCTTATACATTTATATAGGATTACAAGGTTACATTTGCAGTTAATGAATTAATTATTACTGTAGTATAATAGAAAATAATAGGTGTACATAGGTACCTACTGTATGAGGCATAACTTAAGGGTGTTTAGCCTATGAAACTGAACAACATTTCAATAGGAAAATATGTTGAATTATGAAAAAAATAACCGTCTTTCCATACAAATTGGACTTATGTTCGCTTTACAAAAAGAAGTGAGATGCCATCAAAAACATCCTGTAAAAAACCTCAAGTCTCGCAGCGTAAAAAGTGGTGAGATCTATGTAATACCAAGTCGATTAATCTGTTTAGTCTCTACTGAAAGGACCTTCTGTCTTAAGTTATTACATAAGTTATTATCATGCCAATATTAAAAATATTTCACGTTTAAAACAAATAGATCGACTTGGTCATCGCATGAAAACACAAATTCGCCATTAAAATTTCAGGAGCATTAATTTCTTTAAGATACTCATCTCAATCATTATATTCGGAAGGACCCTAGTGAGGAATTCGGTTGCTGGCCCGTCGTGCTGTGCAGTGTGGTACATACTAATAATCAAATCATGCGATGGCCAGGTCGATTTATTTGTTTTAAACGTGAAATATTTTTAATATTGGCATGATAATAACTTATGTAATAACTTAAGACAGAAGGTCCTTTCAGTAGAGACTAAACAGATTAATCGACTTGGTATTACATAGATCTCACCACTTTTTACGCTGCGAGACTTGAGGTTTTTTACAGGATGTTTTTGATGGCATTTAATTAATATAAATAGAATCGAGGCATCATATTTTATCCACAAATTGTTATAATATATACCAGATACGTTTGACATAACACAAACAAACCAAAAATACTTTATTCAAATCATTCAGCCAATTTACATGAAATATGATATGAAAATATCATTTTCAGAATGCAATTTACAAATAACAGAAATAACTCATTTCATTGAATATAATTTAACAAATATGTGTTATTTGTTTGGTTTCATTCAGCTGAAACAACTTTTCAGGCACGCTTGAAATACCAATTAATATTTAAGTATTTATTAAATAGGTGAAATTTATTTGTTCATAACGTTGTCCGTTATTATAGCGAGAAAACTGAATTTCGGTTTTCATAATTTATCTTTGCAAAAGTTATTCATCATCTTGGAAATTCTTCTCGGAAAATTGACGTAAAAAGAAGACAAAAATGTTGCTTATAGATTATAATAAAATAAAAACCAGTATACAAATTGTATAAAACCAATTTCTATAACATAATATTATACCCGTCTTACTACAAGTGCAGTCACGGGCACACATTCGTTATAAAGATATCAATATATTGTCACATTCAATTAATTTGAACCTCAGTTAATTAAATAAAAACCTCCGACATGAGGCACTCACACTCAAAGTAATTTATCTTTGTCTGCAATGAACTCTGCTATTCTTTGTACAAAACTTTTAATTTACTTGAAAATACTCAAGCATTTTACTTATATGAAAATCCTTCAGAATTAAGATTTGTAATTTGTCTAGTTTTTTTAGTTTGACAGATTTTCTGCATATGACGAAAGCTTTTGTTAATGACTTACGAAAGAATGTTCCCAAGAATTAATTTTAATTAATTAATAATGTCAATTTCGTTTTTTTACACGTTCATTATGAGCTTAATTTACTCGAAAAAGTATATAACTATGATTTGTAAAAGGCTAACATGTGGTACTGCTATTTTTACTACACAATAAATTCTATACCCAATCAATCAGTAGTAAAATACGGTGTTAAGGTTTCACTCATTTAAACTTTAATTCCCTTCCCGTGAAGACTTACGGAAAGAACCTTAACTAGCCGGGTGATCGGTATATCATTAGAGTATTATATATCTAACATTGAACACGTATTCAAAGTTGTTTTCACTGTTGTTCTCTGCAATGTTTCAAAACTGGTTCAACAAGAAACCGTTCTTTACTAAGTATGAAATAAAAATAAAGTCTAGTACTAGGTTTCAATTTTCCAATGTTTTCATCAATAGGCTACAAACGCTTTCAAACCGATGTTTACCGCGTACTGCGTTCTTTATTTACCTTTCATTCTCAGGTACGAGTAGATTGAACAACAACTCCTTTGAAACCTTTCTGAGTTATTTCTGTAATCGATTCGAAGTATATATAACAGTTTAGTATGTATTTAGAAGAAAATAACTGATTGTTTGTTTTGTTTCTCTATATTGTTAACTAGGTAGTGGCTATTTCAGGATTTTTGTTCTAAAAATGAAACGTGTTTCTTAGAAATCTAACATAAATATAATATAGATTTGTCGTAGGTATATAGTGACATATGAAGAGCGACACACAGTGGGTACGCTTTATAGTACCTTCTTTACTATGCGTGTAACAAATTGGTAGCCGACAAGAACAATATTATTAATAACAAGCTGACCCGCGCAACTTCACTTGCGTCATATAAAAGAGAATGGGTCAAAATTTTCCCCGTGTTTGTAACATTTTTTACTCGTACTCTGCTCCTATTGGTCGTAGCGTGATGATTTGATTTGAAAGAATTTTTCAAATCGAACCAGTAGTTCCTGAGACAAACAAACAAACTCTCCAGCTTTATAATATTAGTATAGATAAGTATAGATTTATCATTGTTGCTTACTGATATACTCGCTTTCTTCGCACAAAGGAGTAACTGATCCCACGCCAGAATTGCATTCCTAGTTGTTTTAGCAAATTACTCGTGAAGACACATATAGTATTACTCTCGAAATCATACATATTAATATTAATGTTTCCAGTATACAATAATTCAACACAGCATTTTAGCATTGCAGTAACGCAGTGACTATTCTAAACACTGCGACAATTAATACATCATGTTTTGCAAATTATTAGCTTTACATTTCCTTGTTTCGTTGTCGGGCAGTTCAAAGCTTGCTTTTATACAAGCCAATAGCCTTCGAAGTATAGCCGTGACTGTAGGTATTTGCGCTCTGAATGCAGGTAGTTTCGAACGTTTGCTGTTGCATTCATTAGGGAAAACTGAGGTCTATTCTCGTGGAGAGACAATGTGTATAGAACGTGTCTGTCAACTTTGAATGTCTGAATATAGCAACAAGCCGTGCACACAATCACTGTATTGTTTGTTCAATGGAACTAAGTTTAACTGGACAAAAAAACATGCATTTATAAATTACAAACAAATATTAGATACTTCAGGCGACGAAAAATTATGATGAAGCTCCTAAAAACTGACCTAATGCGTACAATAGGCCATCTAAATTGTTTTTACTTATGATATAATTACTTCTAAAACATACTTTTCAATACTTTCTGCTTGTATGGTATATTAGGTTCAACGAACTTTTTAAAGTTATTGCCTTAGTATGTGAACTTTACGAAATAAGAAAGATGTTGTGTTGAGACACAAATTTAAATTTTTCTCCACTTTAAAATGTAACAAAAAAATCTGAAAATAAGTAAAATTACATTTAAGCAGTTCACGTATGTCATCATTTATTTTCAAGTCAAACGAAAACAAGTTAAATAAGCCTTATTTTTAAGGTTCTTTAAACAAAATGGATGGTTGCACATATTTCTAGAAGTACCATCAATAAATATATTTTTGAAATAAATACGCACTTAGCATTCTCTTTTTCAATTCTATTGCTTTAACTTTTCTTGTGTAATGCCTACGTATGCAGTTAAGTTTTTTTTTATTTCTAAAGTTTTTGTACGCAAAAAGTATATAATACACATAAGTTTTTGCTTGATATCGACAGTAACGCGATCGCGTTGCTGCATTATTTTTTGTTTAAATACTTTACCTGTTGCCACACACTATTTTTTGCAAAAACTAAGCTTATTGGTAATTTTATCTAACACAAGCCTTTGAAGCAAGTTATTACCTAAAATACTCATTATTTTACATATAACATTTGAACAAGATTGTCAAAAATACGATGTGATATTTCGGAAATGGCACTCTTATAAACGCGAGATGAGCCCTTTTCGAATCACCTATTCAGTTATGTATGTAGCCAGATTTAGTAATGCTACAATTCGGACTTAAATAGCTTGGTTAGGCAATAGAATAAGTAATAACTTTGGTGTAATAAAACCGACAGAATGACGAACAACCGAAAGATTTTCTTTATTAACTACGTGAGTTCGTGAAGTTTTTTTTGGGAACAATAAAATTGTTTGCGTAGACGTTGTTAGCAATGATTAAAAAGCAAGGCTTCTTTTTACAAAGTTTTGGGTCGGCTAGTTAGTGAACTGTTGCTTTTATATTTTTTCTTTTTGCTTTTTTTCTACGTACCTAAATATTATATTAAAAATATTTTTCGTCTGTCTCATTATTATTTTTATGTTGTAAATAACAATTTGTGTGTGTTGAGAGTCTATAGGAGACGTTAATTATTACATGCCGGTAATTTTTATCTCGTAAATCAATAGATTATACCTACTGTAGTGCGACTTTCTACAGTCCTTACTTTCAATTATCATGAGTTTGACTTTTGAAATTAGTCTCTACGGCACCCGTTAAGGGCGCTAATCTATACTAATATTATAAAGCTGAAGAGTTTGTTTGTTTGTTTGTTTGAACGCGCTAATCTCAGGAACTACTGGTCCGATTTCAAAAATTCTTTCAGTGTTAGAAAGCCCATTTATCGAGGAAGGTTATAGGCTATATATCATCACGCTACGACCAATAGGAGCGGAGTAGCAACGAAAAATGTTACAAAAACGGGGAAAAATGTCACCCGTTCTCTCTTATGTGACGCAAGCGAAGTTGCGCGGGTCAGCTAGTCAGATATATAGATAGATAGTAGTAGGAAATAATATCCCCCATTTAATCAAAAGTCACACTCAATTTAAGGAAGTGATTTTTATTTAAAACATTTTTATATCCTCACTATCCATCAGACTGTCAGACATCATATCTGTTATAAGAAAACTTTTAATGTTAGTTTCTAAGCCTGACAATGGATCCAGCTGATACCTAAAGTTTATTACTCGACAAAATCTCACGAGAATGGAGTAATATCTTGCTAATAGTCGCTTTGTGTTCCTACGTTATAAGAAAGTTTTTATTATACTCTGAAATTTCGGTAGGCGTTAGCAATCTGTCTGTACAATTGTCTACGAAATTAAAGTAAGTTTTATCTAATTTTATTTCTAAGAGGGTTATTTATTTAAAGTGTAGTAGACTAAAGTAAAAGGTTTGAGAATTCAACATTTCTTAGCTGATTTGTTTATTTGGAATCCTTAACCGGTAATTTGTTCTCTTTCAAATGGTTTATAAACTCACCCCCTTTTTATAAACACACTATAAACCTTTTTTAGTTAAAAGCTACTATAATATGTTTTCCCTTCTTCATTTCGCTAAGGAGTGAAAGAAACAAAACATTTCATAAGCCTTTCATAACTTCATTTATTTTTATGAATATGAATAGGGTCAGTTTTTAATTTTCTGCTGCATTTTGATTTTCTTACGTATAATATACATATGTATGTTAACACGTCCGTATCTTTTTCTGGCGTCTCTCGATGTACAGAACTTAGTATAGACGTCGATTCTGCCTGTTCTCTTGCCATTTGTATCAGCAGCAGCTGTGGGTAATATTTGGAATTTAGAATTTGTGTGAACCTTGTAAAGCAGGCTCTCCATTAAGTTATTGAACTATAACTATATTGAAAAATAAATTTCTGCACAATGTCATGTCATGTCATGTCAACAATAATAATGAAACTGGCCTAAGGATATATTATATACTGGTACAATTCCTTTTTATTTGTATTATATAATAACTTACTTATTTGTTGTCTCAAACATCCTCAGTCGCTTATGTGTAGTTAATGTCAACGTTCGTGTGACATAACAATGATATCCATTTATAGAGGGATTCTCAGAAATCAGTGTTTATATAGGCCGGGAGAGTGCGAAGCCCTCGCGAGCTACAAGTGGTTGTCTAGCTGTGAGTGTTAGTAAGAATAATAGACGTTACGTGAGATGTAGTAATTATGTTATTTGTTGACATTCTTTTAGACTAACTTCAAATATTGGAAATATTATTATTAATATTCTTCGTTTAGAAAGTTTCAAAGTTAGATGCAGTCATTCGGATTTACTGCAGGTTAATCTTACTATAGCGAATAGTTATTCTCTAAAGCTATGCCTATCGTCAACTGGCGATCAGAGCCTCCAGCTAGCGTCGTATGGACTACTAGCTTTTACCCGCGACTTCGTCCGCCACCTGAATTTTCCCATGGGAATGTGTCATTTTTCCGGGCTAAAATACTTTTTCTATAATCTCCATAGGCTACTGCCTTTTTAGAGATATTTTGATACCCGAGAATCCTTTCTCGGGTATCAAAATATCTCCATACCAAATTTCATGCAAATTGGTTCAGTAGTTTAGGCGTGATTGAGTAACATACAGATAGACAGACAGTTATTTTCACATTTATAATATTAGTATGGATTTCACGTACTGACATTTGAAAGTTTTGATATTCGATGGTACCGACTGCACAGAATTGGGTTACTAATCTGGATATTGATGAATTATGGTAACACGTACCTAGTTCATAATACAAATTGATCCAATTAATTCCTAGACAAATGCTAACTATTAAATAATTCTAGGTTATAAACTTTGTACACGACTGAAACCCAGAATTTAGCTAGTAATTCATAAATAAATACTCTTTTAGCTTATGTCAACATTATTTATCACAAACACCTGAAATTCTATACTCCTTTTTTGTCTAGCCTTACATAAACATGTTATGTATTTTAACGTAAATAGGGAATATATTATTAGATATGTAGTTTATTTGTCATATAAAGTATTTTTAGTTTCAAGGCCTTATTCGCCTGGTAGTTGTCTAGACGGCCTAATTAGGTTGGCTAGACTAAAGATTTTTGTTATTATAAGTAAAATCTAATTATTGGCAGCGTTGTCAAGTGATTTAATATCTAGATTTCGTTGTTATTGTTAGGATGAAGGATGACTTTAAAATATAAACGTTCCTACAACGTTTGAATAAGCGTTAGATTCTAACCGCTGGATAACGTAACAGTAAATGTATGAAAATAACTATCAAATGCCACCTGATACAGAAATGGTAAAATCTGGCCTTATTGGTCGGTAAAATATAATTCTAGTGACATATTAGATATTTTGTATATTCTTCAACCAGCACAATTCTTAGCATAATTACCAACTGAGGTTAGTGTATCTGAAAAGTATATTTTCTCTTTCCACCCAACAAAATATAAAATACATAAAATGGATCAACCTAGAGAAACTATATTTTCTGGCCAAAGAAAAGGGCTAGATGGCCGGTTCGACACGACTTTACTCTTAGAACGAAAGGGTATTATAAGATTATGGTCTTCGTAGTCCATCACGTATGGCTAAGTGCAGTGCTTGACAGATTACTGAGAGAAACAACCGGTTTTGCTAGGATTATTTTCTAAAAATAAGTACTTTTACCGCTTTACTAAAAATGAGCTCAGAAGATCAAATCAAAAAAAAATCTCGATTTAGGTATATTCTACAATCAAAATAATTGGACAAATTACTAGCGAAATTGGTCTGACAAAACTAGAAAATTGGCATCGTAATGATCAATTAAGAAAATCGGTGAAGGCGAAGCCATGTACAAAAACTAATATTGTTTAATACAAAAAATCTCATTATTAAAGCACCCGATATGGCTTACATAATTAATTTATGCGTCGTAATAACGTAATGGGCAATAAACGCCAATTAAAGTTGGTAACTGTTCCAAACTTTGTGCTTTTGGCACAAACTTATCTTACGTGATATAGTGTTGTTACCTAAATGAAATGAGATATTTCGAAGAACCTTCTATTTTTTATTAACCTCTTAAATACTGCTTTATTCAGTTGTTTTACTACATCTGTAGCTTGATCGGTGTGTAAACTACTCACCATAAGATCTTTTGTTCGGGGTTAACTCATGGGCGCGCAATCTATACTAATATTATAAAACTGAAGGTCTGTTTGTTTGTTTGTTTGAACGCGCTTATCTCAGGATCTACTGGTCCGATTTTAAATTCTTTCAGTGTTAGATAGTCCATTTACCGAGGAAGGCTATAGGTTATATAACATCACACTACGGCCATAAGAAGCGGAGTAGCAACGAAAAATGTTACAAAAACTGGGAAAATTGTGATCCATTCTCTCATACGTGACGCAAGCGAAGTTGCGCGGGTCAGCTAGTGTGTTATAAGAATAATCATGATACGGACCCAAAACTGACCCCGTTTGTGACTAAATGCAATAGAACTAACATTTGGCGCTGGACACAGAAAAGACGTAAGTCGAAGACGAGGCGTAGACATTAGTCTCTATTGCGTCAGAGACTGTGTATCAAATGGCACATTTAAAACTGGTCCCGGTTGTTATCAATTACAGTAAATGTCGGCTTATTTCCGTCCATATTGATTTGAATGTTTTCATTACTCAATATGAGTGTATACATATTAAGTGGTATTTAAATCGCTTGTAATTTACAAGTCCCAAGTTTAGTCAGTCGAACTCTATATTTTACCAACCACTTTTGATACTTTACTAATATATTGGGGTCACAAAAAGTTATTACGTAGTATGTTAAATCACCTGTCATATTTGCTTTTATCTTTGACTTTCAGGCATTGGTCTTGTTTATTAATGACGGTACTAAGGACTAATGGAAGGCGTTGACTAACATTTGTCAAATGATATCTAGTCTAATACAGTAAAAGCTTTTTAGTACTAATAATTTATGTGTTCATAAACTACGATTTTTTTAATAATACGGCCATGTTTTGTCCTTAAGAGATATTATTAGCCAAGTAACTTAATTACGACGGAAATTTAATGACAAATGAGTAGTTTGAAACATTATGATCCCCATAATTGTATATTTCAGACAAATATCTATATAACGCAATCAATTAAAATTACACAGCATTCAAATCCATGATTTCATAGTTCTAGTTTAATTTAATAACTATTGCTGTGGATGTGGAATTTATTTCGAAAAAATCTGTGTATAGGTTCCTAATGTAAGATTATTTCAAACTAGGTCAGTAGTTTCTAAGATAAGGGCGTTGAAACAATAAACGACATCGTCAGGGGAGTAAATTAAACACAGTATAAGGAATTCGGATTTAATTGGTCGAAAAATACCATTTTCTTAACATCCTTACTTAATTACAAAATTAAAGCGAACAATACTTAACACCTTATTCTCTTAAATTATTTACAAAAATACTTTTTAAAATGATGACGTAAGCCACAGTGGATAGAAAACCACATCACAACAAAATAAGCTTAAAAAATTACTACCTTTTTGTAATAAAATTCCAGTATGGAAAGCCGTTACACGGTCTATTTTAAATAAAAAAATTAATATATTTTCCACTGTGGCCTACATCGCTATATTTATAAAGATCCTTCCATACATATTCGTTTCCAACAATTCAAGTTTCTGTTACATTTGAGTGCGTCAGTTTACAGTTTAACTGAAATGTGTTTACACTATATTAATTACTGTCACTTATTAATGTTTAAAAACATGTAATGTAATCTGACAGATTTTGAAAAGTCATTTAAGATATTTTAGTCACTTATTAAAATTACGTTTTCAACAATTATTTTTGACTTTATTCATAATATAAAATTTTGATCAACCAACAATTTTCTTATCCAATTTTCCTCCATAATAATTATATTAGACTCGTATTAAATATTATATATATTATACTATACATAGATAAAAGTTTCTTTATTCAATAAATTAATAATTGAACATTCAAAATTTAATACTGAGCTCGTCATTCCTTATCATTAAAACTCATCTACGAATAATTTAATTATAAAAAATCTTTTAGATTAGGCTATCTATTTGATAATAATCTTATTAATTATTTTATTTTATTATGACAGATAATTTAATAATCATTCTTAATTCTAAAAATCAAAATGATGTATACATCATATTATAAATCTATGACTAAGGTTATTCGATTATGAACATCAATTTTACATTCATTTATTTTAAGTTTCAAAATAAAATCACATGTGCTACTTGGTAACACCGATCTTATAAATTATTCACTGAAGTTTATTTTCTCTGCCTAACTCTATGAGAAAAAGGCGTGATTTTATATATAAATACATATATATGTACGTTCATTTTTGAATAGAATACAATACAATTTCACATTCAAATCAAATACTACATAAACGCGCATTTTATGCACGTCTCTTCTAAAATTTTATTAAAATTCCCAATTTTAACGTGCGATCCAATATACCAAAATAGCGATATGCTTTTAAATCTGCCCTCAACATAACCTACAAATTGTATCAACAATTTGACCCAAGTGAAAAATTCAATTAAAATTTTGTAGTGTCATACAGTCAGTATGTAAAGGCTTTACGTTAAACATATATGCGCGTCTGACGTTCGACAGTAGCACGATTCTCTACAATTGAAATTATCGAGTCTCGAGAGCTTGACATTTAAAATGTACTGCAAAAAGAGTTTCTACGACGTCCGCTAGAGGCGCTGAACTGATTGTCATACAATTTTTATTCGGTAGCTAGCCGTTTGTCGGCAATCGATATTGGTAGAGAATCGAGCTACTGCAGCCAATATCGATTGCCGCCAACCGAACTGTGATCGAGAAATTTTGTAGGAAAATCTGATCATCGCCTCTGACGGGTGTCGTAGGAAACATTTTGGCAGTACATTCTAAAAGCCAAAATTTCGATAGCTAGCCGGTTGTCGGTAGTCGATAGTGGTAGAGAATCGAGGTACAGGTATATTCATACTATGAAAACTTTAAATGTCACGTATTAAATTCGAAAGTTAAAAGATTGTATACAAATTAATTGTTTACTATTGAGGAACATACTGATTGTCGCTAATTATCTACAATATAATATTTTTTATTTGTGAATTTTTGTATCTATTTTGATTCTATTTGGCTAACACTATTAAAAAACTAATAAACAAAGTATTTGACTAGTTTCTGAGAGAATGGCTTTTAGCCTTTTACTACACTGGGTTAATATAATTCGATTCATCTACAAACATAAATTCTAGTGAGATCCTTTAAACACATTTTATTCTAGAAGTAACATAATACTCTTAAAATATTTGAGATATGACCTAAAAATAAACCACTTTGGTACACTGACTGTAGTAAATAGAAAAATAGTACTAATACTGTAGTAATATAAAAAATTGAACCTAATACATAAATATATATACATATAATAATATCTTTTCACATAAGTAATCCTAAAAGGTTTACATTTAAATACACTTCGATGTCAAACACTGAATGTGTTTGAATATTCGTTGAGATTATTTTTATAGTCTTCAAAATTTCGTAATAAATATATTTCTATCTAATATGTAGACACATTTACAGATCTAAGTATAAAAAAGGTTTTGAAATAATATTTGGTGACCGCTTACTGGCTGAGACAAACTTGTGAAATGTCCAGTACATTATGATTTAAATCTATACTAATATTATAAAGCTGAAGAGTTTGTTTGTTTGTTTGTTTGTTTGAACGCGCTAATCTCAGGAACTACTGGTCCGATTTGAAATATTCTTTCAGTGTTAGATAGTCCATTTATCGAGGAAGGTTATAGGCTATATTTCATCACGCTACGACCAATAGGAGCTGAGTAGCAACGAAAAATGTTACAAAAACCCATTCTCTCTGTGACGCAAGCGAAGTTGCGCGGGTCAGCTAGTAACCAATAAAAGTTGTAGACATAAAGTTCAAAATGGGACCTTGGCTACTTATATTACTAGTTATCTACTTTAAGTCAATATTATTTTTGAGGGTTCAAATTAACTATTCCGTATTTTTCCTAGTGATGAATTAAAAATGTATTAATGCAATTTGATGAACAAATAGTTTATAACCTAGATTAACACAGGATTATATTTACCACGAGAAAATTTCATTTCATTGGAAGCTAGTGTATACATATTGAACAGATCCTTTATAATAAACAACTGTCAGCAATATCATTATTATTTCATAACATATTTATTCAAAGACATTTAAAGTTGACGTAATTGCCGAATAGTGTATACATTATTTTAACATCACTATAACTCTCGTTCTATGCCAGTTATAATTATCAGCGCGAGGATTTTTACCGCGTCATTTTGCGACTGACGTCCCTATTTCAATTTACGAAACCGATAACAGTTTTCCTCCGCAGTGTATTCGCCTTGTTCGGTTTCGCTAGCGGAAAAAAAAACTGTAGCGCTGGCTCAGTCTTCATCACTGTTCTTGTCATATAAATAAGGTATTGATTCCGACCTTTCCAAGTCACCCTTTTCACCTTTATTTATAAGAATGTTGATAAACTTCGGTCCAGTAAAGATTTATTCAAACCCTTCTCTAAGCTTTTCCATTCATAGCGTCTGTAGGGAAATATAGTGGCTGCTGAGTTAATATACGACATAGGCCGCAGTGAGTCATCAAAATATGCCCGATACTATAGACTTCAGAATTTGAAAAATGTTTTCTTTTATCTTGAGTTTGCAACAAAACAATTTAAGCTTCTCGAAACTTGTGCAATGTGCATACATGTTAACATTAGCTGTCTGTAGCTCAATTCTCTATTACTATCGACTACCGACAACCGACCTGTCATCGATTTTTGTATGAAAATCTGATCAGCGCCTCTGACGGGCGTCGTAGAAACTTTTTTGGCAGTACATTCTAAATGTCAAAATGTCGATAGCTAGCCGGTTATCGGTAGTCGATAGTGGTAGAGAATCGAGATACTGAAGTAGTCCATCTAGAGCACCCGTTCGAGTAGCTCCTAGCCTAGTTCACGAAGAGAACCTGTCAAATATATGTAAGGCTAGGTGCTATTCGAACTTGTGCTCTAGGTGAACTACCTCGCTGACTTACTAATAACCATCGCTGTGTTGTAAGTTTCAATAAATTTGAAACCTGAATGGACTGGAGTATGAGTGTAAATGGCATTATATTGTGGAAGTACTCAGAGCTTGCACGATATGATTCAATAGTAGAATAATGACGTAAAAACAAAAGAGCCTAAGTGACGTAACTTGTGAAGCTATATAATGATAAATTAATTATAAACATCATAGTATACATAAATATGATGTTTTAAAAATAGATATTCAAAGGTCATTTTAAAGGTAGTTTATTACAAGGTAGTAAAATATTACAGAATCTTACAAAATTATCTTCGAATAATTCTTATATAATATCGCTCGAAGCGTACCTAATTCTCTTAGCAACAATTTATTATAAGATTAACTTTGGTTCAAAGGTTACATACCTGAAAGCTAATTAAGTAAAATAATTAAGTTGTACAGTAATTACTCAATGTATTTACATTGCTTGTAAAATATATAATAAGGAGCAAATAATAGTGAATTTTACGACAATTTGAACGAATTTTAGATGTGTGCATATGTGTTTCATAATATTTTGAACATTTGAGGCGATTTTCTCATAACATACTAGAATAAAAGCCAGTTTAAAGTTTCTAGATAAGTATTGGATAGTCTAACAGAAAGATAAAGTGGCTAATATTATATTAAAGCAAGTATCGAAACAACACGCGGTTATCTGTCTTAATATGTGTTGAATGGGTGAATTTATTTGTACCAGTCAAAATAATTTTTAAATGTTAACTTAACACGTAAAAATTATGCTTCTTTTACTAAAGCCAAGGTCCCACTAAAATAAATAAATTCAATACTTATATTGTGATTACAAAAATTATGAAAATAAAATAACATTATTACCTGAAGTTATAAATCATCACTTGCCCGGATGGGTCCAAATTTATTCCAATCTTGGGTAAAAAATACCCATTTTAAGACATCAATATTAAGAATTATACTTTTATTAATACCACATAGCTAGAAATACAAATCCTTTACTTACCTATTAGATATTTATTATACACTGAACGTTGACTTACACTCATAATTAAAATATATTTTACACTGATATTATAAAATACTTCACCAGAAGTCATAGCGAGCACTGTTTTGTTCAAATTTACACTTTCCACCCGTGAATGTGTGCTGTAACAAAGAAAACACAATATTAACAATATTATTCTATGACAGGTTAAAGTAGTAACGATCCTCTGAGCTACCACTGCGTTAAGAGGTCGTATGTGCTTTACCCGAATAGAACAAATAATATTTTGTGCAATTTACAAATAGTTCAGGTCTAAGTATGTTGTGACCGATCTTTGTATGTTTGTTAAGTTGTCTCCGCGATATATGATGAGCATGTCTTAAAACGGGAGTTGTCTTTGCGATAAAAAATACATTTTATCATTATTTGAACACTGTTTGGTATACAAAATAGGTGCCACAAACGATCTAAAATATAGTTCATATTTTCAAGAAAGTGGACTACGTAGTAGGTACTCATAGTACATTTAATTTTATATTATCTCATTTGTTACAACTACTTTTTGATATAATATTTATAAATATTACTACGACCGTGTGCCTACTTAAGAAAATTAATTAAGCCCATTTTTTAAACTATACCATACGAAATAAATAGCCCAAATCATCTAACAAGGTTAATCTAAAAACAAACTTTTTCTTTTCCCTTTTTTAGAATCGTAAGATGTATAATTATACACACAGTACAATGATACTGTATTGTTCGTAGAAACTAATTAATAGGTACATAATAATGTCAATTGGCTGTTATTAGCTGTTAATTACAGGTCGCTCGGTAACTGTGATTAATTCAGGGAAGCATCATTACAATAATTAGCTAGAAATTAATAAAATTATGAAGACATACATTTTATTACGTACAGCATGTTTATACTTTCAAAATTTCTTAATAAGGTGATCCAATAATTTGTCGTTTGATGGTAGAGCGGAAAACTATTCGACAAAGACCGATAGTATCTGCACGGTCGGGCCAATCAAGGATCGATCAGAACCATTCAATGGTATTGATCAGTAGATTTGCACTAATAAGATTATATTCTTTCGATTTAAGGAAATACGATTATATTCCTCTTGTACTATGTCGCGACTAACGTAACTGTCGAAGATGCAGCTATAAAAGACTACTTAGCTTTTCATCCTTTACTTTTGTAACTTTATAAACAAAATTCTACTTACAAGCAGACTTATTGCTTGAGGCATTTTCAACGAATCAACCTAAACATACTCACAAGATTTTTTTATATATATATATTTTTTTATTGTAAATATTTTGTTTTTTGTTAGTTACTCACAGTTTAGTCAAGTATACCTAATACCATATTATTATAAATATAAAGTTGTGTAGTCTACTGAATAAATCATTTACATAACTTACAAGATTTACTACGACTTCAACATTAAACCAAATTAATGCACGTGCCTTCAGCACGTGCCGTTACGTGTACTTTCTCTTGTCATCAAAAATGCATTAGTGCTAAACTGCTACTGCTGTATTTTATTTATATTATGAAGAAAGTCTCAATTTAAAACGTTCATGTTACGTGACCAAAGTGAAAAAGGCGACCATATATGTATGTATAGACATGACCCTTTAGGATGTGTTTTGAAATATATTTTGACTTTCAATCACAGGTACTGGAATATTGTATGATATTTTATTTGAGGTCAAAATGTTTGCAACATAATTATTTTGTGTGTTAGTGTTCTTTCACAAATTAATAATATACTGACTCCCTACTACATATTGAAAATATAATTTTCGTCCTCTAAAAACGCAACCCTGAACGTAAGTTCTTTATAATGGACTAATAACCAAATATGAGTAAACATAATATTATGATTCAGTCATATGAAGAACTCGATATCGTATTGCAAACTTAGTTGTATATTCTGTTTCAAGATTCTTGTTTCACATGCATCGGAACTTCTATTTGCAATAAATCAACATGACAGCTGTTTGCGTCAAACTTGTTTACAGTTTGTTTCATAAATAGAGAGTAGCAAGGTAGCAAGAGTTTCTGCAAACTTGTTGTCTTACTAATAAACGTTGTATTAGCCCTGATTATTTATACTGCATTTTGACAATGTCAATCAGTGAAATATACAAAACACTGTTGTTGTAGTTATAATCAGAGCTTAAATTTTAAGCCATTGCTGTACCACTGCTGGGCACGGGTGGGTATCCTCGCGTAATGAGGGACAGGTTAGGACTTTGCATACCTTCAAGAACTGGAGCAAAGAACTGTCACGATGTTTTCCTCCACCTTTGAAACTAGTGATAATTATTTTAATTAATACACATAACTCCTAAAAGTAATTTATGTAATGCGTCAAATTTTAAACCATCGACCACTTCGGTGGGAGGTGCATTTGTAGGACAGTAAGGATAATCAACGGTAAAAATCTTTCAAACATTTTTCTATTAAAAAAGCAGCACAATATGAATGCATATAATATATGCGAATGTATGTATGCACAATAAAGCACAAATATTTTTTGTGCAGTTACATCAAAGTAATTTACGCCACCCAACACACATTTTAGCAAATTGCAGATTGCTTTTATAATTTAAAAAATTGTAGCTGAGTTTTATTTCTATAGTTAAGACAGATACATTAGTTCTCAACTTTAATATTACACAGCAGACATTTATCTAACTACTAATCGCACAAAAAACATAATCGTAAGCTCTTATGTTTAATAGAGATTCATTTTAACTAAAAAAAATTTGCATAAATTCTAAAGAAAACCTATTTTTTCTTCTCTCCAGCAAATAGCATATTACTTTCGTTATTCAATTTGCATACACGTTTTTCATTCAAAAATTAAATGACATGTCGCAAGAATAGTAGGTACAGTATATTGCAAATACCTAGATACCCACATATTTCGTGAAGTTCAGTCTATCAGAAACACACACATTCAGACAGCTTACTGAAGCGTAGTCTAAAGCCTTCTAGCCATTTTGTGACAATACTCTTGCATACGCTACGTCTATAGATGAGATGCAAATCTAATAAACATCGGGATCGTAGCAGATAAACTACAGTTCGTAGGCTAGAGCTACGGCGTAGCATTGTAAAAGTGGGTTCAGGGAAAAGCCAGTATGATGGAATCAGTAAATGCGATCGTGACGTCACGGTTTTTTTACAAACAAAACTTATACGTAAAAAGTTATAAGAAACTATGTGTGCTACTCGTGATATAGATCGTAGCAAAACGGTCATAGCTCGTAGCGACTAGCTACGGCGTAGATAGATTGCTCTACGTAACAGAATAACGATGCAATATTGGTTAACAAATTACTGTACAGTTGAACAGATTGACAGTGATATCTGAATCTATACTAATATTATAAAGCTGAAGAGTTTGTTTGTTTGTTTGTTTGAACGCGCTAATCTTAGGAACTACTGGTCCGATTTGAAAAATTCTTTCAGTATTAGATAGTCCACTTTTTGAGAAAGGCTATAGGCTATATATCATCACGCTACGACTAATAGGAGCAGAGTAGTAATAAAAAATGTGACAAAACGGGGAAAATTTTGACCCGTTCTATCTTATGCGACGCAAGCGAAGTTGCGCGGGTCAGCTAGTGTAACATAAAGTACCTATTTGTGTTAAATTTAAAATCTTACGAATATTATCGATAATATTATTATGGTAGTCTAGTGATTAAAATTTTTGTTGCGTTTTGTTATTGAATAATCTATTTTACGTTTTTTTTAAATACTATAAAGTACTACAAAAATATTGCAATATTTATATTAGAATGTTGTTTATAATAATGTTCTACCTCTTACTCAAGAATACTTATAATCTGGCCAAAAATTATAACATGAAAAAAATACGAAGCACTTTAATACTTCACAACGAAATACTAAGGTACTACTATAAAAGTGACTCAAGACCTGAATACTAAAGGCCAAAAAATATAATTTCAGGTTCAAACAATATTTAACAAAGTGTCCAAAGTGTTATACAATTATCTTACTTTCTAAATGCCGAGAGACCTAGTACCTTAAATGGTTAGGCTCTAGAGTTTTACTCGAAGAAAATGTTAAATGTCTTTGCCTGATAAGAAGTCTTACGTGAACATTTATGATGAAATATTTTTGTTTAAACTTTTATTATGATATTTAGCTGTAAGTATAAAATTGGTACTTCTCGGTTTCCAAAATATGTAACACTTAGGTACTATATTTACGGCTGAGCATAATAGTGGGCAAAAGTAGCTTTTTACAATATCTGTTACTTTTTTGCACGTAATAAAATTTTGTATTCAAAGTTATGTAATAATAATTTGACTCATTTGTCAAGAACTAGCCCTAAATGTACAGTAAGCACAAATTATTTTTTTAATTAAAGTCTGCGTACAATAATAAAAAAAAGTTATTATTCTTTACGACAAGGTACGTCTTACTTAAGCTCTGCTGTCCCGCAGGTCGACAACCTCAATGAGTAGGCTTTACAGAGTATTACGATACTCTACTCGCGCACACAATTTACGAGAGAAAGTATTTTACTTGTCAGAATTTTACACCTTTACTAAGACGAGCCGGCGAACAGCGAAATTTCTTCATAACAAGCCTTAAAACACTTCGTTACTAAGTTTTGACCGCTAAAATATGATCATTCTTAAATTAATTTATTACGCTCTTTACTAAACTGCTTTTTGGAAATTTTCTGCTACAAATAGTTGTTTTTTGCATGAAAAATGAGCTCATTTCCGTATGACCTTTTCAGTTGAAATTACTCGTGGGAAAAATCTTTTTAAAAGTTGAGTGTGTTTATTAATGGAATGATACTATTTTTATTTAGGACTCTTGATAATAGATCCCGTTTATATCATAGTTTTTTCGTTCATTTCATTAATGTATGTTTTGACTAGGCCCTGGAATACTTGAACAAAATTCTAGAATAATTAAGAATATGTCATGAACATCTGATTGTTTTTACATTTTTAAAGTTGAAAGAAAAAGATTTTTTTTGTGACACTTACTTATTTCAGAAAACGGGTATGACATTTATGTATTAACTGGAGTATTTTATTCAAAGAAAGCACAAACTACAGGATTTGACTCTTTTTTCCTAAGAATCTTCAAAGTTCTGCGTACTGCAAAGTTTGTAAACTTGTCTTAGGTCAAACTCAGCAACAAGTTGTTAATTATTCATTTGCTAAGTTCTCAGCGACTGAATTTTTAGTAAAAACATTCTGTTTTATTAGCAGAATTCGTTCTTTAAGACCTGACTAAAAATACTTTGTGCTACCAAGAATTAGCTGAATATGGCTGATTTACTGACTGTAACACTGTAACATAAATAACACAGAATTTGATGATTATATTCTCAGAAAACCTACTTTTAGTTACGTTGATTGAAGTGAATTGAAGTGTTGGTGTAAGCGTGCAAGTAAAATACTTTTCGATTTGGCTGATATGAACAAAATGTTATTTCATCATCATCATCTCAGCCGGGAATCGTCCACTGCTGGACAAAGGCCTCCCCCATCGTGCGCCAATAGGATTAAATGTTATTTAATTATATTATAATCAACCTTTGTCGGGAGTGTAAAAATATGAAACATCTCATTTTAAAATATTTTTGAATTAAAATAACTTTGAAAACCTCCATTAAAACTACACTCTTTGAAGACATTTCGTAGAAAGTTATCTTAGCGAGCGGAATCTGCGATCTCAGCATATAAACGCAAAAATAATACCTACTTGCATTATATTATTATGCTATGCACATGCATTAATTTGCATGAGATAAAGATGGTAAAATATAATTTAAATAATATTCAAATTGGAACGAGATTTTACTAATAGAAATAGTAATTGAAATTCTTTACCGTCTTTTCTCTCTACTACAATGTAAGATTTAATTAAGACTTTCATTACTGATAGCACTTAGCTGGCAAGGCATAATAAGGCAAGGAATTTAGCAAATATCGGATTTATAAATGACACAATTATACTAATTAGCATTTTAGTTTTGCTTTCTTAGCTAAAGTAAAAAAAATTAAACTTTTAGATAAATCGGAAATCTTTGAGAGTCAAAGATTGTCAAAGTTTGATAATTTTTATTTGTTTTGATATTATTTTATCACATATTCAAATCATCATCCACAATGCGATTACGTTACTTTTATTAAGTTCGTAAGCTATTATTAAGTTAGTTAAGCGTTGAGAAAGATCGACTCTTTATCAAGACAATCTAATTCATTCAAATCAACCTAAAAATTTTACTCTACTTATATAAACATGTAATACCGGTATTACCCTTAAGTTATCAATGTGAACTTAAATCACCGGACAATATCGTACTTAAGCCAAAATACTTCATCAACATGATTTATTACAAACCGATGCATCATACGGAGTAATTTACTTGAAAATATTTATCGATGAAATGGTGATTTGTACACAACACTGCCATTGGAATTTCAACAGTCTTACTTGAAAATAAGGTGTATTTTCGCATGGTACTGTTTTATCACCAATTCCATTACTTTGATGACTATACGATGACAAACGACTCTTGTAAGTTCAGATGTCAAAGGTTACAGTTTTATTTCTTTTATTATGTTCTTCGGTTCTCTTTGTGTTATTTTTGGTATTCAATAAGGGTTATTTCTTTTGGCGAGTGAGGTTTACATTGGTGTAACTTTGGTTTAATGGAATGTACTTTGATAATAAATACAAGAAGATAGGTAATTATGAAACTACTGCTATAATAACTGATTTATCGCTAGAGACTTTACAAACATACAAACATTTGTTTGATAGAAAATCCTAGAAAAATCACCGTATAGTCACCTTGCCATCAGGCTACACCTTTGCAAAACGGTCATGGCAAGGTTGGATACCTTGCCATGACCGCTTTGTCACCTAAGTCACCCAAAGAAAATACACATTGAAAATAAAAAATATATCCATTTTCAACACGATAAAATTACATATACAAAAAATCACAATTACGTTTAATGGAAACATACCTTCTGCCTGCTTGTCGTTTCGATCAGATTGACAGATGCAGTCAGCCTGTGAACACGGCCGGTGTAACCTGGTTAAACAAAAATGTATGAACACGTGAATAATTTAATTACTTTTACGATTTCACCGAGTGAGTTGCGGAGCGCAGTTATTTAACTATAAAACTAATACATAGAAGCCAGATTTTTTAAAATTATAATGGTTTGAGCTGAGACCTTAGAGAGCCTGTTTTACCAACGAATCCAAAATGCACCAAGACTCAAGAAAAGCCTTTTTCTCGAAGATATATTATGCTATTATTGTTCTTGTAAGAAGATAAGAAGAAGAATTGTTTTTGTGGCTGGTTTTTTTGTATGTCAACAAGTGTACTTGTACCGCTTAGCCATTATATAAACATTCCAATAAATATTTTCAACAAAGGATTTATGATGACATATAACATATAATGGTATAAGTTGACACCTCCCACGCAAGTGGTCGCAGGTTCGAACCCGAGGCAACACACCAATGACTTTTCGAATTTATATGTGTATTAGAAATAATTATCACATGCTCCAACGGTGAAGGAAAACATCGTGAGGAAACCTTGCATGCCTAAAATTTGTTTAGAGCATTTATTGAGGGCATGCAAAGTCCCCAACCCGCACTTGGCCAGCGTGGTGGACTCAAGGCCTAATCCCTCCCTCATTACGGGAGGAGACCCTTGCCCAGCAGTGGGACATTAATGGGTTAAATTTATTTTATTATTATTATTATAACCTGTTTGCGTTATGTCTAAACAATATTAAGACAATATCGGCAAAATATGAGAAAATGTGGTTCAAAACTTAAACAACCTTATCAAAAACAATATTAAGACAATACAGCTACAAAGCATATTTTAATTAATATGCAAACAAACTGGAAAGACTTGAAAGCTGACCAAGTGTATGCAATCTCGGTTTGCAAGTTCGTTATCGGTTTAAACAAATGTTGTTTAGAAACTTTTGTTTATTCAAGACTTGTTGCGAATTCAAAAGGTTTCGATGCTGATATCATCATGTTATTTTGAAAGTTTCAAACAGTAATATATTGTATTTTATGAATGCCTAGTCATGAAGTGAAATCTACTGAATAATGATGTTAGTATTATAAATAATAATAAATTTAACCCATTTATGTCCCACTGCTGGGCAAGGGTCTCCTCCCGTAATGAGGGAGGGGTTAGGCCTTGAGTCCACCACGCTGACCAAGTGCGGGTTGGGGACTTTGCATGCCCTCAATAAATGTATTAAACAAGTTTTAGGCATGCAAGGTTTCCTCACGATGTTTTCCTTCACCGTTGGAGCATGTGATAATTATTTCTAATACACACATAACTTCGAAAAGTCATTGGTGTGTTGCCTCGGCTTCGAACCTCCGACCACTTGTGTGGGAGGTGTCAATTGAAACCACTCGGCTATCACTGCTCTTGTTGTTGTAAATTTCAATAAATAAATATCACCTCTCAGCCTAAATGTTTTGGTCAACACTACTCTTCTAACAGTCTTTTTCTATACAGCAAACTGATTATACAGGTGGAACGATTCAATAACGAGGATCAAATCGACTTTTTATTGGTCTGTATAAACGGCACTAGACCGAGGGTGGAAGCCATGCCTATACTAAAATATATATAGGAGAAATAAAATGGCATGTTGAGGTACCAGTAGGTAAGCTAATTAACACCAGATGTACAACTAAGATTTTAAATCCCACGCATTAATTAACTTACCTATATTTAGCGCAAACCTTTGAGTTCAGAGTTAAGCGCCTCTAAACCGCTAGCTTTATACAGGGCACAATACATATTAATATTGAAAACAAACGATTTTAATGTTCTTTGACTTCTGTCTACCTCTACAGAAACGTTCTATTTTATATATGTATGTATGTATGTATGAGAGCAGTGCTAGTCGAGTAGTTTAAGTTGTGGCTTCCATGCAAGTGGTCGAGAATTAGTACCCTAGGCAACTCATCAATCACTTTTCAAAGTTATGTGTGTATTAGGAATAATTATAATTATCACTGGTTCTAACGATGAAGGAAAACATCGTGGTGCAACCATGCATGCCTGATCATGTTCTTTATAACATTTTTTGAAGGTTTGCAAAGCCCCAACCCAGCTTGGCCAGCGTGGAGGACTCAATGCCTAACCCCTCCCTCATGACGGGAGGAGACTGGGTGGTCCTATACTACTCCACAAATGGTAGTCCATAATAGTCTCCTCCATACTATCCTACAATGGGAAAAATATTTATTTATTTATGTGTATGATGTAGATTTGGAAATACGATCTTACCATCATAATATGTCCGTTGCGGACATCTAGGGCAGCTAGCAAGCGAAAGCGGTCTCTGCGACAGGTTGTCGGTGTGCGTCCGACACGACGAGCGCTGCCATTCTACTACTGCACTTCCTCTTGAATTTCTGAGTTCCTCGATACCTGTAGAGACGTATACTTCGCGGGGATTATTTTGATAGTTCTTTTACAAAAAAAATTACTACAGAACATCATGGCAAGTCGGTTTTTACACAGTAAAATTTTTGTTTCCGAAAAGAGGTATTTTCATGTCGCCCTTTGAGGACACCCACTCTTACTCCTAAAAAAATCTCGAAATAACGGTATTTTTATTCAATAGAACCTTAAATTGCGTCCAACCTAATATTAGGGCTTAGGTCATAGGCACGATTGCTATCAGACTAGAAATAGTAGGTATTTTCGCGGATATCACACAATGCTGCCGTGATTGATTACGACCGAGTCCTGCGTTGAGTGCAAGTGTTGTGAAAACAATATTTTAGTTGAATGGCAGGCACAGATATTTTTTTATTTTTAGAGCTCAATATTATAGTAACTTCGATAGGGAATATAATAAGGATAGCTTATTGGTTTGCTACAGATCACACTGTTAAAATTGTGTTTAGCTGAATCCTAATTAATTCACTGTCCTCAACAAAAAGAGGAGGTTCTCAATTCGACTGTATTTTTTCATGTATAAAAAAATAGAAGGAAATAAAGTAATAAAATCGATTTTTAAGTATTATATAGATATTAACATTCTGTAACAAACTACCTGAGTATAAATAAATAAAGTAACTATTCAGTTCATCAGCTAATCAGTTTAACATCCGTGTACATAGTAGTGTTGGTACTTTGTATGCAGTGACAACTCTCGTAAGCGTTGTGAGTGGAATCGCAAATGGTCGGTAGCATGAGGTGCGTTAGTAATTAATAAAAGTGATTATTGAGTACATATAATAGCTAAAACTTGGTTCAAAAGAGTGTTATACATTTTTTTATAAAAAGAATATCGTACGGTCATTTTCATGCATTTTCAGTTGCATAAAATTTGATATCGTACAGACCTCAATTTATGGCTATTTTGCTCATAAATACTGTAAGTTCTGAACATATATTATTGAAAGGATATTGTAGCATGCATTGTTAAAAGCGCGACGCGGGTGTATTTTATATACTTTTAGCTATACCTTTGGATATAATAGGCGTGATATTATGAATTAAGATAATATAAAAAATATTTTTGCTCATCGAAAAACCATGATATCGTAAATATAAAAAGTATCAAAATATAGATCTAGAAAATTCAAGCGCCCAGATTTAAATTTTAGATTAAGGTAAACAAACTCATTTTAAATTTTACAGACAGTCACTAGAAATGATATTTACCATCTGCGTTCCTTTTTAGGCTAAAATTTAAATAAGTAACGCTATTTTAATCTAAAGAAAATGTTCTAAGCTACGATCTATTTCAACTTTGTGACATCTCATCGGAAATAGAGTGTAATAAATAGACCTTATCTAAAAACCTGGCGTTTTTGTCTCAAAAATATCGTAAGATACCTATTTAATAGATAAATTATGTTTGGAATTAATAATATATTATGTATATTGCTCTTAAAAGTCATTTTAAAAGCTGAAGTTCAATAATGTAATTTTTAATACTCTAACTTTTGTTTCATTATGGTTCCTTAACAGTCGAAGTAATGTGACCTAAAATATTTTATTATTACTGTGTTATTGGCGGAATAAAACTTAAAAGTAGGATCGCCATAGAACAATAACATAACAGTGATAGCCTACAACTCTAATTTTAATAATAATAGTCAGGCGAGCACAAAATTATATTAACAAAAAACATAAAGGAAAATTATCACGTAAATCTTTGATCCCACCTATAAATTAGATTCAGAAATAACCACTCAAATATCAAGGGACATGAAAGGTGCGTATCATATTTAAGCTCAAAAATAAATCAACTGGACTACCCGAACAAATCCTTAAGGGTTTAACCTTTTTTTATTAAAAGATTATAAGTAAACCGGATCGTAAAACTGTTGTGAAGTTATTTTTAGAACTATATTTTTTATTGATCCGATTTTTCAGAAGGGCAAGAAATTGTGTTTCATTTTTAGATCTAAAGGAAATATGGTGTCGTAAAAAATAACAAGATTTTCTGACAGCAAGTTGAGTTTAAACAAAATATGTTGTCGTCTGAAGATGAACTTATTAATTTATATGCAAATAATATTCGTACAACTTAAAAATATGTTTTTTTCACCTACAAGAATAAAAAAAATATTAATAATATTCGTACAACTTAAAAATATGTTTCTTTCACCTTCGAGAGTATAAAAAATATGAAATTAATTTGAGTACTGTTAATTTGGCTTTTCCAAGGTCGAGCTCTAAAATTACATATTGGTTTTAAATTAATTGATTGCAGTATGAAATACTGATGAATAAGAAGGAACTTAAATAAATCAATAATTTATTCTCAACACTTTTTCTTCCGAATTCTTTATAGATATAAAACCTATATTTCACCGGCACGGAGATAAGATTGGTGTAAAAAAATACTTGAAGGAAAGTAACTCATAACCCCGTAGTATATGAGCGCGATACTTTACTGAAAGGGAAAAGCAATTTGCTGAGTTTTACGTGATACGATGTAATACGTCAAAATGTATGCCGTTTTAGTAACGAGTTTAAGAAATAAGAATTTGAATGATTCTGTGTGGACTGCCGTGACTTTGGAAGCCAATCTTTTCAATTGTGCTTTTGGGCGTTCGAAAACTACAAAAAATCTAGATTGTATTTGTTTTTTGTTATGTGATACTTACTGATTATATTATTTACATTCGGGCAAAAGCGTAATTGTTTACCTATTTTTCATTTACATGAGTTGATTTGAATATAATGTGGTTATTCTAGGAAAGAACACGCTATTTTCGGTCTTTATAAAATGCTTACATGGAACCGGAGCCATTGACAAAGTACTTGAATATTTTATGTTGTCCCCAGTTCATAAAGAAAGCAAGTCACATCAAAAGTTTCAATTTCTTGTAACAGTATCTAAGCCGTTATTATTCTGAAACGTTATGAAATAACTTTTTATGTTTCAAGACGTGATACACGTGGCTACAATTAGACCTTGGCCAGAAGATTTTTTTCATTTATTGCGATTTTTTTTCGTTGTATATCTATCTGTTTATAACAGATTCATTTTTTTAATTTATTGTAACGTGAAAACTTAATGATGTTAATACTAATTTATTATTTAAATTGTACTAAAGCCAAGTAATCCTAATCAAACTTTATAGGAAAGAACAGTAATAAAACTAACTGTGATTTAAAACAATTATTTTCAAAAGCTTTTTTTCGTGCTAACGCCATTTGTCATATAAAAGAAACTCAGCTTTGTTTTAGGTTTCAGTCAAAGGTTTTTTTTTTTATAATGATGACCTCTTTTAGCTAAGTCACAGGTCAGTAAATAAAAACATTAGCACGTTTATTCCTTTTTATTTTATGAGTATATTTTGACTCGTCCGAGCCCTGTGTTATTCAAGAACAGATTACTTTTTTGACGGGTCAGGTGGTCTGATTATGTCCGGAAAAGTATCAGACTGGTTTTAAGTAAAAACGTATATATTTTCATGCGATAAAGTTATGTAAATTGGCTATAGACTTAATTTTTGGAATTTTTTGTGTATCCGTTGTTCTCAACAACATAAAAGATATCTGTTATTGTAAAGCATAGATTTTTCATATTTAAGTATTCGTAAGCAATATTACAGTTTATGAAATAGAAACCTAATTCAGTTTGTACATAGTTTTATAGCCCGCATTTGTTTCGAGTTAACTGTCTTTAAAATGCCAATAAAGTTTTATTCAAATTATCCTTAATGAGACGTGATGAATCTACTCCACAATTATTCGTAAATAATTAAAGCAAAAGGTTTATCAAAGATTTTAAATAAACACGTTTAAATAAGAAATTAGAATAAGATATACAATGAGGAACTTTAAATGCTTAAGTTTCAACTTTAATTGAACTAATAATGAGTGCGTTTGTACAAACGTGTGTAAATGGCGAATGCAATTTAATAAAAAAACTATGAGACTGTTTGTTTTAAATTTGTAAGCACAAGCATCGTGTAAGGGGGTGTTCGAAGCTCAACTATTCAAAACTTTGCCGTTTTCTGTTTATGTTTTTCTTGTTGTTAGAACACTCTGTATACAGACATGTTGTGCGGCAACACTCTGTATATACGTGCGTTTATATACAGTGAGGTAGAAGATAATAGTTGGTAAATTATAGTTCGAAAGCCTAGTCGTGATAGTTAGAATGCGGTTGCCAAAATGTTTCCCAAACAGTGAGGCAACATAAATAGATAACTTTGCCTTTATAGTGCTTATAATATAGTCCTCTATAAAGAAGCTGCACCGTTGCTTCATTCAACAGCCTTGAAACTCATAGCCATGGATGACCGATAGCGGTGATTGCTAATATGATACCAAAGATCACTTTTAATAATTACGTTAACGAGTAAAAACCTGATCGGGATCGACTGCCCGACTGCGAGACGCAGTCAGGCGGTGATTCGGGCAGCGGCCTCTTGCGCCTGCGCAGAGCGTCTCGCCAGCGGCACAGGATTGCTGTGCGGAAGTATGTCCTGAACCTGTTAAAAGAAAAATAACTTGTTAGACACTATAAAAATGTTGTGTTAATAGCGCAGTACTGTAAAGTCGGTACTTTTGAGAATCGAGAGTTTGACATTTAAAATGTACTGCAAAAATAAGCTTTGCGACGCCCGCTAGTGACGCTGAACCGATTGTCATACAACATTTTTCGATGACTAGCCGGTTGTTGATGAGCAGCAGAGGTAGAGAATTGTGCTTCAGGCCTCAAGAGATAATATTATACCGGTACCAACTTTTTACGTGCCCTCCGAAGCACAGAGCGCCCAGTTCAAATTCCACTATACGGTCACCCATCTATGGAAAGACCGCGCCAAGATTTGCTTAACCTACAGATCGTTCATTCACCGGTGAACACAACTAGCTCTATTATAGAGGTAATATTTGCTACTTAATTACTAAAGAACCTCTGATAATACTAGATTTGATAAAAGTTCAAAATTAAGCGTGGGATTGTACAAACAAGCCCTAGTAAGTCAAAGTCAATTACTAATACCTACATATTCGTAATACATTCGTTTGATGTTTGAAACATATGAAACTTTAACAGGTATACAGGTAAAACCCACACAGAATTAAATATTTATACCCAAGTTTACATGACAACATACCCTCAGTACGCCTACAGTCAGCTTGTTTTGTTAGGTCATGATAAAAGCCAATTAGAGTTATATACATATTAACTTCGTAGTAAATGAATGTTAATTACTTCATATACATTAAACTTTACATGTGTTTTGATCTCTACCTACACCTGTGGGAAAAAGGCGTGATAATAAGTATGTATTTATGTTTATCAGTTATTTGGTAAGCTCAGCTTACTTGATGTCAAATGACCGTTGTGAGTTGTCCAATTATTTTTATTTATTTTCAAACAATGAATTTTGAAAGAAAATGAAGCAATTTTATGTAATTATGACATAAAAAAGAATAGAAAATAAACGTCAGTGTCATTTATTTACGGAAAGACGTATGATTAATAAATATTTCCGTTTAGAATATTTTAATGTCTATCAGCTGACAAATGTAAGGAAATTGCTTTGTCATTAAAGATAACGTGGTGTCGTCAATAAGTTTCGGAAACGTTAACAACACTAAAAATACCAAGTCATTCTTGTAACTTTTAGTATATCTAACTAATTAATGTATACAATGTAATAATGTATAAAAAATATGTTAACTCATACCAGATTTTTTTCTAATTTCTGATACCAATAAGAAGAAAATGCTAAAAAATATTATAAGCAAAAATATGATACCAAAATTGACGTTCAAACTTCCTATATAAAGCCTTTATTGTAATTAAAGGACATATTTCCCTAAAGATTTGACCCTTCACCGGGAATTTTTAATGCTCATAATTTGTGAAAACGCCACTTAATGGTACACTCAACATAAAATGGTATTTGATAAAGGATCGCGGACGGTAAAATAACGCAAGGTACGAGTAATTATGTACTCCTACTCATGCTATAAGGAAAAATGGTCGTCTTACAATGGATTCTTATTCCATAGAGAGAAAAAAACAAAAAAGACAACCGATTTACAATATATTTCATGACGTATTTAATTTGATTAAAAATAAACTTTCATCCCCAAACCAGCTCGGTATAGGATCTGAGACTATTACCAGTTCTACTTTGATTTTAATTTATCTTACATGTATAGTTGACTGTTAGATACTGTTTGCTGTTGTTTAAATAACTAAATAAAATAATTTGAAAGATCTTTCTGTACGAATTTGAGATTTGTAGTTTTATTTTATTCCATTTGTATGGTGTTACTCACTAATATAATATTATGGCTTTGACATTATGCCAACGCGAGTGTATCGCAACGCTAGGCACGTTGATCGTAATTTTGTAAATACTTAAATATGCAATAATTATAATGTAACAAGGCACGGAAACTTATTGCAAATGTGTATCCTAACAAATAAACAAACAGAAGGATTTTCTTATAATTATAAACGTCGACTCTCATGGTTGATAACGAATACAACTGAGGATATGCTCTTCTGATATCTTGAAACGTAACTAATCAAATAGAAACGATACATGAACAAAACAAACAAGACTTCGAGAGACAAATAACCAAATGAGACCAACTTCACATCTATTATGTAAATTCATCGTTCATTCCTTTATCTTTCCACGCTAATTGTTTTCAAAACAAAACCATTAATATTCTACACAGACCCAATCAACTACTCGTATTCAATTTCCTACAATACATTTGCTAATACATATCTAAATTCCGCTTCAGTTATTTTAATTATAATTAAATACATTGTAATATAATATTTCAAAATAGATATTATATGTTTTGAAAACGAATAAACCTGGTAATTACAAAATAACCTATTTTGAAGATTTTTATCAATTTATTGAAAAGAAGTCCTATCAAAAACTCATGACAGCGAAACTTCAAACGACGGGCCTGAATATCAGGTAGATAATATGTATATTTACCACAACTAGATTACTCAGGTTATATTAAAGCCTATAGTTTGACAAGACTTAGTGACGATTTTAGAATGATAGTATCTAAATAACCGTTTGATATAGAAATGGACATGTTAGTCTTGCAAGTTTTTAACTGCATGTTTGGCGCAGTGGCTTAAGTGGTCACCTCGCCGCATTAACCGTAGCGCCGCGTGTGGCGGGTTCGAATCCCACCCGGGACAAATATTTGTGTGAAGAGCACGTGTATTTGTTCTGAGCCTGGATGTTAATTTATCTATATAAGTATGTATTTATAAATATATAAGTATGTTTATCAGTTGTCTGGTTACCATAGTACAAGCTCTGCTTAGTTTGGAATCAGAATAAAGATGACAGTGTGTGAGTTGTCCAAAAATATTAGAAATATTAGAATTATAAGTCTCAATAGCAAATGTAATGTGAAATGTTGAGTTAAAAAAGGGTAAAAAATGGTTTCATACTCGTAAATACAGAGTGTGAGTACTACGCTATAACAAGATTGATATAAAGCAGCCCGATCGACAGTTTTAACTTAAAAAAACATTTTTTCAATAGCAAAAGGTGTTTAGAGAAAACAAAGGTACTATTGAATAAATTTCCAATAAACCTCGGTCTTTACTTACATTGAGGAGTAAAACTAGTTTCAATTCAATTAAAACTAGCAATGAATAGCTTAAAGGCATTAAAATCTAGTTTCAATACTTTAAACTGAACTGTTGAGGTAAAGTAAAAGTCTAGTAACTTTATTAATCGTTTCTACGAATAGTTAGAAACAATTATATACAACAAAACCAGGAAACGATAAACTAGCTCGGCGACAAAACACGTAATTTTGAAATACATAGACTAAAAACCATTGACCATTGGATTCAATAACTATTTATTAAAACCAGACAACAATTTCAACCCAATCCTGACTGAAAATATATTTTTCCACGAAAACTGATTTAGAGTACTTTTTCCACTAAACCTTTTAAACGTTTGATTGGTAGAAATGGTTTGATAGAGTCAATAAAACGCTTGTCGCTTCAAAAGTAAACGTTATCGGAAAAGCTATTTTATTATTTTAGTTTGTTTCAGTTGTTCATGTATTCAGTTTCGATAATTACGTAGCAATTGTCCGCATTTTTATTGCTGCATAAAAATGTTCTTTACTTTATATAGTGGCTTATTTTTAAGCTGAATTATCAAAATATTTTGTTTTGTATTGCATTACTTTTAACTAAAGATTACTTGTACTATCTTAATAATAAACGTTGTGAATTCTGAATACTTGCTGTAGGACTTTATAGTTCTTGTATGAGATTGTTACACTGTGTAATATATTATTATAATTATATATCACATCCTGCTATTGTTGTTCTCATTGTTACTATAGACTAAAAGCCGTTCTCAGAAGCAATTAGTAAACTTACTTGGCGTTCATCCAGTAGTAGATAATAGGGTTGACCATTGCATTCGCCATGGCTAACCAATAGAAGCCGAGGTACATGTGTTGTACATACTTCATGTACAGTATCGACGGGTTGAAATGTGTGTAAATGAAGTAAGAGTGATATGGAAGCCAGCAGATGCCGAATATCACGATCACTAAGATGAACATTTTCACAACCTGCGGAAGAAAAATATTGGTTAGCTGTTTAAAAAACTTGATTGTATGAGATGGCGTATTAAAAGAGAGGTATAAATCGTAGTTAAAATTGTAAACTGGCATGATTCTTTAACACTATCTCTCTGTCTGGTTGTCCCTCTCAACATCAGAGCTATTCTGAGTGCGGTAGTTGTATTTAAAAATAAAAATTAAAAACAACAACAACAAGAAACTGGTTAGCTATCGAGAAACTGTGTGAAAATTTGATCAGTGTCTCTAGCGGCCGCCGTAGAAGCTATTTTTCCAGTCAGTCAGACTCATTCATTTAATTCATTATTTTTTAAAAAATACTTGAGTAGAAATAGAAAAAGGCAATACAAAAGCTTTTACGTTACCGCATTAAATATTTTGTATATTGCGCTCTAAATATTATGTAATATACATAATGTTTAATGCACTAAATAATACGGTTAATCCGATTTTAATAATCCCGATTTTGACGTAGTAATTGTATTTGACAACGCAAAATAACTGAAAAGCGTATAACATTTTAGTAACGAGATGCGTTACGATAATCCGTTCAATCTAAATGGATTATAATAAATATTCAATACAAAGTATTCAAGCCTTTAAGCTTTATTATATACGTTTGGATTTAAAATAATATCATTGTATTTTATTATTGTACAGTTGGCATCAGAAATACCTATGTTCTCACTATCACATTTTAAGAAACATTTTTATTAATGAAATTCCTACTAAATACAGGGTTGAATGTAAACACCCAAAATCCCGTATCACTAAATAGTCACTTTTATTTTACGACTTTTCAAAATTTTATTTAATTCAAAAAATAAATAGTGCCGGAGTATAGCATGAAGCAATTTTATGTTAACCATTATATGTTGACATTTACATTATACATTATTACATTATACGTTGATATTTTCATACAAAAAGTACCATTCAGAATATAATATTGTATACATATTTCTGACGCTGACTATATGATTATAGGACCTACATATTCAAAATAACTCGCTTATTTTGAAAAGTATCTTTCAACAGCAAGATATTCTAGTCTATCAAAAACTAGTGTCTCATAATATAGCCATTTGGCACTACGTGTTCCGAATTTCAAAATCTTGGCTGCATTCCAAGTCTAACCTCCATTGTCTTCGAAGACCAAGCGAAGTATACAAACAACCGGAGCGACCGATATTGAATAGAACTTTGTATTTCAAGTATATTTCTCTTAGACCGACTATTGAATTGAAATATAACTGTAACATGCAAAGTATCAAGAAATATTACCTAATCTGAGAGTTATTTTACATTCTACCAATTTTGTAGGGCTAAAACTACTTGATATATATTTTTTTATTAGTTAATCATTGAAGTAAAAGTCTGGCTTCGAAGATTGAGCTCTGTTTTTTTAATCTATTACGTTCAAAGGTGTTCGTAAACGGTGACATAATTGAAATAGCGGATTTATGTTTCAAAAGAACACACAACTTATTTGATGAAATACCAAATAGCACTTTACAAAGCCGGTATTTTCACTTATAAGGGTCTTTTGTCTACACGTGGCAAGGAATAGTTTAATTTGTTTTGGTATGAGTTTTATGTAACGCTTATTTAAGCCCTTACGTAAAACCTCTTTTGAGGTTTATGTCGACAAAATGATTATAGTAGTTTAGGTTTTGTACGGAAATTGAGCTTTAACGGAACACGTGATAAAATTTTCTTACTGTACGTCGAGTCGTACAAGAGGTGAAAATCTAAATAAAGTGTGGTTCTAAATGTTACGTGAATGCAATGCTTTAGAAAGGAAAAGAATTGATCTTTTGGGATACAACCTAAAGTAGAAAATTATGGACTGCTAACGATGGGCACTAATGGGCAGCATAGCAAAACTTATAAGTTTTGCGCTGCCCAGCTTTTGAAGAAGCAAAGGATGGAGTGACACAAAAAATCAACAGTAATCATCAAGTGTCAGCGGTCTACTATCATAAAACGAGATAAGATGGTTCGTAAACTTAACAGTTGGAAACAAAAGCCATATAAATTATCTACTCCGACGCTGAACTCCGAAAATAATCATCAAATAGACTCACAAATTTGTTTTGTTGTAATTACAGTAATAAAATTAAATTATACAAACCTTTCGTTTCGATCTTATCGAGTCCACCTGTCGTTGAGTCATTTCTCCTATTGATCTTGAGCCCCACAACACCTTGCCCATCGCTGAGTAGAAGAATGTCATGCCTAGCATCGGCACTGCATATGTTACTACGAAGAAAAGCACTTGATACCTGTAGAAGAAATGTTCTATTAGATCAAAATATATGAAAAGATTGATGTATGAGATCGAAGTAACAATAGAAATTAGGTCCCACGGCTCCCACTAGAGGCGCTGATTCAATTTTAATATTTTTTTGCAATAGCTGCTCTTTGTCGATAGTAGAAATTCGCCCTTCTGCAGCCAAGATCCATGTACTAATAAATCACAAACATTTTGTAAAATGTATAAGCTCAAGAATATTGGCACAAAAATATAAAAAAACCGTTGGTACACTTTCGTCTCAGGATTTTTTCTTTTGGCATGGCTGTATAAAAGTCAGTCAAGTGAAAAATCTGCTACATTGAGAGACGCTAAACGAAATATTATCAGCGTTTTACTTCAAACACCAGCCGTGCTTGATATCAGATTAATATAAAATTCATTCAGTGTGCCAATGAGAAATTATACAGAATATTAAATCCGTTGGCTACGTTTTTTGCACAATCTACTTACTTAATTTAATGAATTGGAATAAGACAAAAACATTTTCATTCGTGATTTCAAACGCCTTCATTATCGCTTATATTAAAGTCATTATTCATTCTTTCAACAACTGCTTATTCTATTCGGGAATTAATTTAATTAAAAAGAGAAACTTAGAAGTATTGAAAAGGAAAATGTAAACATTTTTCCTCAATTATTTTGCTAACTCCTTAACTTCTTTTTTTATTATTATTAGATGGCTTGTGGCCTATCTAGTACCAGCCATTCAAGCCACCCATAACCATTGCCATGACTTCTCTTCAGTTCAGGTAGATTTTTAACCGCCTTCGAAAGAAGGAGGTTTTCTTTTTGACCGTTTTTTTTGGTTGAAAGTCAAGTCAATAGGTTCCATGTCGTAAAGCCACCTAATGGTCACTGACATAGACTACCTTTGTTTTACATTGTTTAAGTAAATTGATCATTTAAAATGTATGTTGTAACTCAGCAACAGTATGGTAGCTGTATCACTAATTCATTAAGAAAAGATCCCGCACAGAATTATCTTAGAAAACACAACTAAAGTTTCGTTCTGTATATTTGTACACGGACTCTAGGAAACTTTTCTCGGTTCATTGGCTTTGGCGAAATATCAGGCGATGAATTATGGAGTAACGTCGCCTCCACCTCTTTGCTTTGCTTTTATAAGTTTGCTAAAAATAAGTTAAAATACTGTTTCTTTTAAAGACGAAGTTGAAAAATTTTAGTTTTATCAACATAATACTATCTATTTCCAAATGGCCCTTTAATGGAATGACTTTAAATTTTTGACAGAATATGCATTAATTACATAGGTTGGGTATAAAAATATTATTGGAATGAAATATAAATTATAAACTTTCGCGTTGCCTATTAATTACTGTCTGCGTCCACGGTGAGTGTTACCTGCGTCGAAACCTTAGGCATTCTATTCTCTTTACAAATCATTTGTTAGTACCAATATCATTCTGACCAAATACAACTGAGGGATACATTAATAAAATGCTATACAGTCAAACTAAGATTTTATTCGCAGACATAAAACATATCAACTACCAAATTTTCACCAAAAGTATTCCCACAGAAAATAAAACTACAATTTTCACCTGTGTTTAACACATTTGAAACACCACAACCAAAATGCCTTAAAATATAACACGAAAATAGTTTCCAGTTCACGTCTGCAACGATTCAGTATATAAATTCAATTTTACACGGCACAAAATAGATCTATGCATGTCCTCTAGTATAACTTGGCCAATATTTTTAGGTGACCTAACGTGAAAACTGCGGTCAGTCACGAATTTTAGTCTATAAATATTTCACCTGTGCATTTAGAATGTTTTTGTATTAAAATATTCAGGCTATTGTTGTTTGAAATTTCAGACGGTTTTAGAATAGAATAGAATTTTATTTTTAGAGCTCCACGAATGATCGTATTCACTACTTTTTTTTTGATTGCATATACAGATTTATTCTAATTCCGATGCTACGAAAGCATATTGATAGAAAAAAGCCCGAGAAAATTAAGTCAGAAAACGTATTTTATTACCCAAGGGAGCAATGGTTTACATAAGCCTGGGTCGCGAGTGGACTCAAGTCACCGGGTGGGCGAATATTACCAGGCCGGAACATCACAAAAGTTTCAAACAAACAAAATATGATTCAATATAAACAGTGATAATATAGCAATTACACATTAATACACATAATACTCTTCAGAAACGCTTATTCATACTAAAACACAAACATTATACTGTCTCAGCAAATGCTTTAACTTAACAGGCGTGTAAAGTAAATTAGAGATAGCGGCAACGCGTTAATAGGTACAAAGACATACGTTGCCATGGTAACGCCACTAATAGGGCTTGTAACACATTACCACCTATTACGTTGTAGGAAATCCGAGTAAGCTACTTTAGAATATAGTTCGACTGCCTGTGTGGCATGGACGGTAGTGTATATGAATGCTGCAAAGAGGTCTCAAACTCAATTCCAGGCTCGGGTCAAAAATTTTCAGTGGTAGCCCGGAATTTAAGAATTTAAAATCGTATACCTCTGCAACATCTGTCGTATCAGTTATTCCATCTTACGGGCTATTACGAGAGTGACAGAATAGTGTACCTATGTATTGTCCTCAAACTTCAATACTATAAAAATAGTATAAAATCCTGTGCAGATGGCTTGTTTTAATGAAACTGACCGCTATGGCCGAATATCAGTTAAGAAGACCAGGTTAGTATAGCGAAGAACTTAAGTGAGACGTAAAATAAATTGCAAAGACGATCTAGAATTCTAGGTAGAACATTTCAAGTGAGTTTATGAATATCTTCGCGTTTATTACTACCGTTTTGGTACAGTTTCTTGTAAGTGCAAGATTTTCGTGGCGTAAATGTTAGTACTGGTTGTAAAATACTTAACGCTGCACCGAAAGATCTTGCACTTTTCTACTTGAAATCTAATTAGAGCAGTGCCTCGATTCTCTACTACTATCGACTACCGACAACCGAACTGTCATCGAGAAATTTTGTATGAAAATCTGATCAGCGCCTCTGACGGGTGTCGTAGGAAACATTTTGGCAGTACATTCTAAATGTCAAAATTCGATAGCTAGCCGGTTGTCGGTAGTCGATAGTGGTAGAGAATCGAGGTACTGAACACTTATATTTTCCTTAGCCGAGGTAAACGCTACACGATTGTAAGAGCATTGTCTACAAAAAAACTTTTTACATAAGAGTATACAAAATACTACGGCGACAAAAAATGTGTAGAAACTTGGAGTTAAAGATTTGTATGTTTACAATCAAGTCCAAAAATGTATTTTCTTTTCTTGTTCTCAAATGATTCCGCACTCTATAAACACACTTTAATCGCCAAAATATATGCCTAAATAGACGAATATTATTATCAACTACAACTTAACAAGAAATATTTATTTGTTTAATGAACCGAACAGATTACATAACAATAAACAACCCGCACGAATTGTTGATAAAATTTATTACAAAAGCCATCATCAGACTCCAATACATTATAATATATTGTTAGTTTCAAAGATTATTACACGAATAGGATTACATAATTTTGATAAAGGTAGGGACTATTGACAGTTTTATCAGAAATAAGTCAAGTATGAAAGCTTTGTATACGCAAAGGATAGGAAACAATAGGAATTTAAGATAGGTTTCCTAGAAATTCATTAGTTATACTATCCTTTATATTGACAAGGGTAAAACTAAATCTTTGTTTGTAGGAAAATGATACTGTGATTACATATTTGAGTAATGAATTGAAATCTGAGAGGTGATAACACACTACTAGACAGCTGAAAATGTATAGTTATATTTTACCAGTAATCCAATTAATGAAAAGACATCATATATTATTGTCTACCGCAAGCTTATAACGGATCTATCATTTTTTTTCTATTAGCCCGGTTGTTTGAAGACTGCTGGAGAAGGGAGGAATGAAGAGTCTTTGGTTTCCATCTTAGAACATTTTCTGGAAGCTTTTTCGTTTTTTCCGATATCGAGCACAAATATTATAAACCCAACACAATTATAACTTAAGGAACTTGTACGTAGATTTTTTTCCCATTTATACTCACTGTAGAGATACAAGAAAAAGTGCAGGCAAAACATTTAAATATTCAATGATATTGAAATGCCAATGGCTCTTCTCTTAACTGCTGTTTGTTACGTGATCCTCATATTTTAAACAAGAACTCAACGTGATCGAATTCACTACTTGAATTTCAAACGACATTTTATTAAATGCATTTCAGCAAAGGATTCTTACAACTATTCAAGTTTCTGCATTTGCATTTTAATGTTGAGAAGGTATCAAATTTTTATAATATTGAAATACCTTTGAAATCTGGTAAAGAATATTGGAAACGACAAAGCTCTCGTCTGCGCTTCAAATCGCAACCCATCGATATAATTTAATAGTTGATGACATTTAGAATTTTCATATTGCTATTTTATGCTTCAAATCCGCTAAAATGCAGCATATGTTTCAGATTCTACAGCAATACACAAAACTTAAATAGAAGATAGAAAGCAAGGGGAGATGCTAACATCTCAGCGAAGTAGTATTACAGTAAATAAGAAATATTTAAAACTAATACTTACACAAAATCCATGTAGGAGACATCTGGTAATCCATCAGGCCAGGACAGAAGGCATGCAGTTTTCAAAGTTCCTTTAGACCTGATAAAGAGAAAATCCACGTGAAATTAATTAAAATGTCTATCCACAAAGCTTAGCTTGACACCAAACTTTCAAAACTTTTACGTTCTATTGAACGCTCATAAAGGCGAAATTTGAACGACGCCACAGAGAGAACGCAATGAACTGTAAAACGGGATTTTGAACAGAATTTCACTGCAACGTGGTAAAAGCGAATCTCATTCCGGTTTGCTTGCGGTTTAATGTTGAAGATTAAGCTTTTGATCAAAGGAAATGAACTGGCTGGTCAAAAATGAAAAATTATTGCATAAATTGTATGGAGCTGCAGCGTAAAATTGCATTTTAAAATATTTTGTATAAAGTTATGCAGTATGTAGAACACAGATTATTTAATAGTAGCAACATTTTATATTCCTATTGAAGTCTATACAAGTATTTATATTTGTACCATAATTTTGTTCAAAACTCTAATAAAAGTTGAAAGACACTATCGCAGTTATATTTGACTTGTAAACTCACAGATTTATCATTCTGAGCTAATCTAGTTGGAACTTTGGCAATTCTGTAAACTATTCACGAGAATAGTTTGATGCCATCAAAAACATTCTGTAAAAACCTCAAGTCTCGCCGTAAAAAGTTGTGAGATCGATATAATACCAAGTCGATTAATCTATTTAGTCTCTACTTAAAGGACCTTCTGTCTTAAGTTATTACGTATGTTATTATCATGCCTATTTAAAAAAAAATACCTTTAAAACAAATAGACCGACCTGGCCATCGCATGATTTAATTATTAGTATGTATCACACTACACAGCACGACGAGAAATTAATGCTCCTGAAATGTTAATGGCGAATTTGTGTTTTCTTGCGATGACCAAGTCGATCTAATTGTTTTAAAGGTATTTTTTTTAAATTGGCATGATAATAACATACGTAATAACTTAAGACAGAAGGTCCTTTAAGTAGAGACTAAATAGATTAATCGACTTGGTATTATATCGATCTCACAACTTTTTACGGCGAGACTTGAGGTTTTTACAGAATGTTTTTGATGGCATCTCACTTCTTTTTGTAGAGCGAACATAAGTCCAATTTGTATGGAAAGACGTTTTTTTTCATAATTCAACATATTTTCCTATGGGAATGTTGTTCAGTTTCATGGGCTAAACACCCTTATCCACCCTATACCCCCTCCCCCGTTATGTCTCATATAGTAGGTACCTATTTACACCTATTTATTTTATTTTCTACTGTAATAATAATTCATTAACTGCAAATGTAACCTTGTAATCTTATACATTTATATGGGATTACAAAGTTATTGTTGCAGTTGGTGTATTTAGAAAACTGGACTGAAATTAGAAAATATTAAATTTTTCCCATGATTAAGACACTAAACCCTATTTGTATTCTAAATTTTAAGCTTCTAAGTCTGCTAGAAGTACCTTAGACTTTTGATGATCGGTGAGTCAGTGAGTCAGTGAGTCAGTGAATCAGTGAATCAGTGAATCAGTGAGTGACAAAATTCAAAATTTTAACAAGTTGTCATTCCTAAACTACTGGTTCAAATTGACTGAAATTTTAAATATACCGTGTTTATACAATGACTAATTAGTTGGCCTACTTAATCCAGGCTTCTTGTTTCATCCACAACGAAATTATAGGGGTGTCAAAAATAGCCCGAATTGCTTCGAGAAAAGGATGTTACGGCCGTGCCGCTTTTTTTTGCTCGACTTGCGGGGGCACTTCCGTGCCCCCAGATTACTTTGAAGTTTTGACCTAAAGTATTTATGGCATCTAATATTGGATGTGCATGTGCAAATTTGTGGAAGATATTATTAATGGCCTGGCTAATAGTCAAATGGTCCGTAATTCGCGATCTGAGATCGTGAATCATGGATCGTGGATAGCTCTTGTTTTAACATTGCTCTTTGGATGTCAGCAGGTGTCCTGTTGCGTGTGATACAGAGCGATCAACCGCGTCTAAGAGTAATTCAGCTCCTACCTACTTATATAATGTTTTGGTGAAATTTATATATTATACATAGGCTTTGAACCATCTGTCACTTTTATCAATGATTAATGATAACTTTTTCACTTTAATGTTTTAAATTCAGTTTTTAGTAAGACCTTTTACACTTTTAGGTGAAGTATAAAATATTTCTGAAGTTTCAGCAAGTCAAATTGAAAATCTTAATTTCGGTTTTTGGTTACTATAAAATACGATTCTACAATAAAAATCGTATAAAAATAAATTCTGCAAGATTTAACACATTGGGCACTGCGATGCGTATCAAGATTTATGTAGCTTTGTAAAGGTGAGATTCACCTTTTATCACCTTTTGGGTTCAACTGCACTCGATTTTGCATGCACTCAGAAGCTTAGCGCTTCGAAAAGGTTTGGTATTTTTAAGTCCGTCCAACGAAATGGATAAAAATAGAAGTACCAAGTATCGAACAGATATAAAAACTGATGCATAGTTAAGAATATCATAAACAACTTTGTCTGTTCGTCTGTCTGTTTGTCTGTTTGTATGTATGTTATTCTTTAATGGCTAAACAGCTGTATCCAATAACATGAAATTTGACTACACTCTAGGAATTATTACATTATACTTAGTTTCGTACATTCCTTTTCAAATGATTGTGTGAGTGTGAATAGTCGCTTGAAAGAAATAGAATTCTATGAGTGAATCCTTTGAAATTATCGTTGAATAAATTAATTTGATGTAGTAGGTACAAACTGCGTCGTTGTCTTAAAGCAAACTTGCAGAGGTAAAGACAATCTAAGTTAGTCCTTTAGTTCTGTTATGCCAGTGATCTAAACTTCAACAAAGCAACGACGACAAACAGTTTAACTCGTAATTCCTGGGCTATTTTAAGTAAAATTGCAGTTCTGGAACTAGAGACCATGTAAAACTGAGTACAAAATGAGGGCAGCTAACAATTAAGTAGCGCATTGTAAAAGAAAAAACAACTTTTCTAAATTTTTCAATAAAATCTCCTGTGAGGAAGTTCACTGAGTGATAAACTTTCTGAAACTTAAATTATAGCACATAAAAATAATGAAAACTATTTAAATAGTAGTCATTATTTTTATGTGCTATAATTTCTTTACATAATATTTTACTTACATTTTTTTTATGTTTTCCTGTACACTTTCAGCCTAAATGCAAACTTAACTCATTTATCAGGGATAAATGGGCATTTTATTTTGTACTTTGCGTTTACATACATATATTAAATCACGACTTGTATAATTTACTATTCCTATCGCTTGTTTTAAAGCAGCATACACCACTTTTGTTATTCAAAACATTCTTTAAATGTATACAAACGTTAAACCCTATTTCTTTAGTACTTTAGGTCTCACAAAACATTTTGCGAGGTCTAGGTCAGCTCAGTGTTTATTCATGACCTATGTTTCGAAATCTATCTTATTACTTTGAAACTAGGATTTGGGTTCTAGGGTCAATAAACCTTTTAGGTCAGGATTTTGGTGGATTATGTTAAGTGTTTGAATATGGTCTGAATTTTAAAGTAAATTTAATTATTGCGTATTTTGCTTACAAAAGATTAATTTTATGTATTGTAAACATTGTGAATAAAATAAAATAAAGTAGAGAGCTAAAAGAACAACGAACTGCATTATTCTCAAGTTAAGGAAAGCATCGTATTTGTTTAGTTTGGAAATATATTTTGAAAAGCTCTTTTAAAATACATGGATATTTGATTTGAACTGTCGTAACACACGGCCAGGAAAAAGACGAGGTCACATGAACTTTCACGCCATAGTTTAAATTAACAACCTAATTATTATATGTAAGCGACATAGGTATTCATTTATTCCTATATTCATTTCTTAGTTCCTTGAAAAGACAAAAACAAATGAATCTAGTAATTATACACTTAAGACATTGCAGTACCGCTTTGATTATAATCTTTATTAATGATTGTAATTAAGCGTCTCCATTCAAAATATCATTGTCATTCAAAACAACGGTATTTATAAAGATTTATTGTTGAGTTATTACCTACTTTTGTGTTGATATTTTATTGAATGAACACGAAAAGATACTTATCGATATTGTGTTTAATTGGTTATCGCTTTAATTAATTGTATTATCGTGAAACTGAAGTTTAGGGTACGTATTTCTATTTGAAATACAGAATTTCCTTTTAAAATACTTGGGTTGATACTTATATATATTTTACTCACTTTATATTTAGAGGACCAGTAAAGTGAGTAAAACAATTTTATCCGTACGGAAAATAGAAGTTGCGTGGAATGGTACGGTAAGGTCTAACACCTACTCTACCTTTCATGAGTTCTTATACCATATAGTAAGTTTGACAGACATTGTAAGACAAAGATTTTTGTTTCGATATGATATCGTCTTCAATTCCTTCTAATGCTTACTACTTACAAATATTCACCTATAAAAACAAAATTGTTTTTTCTACTTACCTATATTCCTTAGTAGTAGAATACAACAGGCAAGGTATAGCCAGCAGCATCCCGCTGACCCAGATGCAAGCGATCATGATTAACGAGCAAGTCTTTGACATCCGCGGTCGCATCGGACGCACAATGGCTTGGTACCTGCGGATGAATAAAAAATATAGCTACCGTCGTTAGTGGTCTAAAGTATAAATGATAAAATGGAGCAAAATTTTCCACAAGCCACGTTTATTTGTGACTAAAAAAATAATATTCCTTGAACTGACTAAAGACTGCTACGTTCCGGATTAAAATAGCATGTTACATAATAATAGCTAAGTACTTTTATAAAAACTTCTGCACTCGCGTCGAAACTAACCCTAAATACAGATTTTGAAGCTAGTTTCTGTTTTAATTTTGGCCAATTTCCATATTTTCATATGTATGTTTTCAGCACTAGAAATTTTAAAAACTAGAACCTACTGTTTTACTGTTGGACAAGAAACTTTTCCGGAATGCCAAAAAGATACGCCTTAATACTACTTCACTGGCCAAGTAAGTACCAAAGGATAGAACGTCTTGAGATATATTCATTCAAAAAATAAGGATTGGAAACGTCTTAAGATAATAATATTATATTCATAAAGTAAATTAAGGGCATATTATATTCCCACAACAAGTGTTAACAAAAATAAGTAGATTACGTCAGTTAGCAACAGGTCAACGTCAATATAATGACGTCATTGTAATATAATTGGTACTTAACCCTCGTACGTGCTATTCATAAACCTCTTCGATTAGAAAGGGCTTTATTTATATAACAGCCTTTTATATCATCTTAGTATTTTGTGTACAAGAATATTTTTACTACGACGATAGCTAAATTTAAGTGGAGTAAGGCACGAAAATGCGCCGATTTTAGAAGCTTCAGGTAGAATTTTATGCAAAATTTGGTATTAGGTCTTGTATAATTCCAGTCTATTTTTATCTGCAACTTTATAATACTAATAATAGGTTTGTGTGTTATTGAAGAGCTCTTCGGAAGTTACAAAGGCTTATATGTACAGCGATTCTTTCAATCAAATTACAATTATTTTATTAGGTCTACGGAATACGTATGATAAATTTTATAATATTTATGTACAAACATTAATGACACAAAATCGAGATTAGTGTCTTTCTGTTAGTAATCAGTCGCTAAAGTTTACTATATATTTAGCAACAATTAATCAACAATTGGATTGTAGCAAGTAGCTTTCTTTGGTCTTTGCCTACTCCCTTGGGAAATAGGTGTGATTTTTTATGTGCAATAAACGAAACAAATTACATTCTGATTTTAATAACGCCTTTCAAATCTAACGAAAGTCTAAATGCGGAACACACTCTCGTATATTGTGTGTCAGTCAAAATGAAGACTTGACTTTGTTACTAACAAGTAACATGACAAGGCCCGACACGCATCTTTTTATGCATGAAATAATCTTTTGAAGTGAATAAAGCTGATTTTTTACGTATTTTAGTATCAAAATTCACAACAGTCAGAAATGTACTGCAATATTTTTCATCGTCGTATCATATTGCGAGACTATTATTTGAATTGACATACTAATTTACAAAATGCGCTCCGTTTGATAAAAAATATCGTCGCATTTTTTTCAACTGGTATAAAACTTAGTAATTTACTCAAAATTATACCAATTTCACAGACATAATTTTGTGTACACAAAATATGGTTATAAAATCACGCGAAGACACGATATTCACATGAATTGCGTGCTGTCTAGTCTTATTACCGTTTACTTAAAGTATGACTTACTAACTAACTTTGATAAAACAATGATTATCTTATGCGAAATTCCTTGATTTTCGTAACTTTGTGACTCCAATTTACCGAATTTTGAACTCTCCGCGGTCACTAGAATTTCATCACCAAACGTTTCCACGCGAAACTTTCTTTCTATTCCTATAATAAGCTAACTTTCGACACGTTTCACGCATATAAAAACAGTTACCAACTCAACCGAGATACAAGAAGGAATAACCAAAGAAATCTACAGAATCCTTAATAAAGCCCAGCTGACGATTTAATACATTTTCCGTATCGTTTCGCTAGAATAAACCTCAATAAAATAAGGGTAATTCTTTGGATTTGGCACAGAAATGTCGATAAACTGTGTTTCATAGATAAAGTTTTTATACTTATCTGGTATTCGGAGGAAAAATTCATGTTCCTAACATCTGTTGGGTAACTTTTGAGCATTATTTTTGGTATTTCACAGAAACCAATATTACATATTTATTGCCTCTTCGTACCATTTTCTGGCAATTTTCTGATACTATAAACTTTTGAATATTTCAATAGTGAGTGGTTGGAAATAAGATCGTAGTGAAAAGCAAATTATTTTCAGGAAACCTAAAGTATCTGGCTTCCTAAGAATTTTCTATTTTTGCTAGCAACTCGGTTTTTTCCATTAAACTAATCCACTATCTTATTCAAAGATAACGATCACTAACGGTGAAATATTTTGTAGATTGACTTTATATTAACACTGAACAAGAAACAATAAACTACAATTTTCTTTTTTTTCTTTTAGCTTCCTCTTTTTGATATTCCACTACCGCTTGATTGTCTAATCAAGCCGAGTAATTCCCAGTTTGGTAAATATTTGACGAATACTAATGAACGTTTCGAATATTAAATAACACTCGATTACTTTGCCAGTGTCATAAGAATGAAGGAAAGGCGTGGGCAAACTTTATACGAGAAGAATTTTGATTCGTATGGGGACGTCACAACTATTTATTTCTGGACCAAAGTTAGGGTTGGTGACGTCATTTGATATGTATCTCCTTTTATTATTCATGAACTCAGGCCCGATTTAATCATGTTTGATTCTGTGCTAGAGTAAATATGTACGTTGACTGTTGCAAAGAAGTGAAATAGTATCAATAACTACGTATTTATATTTGATTATAAATATATTTGGCTTTGGTGATTAGAGCAAATGTGTTCTCACTTTGGAATGACCGCGGAAAGTATCACTACAAATATAAAGATTCCTTTCCCTTCAAACTACTATAATTTTAAATACTATAAATTAAGTTTCACATTTTGATTTTATCAAAGACGTACTTAAATTTTATGATGCAAATAAAAACAATGCACAGTACCGTTACAATGTCTCAAAATACCATTTTAAAAGATAAAACATCTAGTTAAACTGTTACTTTTATCTTTTACAAAACGACAGTATTCGCTGTAAAATAGAGTAATTTTAGTTGCAGTGCTATTAAAAGTATGATAATATCAACTGCTGTTGCGTTTTCTTTTTGATGTCTCGCTTCACTACAAATTAAGTGCATTTTATGATTAAACTGTGTTGTTAAATAAAAAGTAGACACAGAGAAGTGTATCTTTAACTCTTTTAGGGGCCAGTTACACAATTTCTAAATAAGTGTTGGATAACTTATCTACAAAATTAAGTAACAGCAAAAATGTACGAAAAGTACCATAAAATTGTATCTGATATATAACCAGTAGCGCTATTCTCTACAGTCATTACAGTCGTGAAATAAAAGTTTGAGATTTGAAATGTTATGGAAATGTAGTGCCTACGGCGTAAAGTAGAGGCGCTGATCCGATTTTCCTAAATAGTTTCGCGATAGCTAGACGGTTGTCGATAGTCGGCAGTAGTAGGAAATCTTTTCTCTGATAGATATCCAAACGTATCTAGCCCGTACTAAATCTTTAAGACTGCATTGAAATATTCAAAAGAACAAATTATGGGATAGTTACAAAACAAAGGGCTATCTCTTAAAATGAACATAAACGATCAAAGTCCACTGCGCTAAGTGCTTGTAAAATAAAAGCTTGTGAAAAGGTCTCAGAGAAAAGTAAAATAAATTATCCTCTCAAATCTCTGCTATAATATTATAGTTGTAATAAAAGGCATAAACGTAACTTTCCCAATTTGCTAGTCCAGAAAAAAGCCTAAAGGCTTAGGGCGCACTAGTTCTTTACTAGGCATATTTTATTACGTGAATGTTTTCTGTACAACACATATGTTTTCTTTCAATAACCTACTTTTATCATTCTTTTAGATATATTGAAATGGAAAGGTATTTTGTCACTCAATTACAGGGAAACGGCTGAACTGCCAATAAGATTTGTCTCTTATTATGTCTCAATAAGTAGGTAAATTAATAGGATAGCAATTTTATAAGGGTAATTAAGTGAACTAACAAACCTTCGTATGACGAGGTAAATAAAAAATAAGATTATAATAAAAACTATGTTTCAATCATTACTAGACAGGGCCTTGTCCTAAAATCGGAAGAGGTTAGACCTAAAACCACCAGACTAAGAAAATGGAGGTATATAATGGAGGATACAAAAGTATCTCTAGTGAGTATAAAACCTAACCAATCCCAGCTGTTGAGTCGAAAGATAAATGACAGCATTAATACAAATGCGGCCGTTTCAACATAACATTACTCTGGATTTATGTCAAGCCTAGTTCACCGGACTGTACTGAAGCAAACATAAAACAACGTGAATGTTGTTGGTTATTCAAAGCTTAATACTAGAATAGCCTTTCGTTATAGCTACAAATGCATTCAACTAAAGCCGATCCGACAATATTCTGAAGCGCGATTTTCACTATTGACTGTTGACAATCGGCTAAGTATCGATAAATTTTGAATGATAATCAGCGCCTTTGGCGGGGTCTATGTCAAACATTCGATACTCGATAGTACAGACAGTGGAAAATCACGGTTATATAATATGCAGTGACTAATTTATTCATACACAGATAAAATCAGACCTCTTCCCCATAGGATTAGATACAGTCAGAAAAATCACTTGCTACGAAACTTACCAACTCGTCGGTCCATTTATTCAATATAAAGTGATTTTATGGCTTTTCTTTTATCAAAATATGTAAAGAATTAATACAAGAATAGCACTTTAAGCTGTTATAATATATCATTACTTTAGACAAAAATATATACGTATCCGATTTTTTACACATGTTAAATATTTTTTTATTATTTTACTTTTGTTTGACACGTGTTACAGACCCAATAAACTTCTTATGACAATAACTATTAAGCTTAAATATTGTTGGTGGAAGCTTTCCTCAATATATCGAAGCCAAAAAATAGCAAAATAGAGAAGCTCTCAGCAACCAAACAGCCACGTGTAACGGATTTCGCAAGTTACTTAGGAACAGGAAATAGAATATTTTTACTTATTTTTTTGTGGTTAATGGTCAAACTTATGGTTAAGTTGCTACAATTACATGTCAGATCCTATAAAAACGTATACTTAAGTGTATATAAAATTTTAAACGATTTTATTATACGTATTAATAATCACCAAGTTAAATATTATTATGTAAGAATTACATGCTAATATTAGTCGCCTTGGCACATGCAAGGGACGTCGATAAAAATGTAGAATATTTCAATAAATTCTCAATAGTACGACGTAAGCGCCTTTATACCGAATAAAATTGTAACTTAGACATGTGTAAATAAAATTTCGATTTAAAGTTCGTATTACCTAAAGCCCTTCAGGCTTTTAAGTCCAGTTGTATGAGTTATTTACCTGTCAAACGATATACCGGTGAGTGTGAACACGCTGGCGGCGACGGTCACGTTCGCAATAAAGTTGCTGAGCTGGCAGTATCGCACGCCGAACACCCAGTCACTGGAACAAACATAAGTATTAGGACCTACTGGGAGTTATATTTTATTAGCTGATTTATACTACGAGTTAGATACCTTAGTATATGATATGAAGTACATTTGGGATTTAAAAAATATAAGCCTCAAAAAGCCAAATTATCATTTCGCATTCGTTTATGCATAGCATATTAGTAAATGAATGGAGTATTTTTTTTATTATATCGAATGGCGAGCGTAACTGGCTATGAGCGCCATTTCTTGGAACACCAATATGGCCAAATGGCAAGATGAATGGAGATTATGGACAGAGGCTATCGACAAGACCAAGCAGCAATAAAAACAGTATAGTTTTCGTTATTTCATTCTTTTTTGTTTGAATGTTCTATCTTAGCTACAGCCCAAATAAACTTTATAAAGACTGTTAACATTAAACTTAAACAAACAACAACGAAAGTAAACCACGCAAATTCGTCACAAAGTAATTTAGTCGTACAATCATGACAAAACACTACATCAGGGAATAATGAAACAGAAATAAACCGTCAAACATTCCTTATTTACATGATTTACACAAATGTTTAAATGTCAACATAGTCCGACAGCTTAGTGAAGAACCATTGTGGTGGGAGGGTTAGTCAGCCTAGGTTTTGTGTTACCGAACCTAGTTGCTTCCACATTGGTACTCTCAAACATTAGGCAATATCCAGCCCTACCTCAAGATACCAATGACTCATCACAGTAAAGAGCCTTGGCATGTATAATTTATTTAGAACTACGAGTAGCTATTACCTGCGACTTCGTCCGCCACCTAAATTTTCCCATGGAAATGGGTCATTTTCCCGGGGTAAAAAATAGCCTATGTCGCTTCCCGGGTATCAAAATATGTCCATACCAAATTTCATGCAAATTGGTTCAGTAGTTTAGGCGTGATAGAGTATCAGACAGACAGATAGACAGAGTTGCTTTCGCATTTATAATATTAGTAAGTAAGTAAGTAAGTATGGATATAAATTCCTACTTTTGTATAATATATGTATGACCGAAAAAAGTAGCCGTAGCAAATAGAAAATCGTCTGAAGCTTATGTGATTAACTTAAGTGATTAACGTTATAATCGATGAATTTTGTATACCTCAGCCATTCGCGTACCTTGCATTTAAGATTCTATCCTAAGGTTGACCTTACCTAAGGCATGCGCGTTGGGGAGGCCTAAGTTGTCGGACTATATGTAATTTGTACCATTAAAATAATCTAGAATTCTAGTTCCACGTGTTGCAAACTAGTTTAGTAACAATATTGAGACCTAAAACAATAGCCGCAGCTGTGCCTAGAATTAATTTAATTTAAAATTAGTATTCTAGTCTGTTCTGCATTTAATTTCTTTTGAAATTGCTTGGGAAATGAAGGTAGTTTATTAGAATGGATACTAGTGTAAAACTGTTTTAGTTTTATGAGATAGCTAAATGAAGATCTACTTTATAGAAATTATGTTTTATTCGTAATTGCAAGAAACAGACATCTATACATGACTTCGTCTGTCTAAATGGTAGTAAAAGACTGCTAAACCGAGGTTCCGGGTTTGAATCCAAAATTTAAATAAGTGCTATTAGTTTAGTCAAATAATTTATATTTACATATTTATTTACGAGTATGGTAACGTGCTCGGTATAATAATATGGCAATAGGCTCGCTCCCTATTAGCGGGACTAAGGTTGTACACGGCGACACGTGAATGTAACTACTTCATACTCTTCCTCTGTCAACCTAAACAAATTTAGAGCTAACCAAGTTTACAATTAAGCATTTTTGAACCCATGCACAAATTGTTCAGTCTGTAATTGCCTGGGCACTTAGCATAAAATGTTTTAAACTTCTTTTATTCTTAGCTATTTGATAAAGTGTTGCACCAGTATTAAAGTCTTAAGTGGGACGTTAATCTTTTCTTACATAGAGACTCTCGTTTACTCCTTTATGGTTCTCTCAGTATCTAAGTTCCGTAAAGAAATCAATATCGTGACGCTCAGGTGCACTTTATTGTTGAAAGATGTCCACTTAAACTGCGCCACATGCAGCCATCAGTAATATTTTATTATTTTCCGACGAAGCTCATTACTTTATTTTATGACTAAAAGTATGCTATCTTCAAAGTATAACAAAGTAAGACAAGATTGTTTATACAGATTGCGAGATCACCTCAGGGATACTATCACGTATTTTAGTTAACTTACTCGAATGCCTCTATGCTCTACATTGCTTTTTCCCTTTGATTAAAATGATTATTAAGTTATGTCAAAGTAGCAATGTACTGAATAGTGACCATGAATTTGACGCACACTAGTTGTCAACTCAGATACGTGATAAGCCCGCAGATTTGATTCCCGAGCCGGGAGAAGTGCTATTGTTTTTTTTTACATTAGAACTTTCTCAATAGTAGCCGGGAGTTTGGTATCATTTTTAGTGCTAATATATATGCAATTTTGTTTTTTTTTATAAACATTTGCAAGACAATTTTATGTCAGTTAAGAGACTCTCGGTTCCAAATGCATAGGTATGTGAGATGCTGTAAAAAATAAGTTGTTAAAAACTTATGTATGTTGAGATGGTGGATGCCATAAAAAAAATCACATATACAAATTGTATATAGATTTGCAGACAAATAAGTAGACATCTTTATATTCGTACGTAAGCAAAGATTATTTACATCTAGGCTTTACGCCTGTCTAGCTTTTGACGGATCAACAAACAAGATCTAACGGATACATTTCTGTGAATCGTCTGTAAACAAATTGAGATAAAAAGAAACATGTATGAATTATATTAAATCTCTATAAAATATTTACCCACGTATTTTTGACACGTGCGTAAACAAAATAATCTGATTGATAGCGGTCCTGTATGAGAAGATGTGGATGGATGAATAGATGTGAATGAAGCAAAGGAAGTTTGTAATATCAAGTGGCGTTCTCTGGTCTCTTCGACTAGTTAAGTTAATCAGTTAGTCTAAGACTCGTTCAATTGTACTTTTTAATCAAACTATCCAAAATATGAAAAGACATGTAAACGTATTAATGTCTATATTTGCAGGCTATCAAATATGCGAAGAGTTTTCATAAACTTTACAGTTGGGCTGAATTTTTTTGATCAATCAGGCGACCGTAAATTAATAGTATAATATACTTATAAATATAAACGTATTCTATTTCATTTAATCAATAAATAGGTACAATTACAAACATAAAACTAACCCAGTCTCTTTGACACTTCATAGTGTGGCGTGCACCATTCCCAGAATTGGATACAGGCTACCTTTTTTCCAAAAAATATTTCACACTAGCGAGGTTTCAGGCGAAAGGTAAAACTATACTAAGGTGAAAGTATATTCGTGGAAAACATTTGTAAACCTAAAAACAGATTCACAGAAAAACCAATGAATTTAATAGAAAACCACTATATGAAGAACAGCCATAATCTTTTTATCTTGCAAGCATTGTAGTGCCAATCCGATTCTATCAAATCTTTAAGCTGGTTCGGTCGAAATGGCTAGAACCTTTCATTATTCCTAGAACTCCCAGGACTACGTCAACCTACGCACTACAAACAGCAAGCATTAAGTAATACTTACTAATACCACAATTGATTTTAGACCTAATTTCTAAGGCCTCAAGGTTGAAAATAATATTAGAAGTTTTAGTTGTAAAAAATATCACTTCAGCTCAAGCATTTATCATAACGTACACGGTACTCTGCTTGCAAATGTTTGTTTTCGATAAGTTATACTTAAATGTAAATTGATAGTTTTGTATTTTCACTGAAAGAACGAAAAGAGTGAAGATTGGAGATTAAGAGGGAAACTGACGCGTCAGAATTATTTCCAATGGAAAAAAATATTTGAATTTAAATGTCAAACGACAGATTTGACATGATATAAGAAAGTTCAAAATTGCACTACCTGTCACGTCTGGATGGATATTAGCTATCCAAAATGTTCATGATCCTTCGAAATTTTTATCTACGTGCAATTGTTGATGTTAAAAAATATTCAAAAATGGTCAATATATCAAGGAATTTATAAAAGTCAATATACTAAAGTATTAAAAAAAAAAAGTAATGTTTTTTCTTGATACTCTCCTTTTCGTATACTTTGAAAGCATTTTGATTTCGCCTGAGACTGAGTCGTACTGAATAAATCTAAAAATAAAGTCTCAACTCTTCATCTTTGGGGATTTACGACCTATTCCACTAACTAAGTTTCATAGCTATCTTAATACTAAACTAGAAATATTCCAAACTGACCTTTAAGTAAATTCTATTTTTGCTGAAGAAATGGTTACCTCTGCATAAATTTTAATCTTTTTCGTTGCAAGTTTATTATACATGCCAAATGATCTGCTCACAAATAATATAAGAACCAGTTTAATCAGAAAAATGCTTATTGAATTAGGCTGTTCATCATTTTATTACGTAAAGGAAGATCTGCAACTTGTATAAAAATAAGATACGTTTAATGATTTTATTTTTTTTGAATTGTTTGCCCTTCAAAAACGGCGTTTTATTACTAGGAGCGGAAAGTTTGGTATATTGCCGCCATTTAACACAAGACGTATATTATATATTTATTTACATAACTACATATGTATATCGATATGTATATCTAAGGTTCACTTCGTCAGATTAATGTTCACGGAATCAGAAACTTCCCTTTGTTCTCACCTTCACGACGCTATTCAATTCAAATGATGTGTAACACAATACATCGGGTGCAATGGTGCAATAATGGAACGTTACCCGTAAAAGGGTTTTGTTCCAATCCACAAAACCACTGTAATGGTCCAGCATTCCAGGCGATTGACTGTTTTGTGATAACAAAAAATATACAAAATATGTATTTCGAAAAAAGGATACAAAAATACTGATAGATGAGAAGTAAATAAACTATACTATAGTGTTAGCATATTTATTTTTTTGTTCTCATTAATTCAATTAAAAACAATTCTGTATGTTTGTTAAGGAGTTTTCTCTTTTAATTTGGTATAATATGTGTTAGATATTAATATCCGCCGAAAATATAATATACACTTATTTTAGCACCCGTAAATATACCACGTAACACCATTTTCTATTTCAATGTCTTATCTAATAAAATTCATACGTAAGAACTATTGATAGATTACACAAGAGATGTAAAAATACCCAACTATCACCCGATCAAAGCATCAAAAAACTAAAAGTATTATTCAATACTACTTCAATAAAAGATTCCTCAGACCGAATATAATCTAATGTACTTAAAACCTTCTAAAACGTAGGCTTCATGAAGCCCAATGACATTGTACACGATATCAAAAGGGTACTAAAATAATACCTTTATGAAACTTGCGAACATTTGCAAAATTCTTTATGAAACTATTTTCGTAATATTTGCGTGTTTGTAATTCATCTGACTTTGTTTCTTGAGTTACAATAGGTTATTGTTCTGTTTAAAGTTAGGTAACGTTTTGGTCGCGACAGGGTTACGCAAGGTTGTATATTGGCACCACATTTCGCAATTTTTTTATGTTCTTTATGATACATCTCATATATTTACAATGCGAAGTTCAAATTGTGTAAGTATTTTTTTTATATTTCTCATCCTTATCCCGTATTATGTGGGGTCTGATATAACAAGTTTCAAGTCAAAAACATGTTGTCAAGGTAATTTGGTTGATGTTTTACAACCGGCCGCCTGCCTGACATCAACCCTCCGTGAGAAATGTACCTAATCTACTCAAAAAAATTACAAATATGGTGGTATGGTAAAGTAAGATCGATAGGACAAAGGTTAGGTAGATGAGAACCAAAGCTAGTTCGATAATCATCACGCAATCCAAAACTTAAAATATTTATCACTGCTAACGATATTTATTCTCTACGACGCGGCAACTACCACCATTTTATTTATTTAACCTTTAGAAAAGTGTTAATTTACAAAAGAATAAAACTTTCAACGAGTTTATTTTGAAACGGTGAATTTCTGTAACTTCTCTCACTAGGTCACTTCTAATTGAGGACTTGTTGTTTATTCAGCTACTCCGACGCGAACTTTATCTTCAGAACAAAAAATCTTGGAGTGACAGGCGCCTGAAGTAGACGTTGTGAAATTTCCACTAACGTTTCTTTTTTACTCTAGGTATTGTGACAGTTTTATCTAGTTCACACTTTGAGCCTTTCAATTTCATTGTTTTTAAATGAAATAAAATATTTTCCTCGTATTAAATATTAATTTTACCGGTTAAAGAAAAACGCCATGATGACAGCCCCCGTGGCGCAATGGGTTAGATATTCACTACGACAGTACTATTGCGTTGTGAGGTCTTAGGTTCGTTTTTCACACGGAACAAATATTTGTGCCATCCGCAAATACTTTGTGCTCGTTGTTTGTATGTTTATAAAAGTCCGCGCGATGTAAGAGCAATTCTTAGTAGGAGTAGGAGTTGTATTTATAAAAATAAAATATTTTATGCAAACTCCCCAACCCGCATTTGGGCAGAGTAATAGGCATCCCGAGTAGACTCAGAGTTGAGACAGCAATGGGGTAAATTTTAATTTTTAATATCTAAAGAATAGTAATAGCTAGACGGCACGACCATAGTTCTCCCTCGAGGGAGGTTTTAAATTCAAGGCACATACTCAGCCTATTCTAAGCACGTGTGCTTGAAAAATTAATAGTCACCTGCCGTAATTGAAAACGCTGTGAGATTTGAATTGAAAAACGAAACTGAAAAAAAAATTCTTAACGGATTTTCTGATTAAAAAATCCTTTTACCATTATAAGCTCGAACCTAAAATTTTGACCTAAATAAATAAACGATTTGACTTTAAGATTTGCGTTAGTTGTTTTAAGCAGATCACTTAGCTTACACCAACGACTAGACTTTAAAGTGGTGTCTTAATTACACCATTTACTCGTTATTAGATTCGTCAAGGCTGCTTACCTACTCATGTATCAACCAATTGTAGCTAGCGAATGTTTGTATCATGTAGTGTGATCTAATTACCTATGTGCCTAATTGACGACACAAAATAACATCAAACTTTATAAACCAACTGCGTTTTAAAACATTTATGACCAACATTTCAATAAATATCGGTAGCCCTTCTCTATAGTCGTAAGTCAGGTATAGGATTCTGACATTTCAAATGTATTGCTAAAATAGTTCTTACGGAGCCCAGTAGAGGCGCTAAAAAAGATTTTCGAATATAATTTTCGATAGCTAGCCGGTTGCCATTGTATTAGAGAATCGAGCTACAGAACTTAGCATATAATAAATACGCAGATCCTCACTCCAATGTTTTAATACTATTGCAATTCTAAATCCCGTCTCTAAACTGACCTTATATTTAATACCAAAGAGACACAGCTGTCTAGATTAGGGCACGAGCTTCTGCTTCGTACTACTTACTTATTTCAATACTAAATCGGTTTTCTTAATCCTTTGAATACTATCCAGACTGAATTTAGTACCTAGTTGTGGATTTAGAATGTATGTGTAACGTAAAAATATATTATAATGAATTCTGTGGACTTATGGAAAGTTAATACTAGAATCCGTGCTAGATTTATTTGATAAAACGGAAATGGTTCCTTCAAAGTCTTAATTGAATTGATTCTTCATAATGTATGTAATGTAGTTAAAGGTTTTTTTTAGTAAGTTAGGCCTGTATGTGTGCGTTAGTACAAATAAATTGTATTGGTAGTTCTTAAAATTTATTGGGTTAGAACAATGCAAGCCGAAATAATCTAAAAAACCAGTTGTTATAAAAATCATGATAGATGATTTTAAATTTTAACTTGATTTGTTAATTTATCTTTTAATACAACTAAGTCATTAATCAAGTATTATAGCTTTTTTAAATTTATTAAATGATTATCGCACGCACCCAAAAAATAACATTTTTACTCGACCCCAAACCAATTTCGCAACAAACTTTAACCTTTTCCAATCTTTCAAAAAGTCAGCTGGTACGACTAAAATCGCATCCATTAAAAACCTGTCATTATATTTCTATGACATATTTCGTGACTCACGAATACGAAACAATAATGATGCATGCATTAATCATTGTTTTAGCAAAGTCGAAAGGTCATTGAACTCTAATTTGCGTTATGCAAAACGGGGCTTTAGCGTGATATCACTTTCTAATGACTACAATTAAATAAAGAAAGCTTGTGCAACAAATGAATGGTGTAATTTACACTAATGACGAGGTTTTTGTTTTCTTCTGTTTGACTTTTATTTGGACAGGTCAATGACACGGATTTATTGTTCTTATATTGTTTTGGTGTGCGATTCCGACATTTTAATACTTACTATCTGTAGCGGGATTCTGTACAGGCGGTACTGTCGAGTACCTATCGGAACTTTGATACAAAATATATTATTTTTATTAAATATATTATTTTCATACAACATTTTGCAGGTCGGTTGTCAGTAGTCGATAGTTGTAGAGAATCGAGCTACTGGACACTTTCATATCAAGCGTTTGTCTGTAACTTTACTTGACAGATTGAGTTGTACCACTATAAACTATTAAACTATATAATACATAAACTATTGATAGCTAGTCATCTAATCCACAATAGAAATCGTGTCAATTTGTATTAAAGAATTGTCGCGTGTGCGAGAAGGTTTTTGAAAAAACTACGAGGAAATGCTGAGTCTATATTCATTACAATTTTTGGTGCTTGTTTAAGAAACTAATAATACACATCTATTAACATTAACATTATTAACACAATATTAGATATAATTATTTAGATAAGATTAATTCTGCGTATCGAAAGTTCACGATCACATTAACTATCATCAAGGCAAAGTTTGCACCACATTAACACTTCCTAACGATCAAACATGAACTTGAATAACTACATGGAACCGAACTATATGGCAAGTTATCAATGCCTTGAGGCAAGGGTTGACATACTACGAGTAGTACTGAACCCTAAAATACGTGTATTGTGGTATTATTAGGTAATGTTATATCCTCTTAAAACTTCAGATTTGCAGTTCATCAACCCTATAGTTTCGAGTTTGAGGTTTCTCAAGTCATACTTGTAAATCATAATTATATACATATGTAACGTAACGTTTGTTATACCTATAGGGGTATAAAATACCCAAGCGTTTCGCCATTAACAATGTCTATATATTCTGTTATAAATTGTAAAAGACCAATATTACTTTACCCGACTCGGAAATCGAATCCGTTCCTATGATCAGCAATATGACACACTGCTGACCGCGCCACAGAGGCATTCGGCTACTTATCATGAAATGTCAAAAACGGTTTTTTTATAAACATACTGGCAAGTGTCGTCATGCTTGCTACATACTTATTCAGTTCGGCATCAATCCTAAGGCTTAGCCGGGCGGCAAAACTGAATATGTGTAGTTGAACCCGATCGGCAAAAGCCGAAAGTCGAGTCGGTTTTGTTGTACGATAAATATTGGCGAAACGAACGGGCCGAACTGTATAATTATATATATGTGTATAGCAAGACTCACGAACATCATATTTCGGTCAATGTCTGTATAAATTCAGAATAATATTAAATCCTTAAGCATTCTGAATGTATATTTTTTCGGTATAAGTTTTTAATTTTAGTTAATCCAGCTGCGATAAACTAAAGCCACTCTTTTGTCTCGCAAAGTAGCTTTATATTGCCTTCACAGACTGCCGCGTCGTTAATTAAGTAGCTGTAAAGTAGTAATTAAGTTTATGGTCTCCAGGCTTTAAAGTGCACGTAAAAATATGTTTTTATTCCGAATTATTTTAAAAACTTTATGTTTATTATGCACAGCGCAGTCTACAACGCTCGTAGAACTATAATGCTGGTTTGTATACAACCAAGTGCATAAATAACTAAAAATAAAAATACATAAATACTTATTAATATCCCACGGGGCAATAGCCCGCAAGAAAAGGGTAATAGGCTAATGACTGCGAGTTGGCCATAATTTCAAGAACATTGGCAATAATCTCGTGCAAAAAGTTTCGTCACGAATTCACGATACTTTCCTATACCGTAAGATAGAGTGATAAAACATAATATTTCTAATACACATACCTATAACTTTGTAAAATTGTTATCACCGTGTTTTCTTAAGTTCTAACCACATACTGAACTACGTAGTTTCGACTAACACTATGCTATGTAAAACAAAACGATGAACTCAAAACTAGAATTCATTTCTTTTATTACATGCAGTAAATTGTCTCCCTTCACTGCCCAATAAAGAAATACACTTCATAAAAGCTATTTCACAAATATTTCATTTCGTCCAGAAGTTTTCAACTACAAAATTGGATGCGGGAGGCTAACTCGGTTTTTCGCTCGTTTCATACAAAAAGTAAACTGCACTTGGCATTCGTTCATATTTCGAGTTCTAAGTAATTGCATATTTGTAGAGCGATGCAGCATCGTTAGATTTTGTTGCAATTTGTAAATATTTTAACATATAATTGCCAGTTCCAAATTGTATTTCATTTTGCGAATGCATTGCTTTATATACAGAGCATTTTATTTTGCAGTAAATATGACTGGAACAAATTGACAACAAAATCTTTTATTTGCAATTGTAATCAAAGGAGATCATTCACGCTCAATACATTTTTAGGCCGCATTTTAAAGGGCCGGCCAACAAAAAAAAAAGGCATATATCGATAGAGCCATGTGAAGCAATAGTTTGTATGGCACAAAACCTGTAGGATCGCTTTGAAGCGAGCCATAAAGTTTGAAGAATCATCATTTTCAAACATTTTCTGTATCAAAAACTATGAAATTATTAATTGGTATACTCCCAGTAGTTTCTTTTAACACTGTCCCTGAGGTGACAACTGGAAATTTACCTATTAATAGCTCATGTAAAAACAAATATAAACTTAATAACTACGTTACCTCTCCATTGTGCAATCGGATATAAATTATGTGGTGATGAAAGTAGCAACCTTATTTATTATTAGCTAAATCTATATGGTAATTAAATTATTATTTACTAATTAGATATGTCAAGGACTATGTAAGCAAACATGCAGAAAATTACCTATTTCCAAGAACTCCAAATTTGCAATCGTAAATTACAACAAAACACGATTTTGTAAACAAGTTCCGCGTATTCCCATTACCGAGTTGAATCGGTATTTGGGTTATTAATTTGATTTATTAATAACCGCAATGCTGTAATGATCTTACATTTAAAATTAAAACGGCCGGTTCTAATACTAAAGGGTAGATATATAAGCATAAGCTTTGTGCTAAGTGTACATATAAGTTCTGGGGGCACGGAAGTGCCCCCGCAAGTCGAGCAAAAAAAAAGCGGCACGGCCGTAACATCCTTTTCTCGAAGCAATTCGGGCTATTTTTGACACCCCTATAATTTCGTTGTGGATAAAACAAGAAGCCTGGATTTTCAGCAACTAATCAGTCATTGTATAAACACGGTATATTTAAAATTTCAGTCAATTTGAACCAGTAGTTTAAGAATGACAACTTGTTAAAATTTTGAATTTTGTCACTCACTGATTCACTGACTCACTGACTCACTGACTCACCGATCATCAAAAGTCTAAGGTACTTCTAGCAGACTTAGAAGCTTAAAATTTAGAATACAAATAGGGTTTAGTGTCTTAATCATGGGAAAATTTTAATATTTTCTAATTTCGGTCCAGTTTTCTAAATACACCGACTGCAACAATAACTTTGTAATCCCATATAAATGTATAAGATTACAAGGTTACATTTGCAGTTAATGAATTGTTATTACTGTAGAAAATACAATAATAAATAGGTGTAAATAGGTACCTACTATATGAGGCATAACGGGAGGGGGTAAAGGGTGGGTAAGGGTGTTTAGCCCATGAAACTGAACAACATTCCCATAAGAAAATATGTTGAATTATGAAAAAAAAAACGTCTTTCCATACAAATTGGACTTATGTTCGCTCTACAAAAAGAAGTGAGATGCCATCAAAAACATTCTGTAAAAACCTCAAGTCTCGCCGTTAAAAGTTGTGAGATCTATATGTCGGCGTTGCGGGTTCATAATTGATATGATAAGACGGAGGTGTGTGGGTTCTCTGGGTTTTCTTCCTCCATCATCATAGGTACTCATTGTGATAAACCTATTCATCGACTGTGGGCGTCGTGGGGTAGTGTCAGATAGATAATAAGTCACACTCGTACAATTGAACACGTTATATTTACAAGTAGGTACAGTAAACAATAGTTATCACGTTATTATTCGTAATACAGAATGCGCGATGGTTCAGTGTCGCCCACGCGCCATTCCCGTCCAAACAGAAGAAAGTCATATCTGTCAAATTCGAACAACGCGCGTCACTAACTCCATCGAACGCCATTAGATGACGTTGGCTTCCTGCATACGACCTCATTCCGACCAAAGAGTCGTAATACTCTTTCAATATTCCGACACGGCCATCCTGCGTGCACACGTCCTCGTGTGATGGTCACTCTGTGAACAAAATATCTCACGACAGAACAATGTCACACTCGCTCGGTCACTCCTGACCAAACTCTACCAATTACTGGGTCCATCTCAATAACTCTACTGAGACCTTTACTTAGATTTTAATTAAATCTCTCAGATTTTTAATTAAATTCTTGCAACAAACATTGGGAAACTGAATTTAAAATAGTTTCACTAACAACAATCACTCTGAGTCATGTACCAAAGCCGTTCGAATCAACTTTTACAGCTACTGTACAAATACTTAGTTGACAGTTATCTCCGAGTAAAGTTTCTAACACCACAGCTCTCCAGCCGACGAGCAATCACATTGCTCACACGTGCATCACTCTTGGATTACACTACGGTCTCCATAGACCACGACTTTCTCCAAAGTCGAACCACTCAATACGGTCTCTCAAGACCACGACTTTCTCCCAAGTCGAACCACTCAATACAGTCTCTCTAGACCACGACCTCCGTCAGTTTTAAACGCTCACCGCGCACCCACGGACTACTTGAGTTGCCTCAAGAGATACCGATTTCCACCGGGCTACGAATACGTATTAACAACTGATACGGTCGAACACAATACGGCCGAAAGAAACCTTCACTCGTTTGAATACCTTCACCACAAATTCATCAATCTCATTATCATCAAAATCTATATCGACTGGTACATGACCTCTGACCACTCAAGTGGAATAAATGTCTAGTGTATCATTTCAATAATTTTATTTCAAACCCTAATTTTACTATGCCATTTAAGAAATTACACAAACAAACAACTGACGCTGCCATAACTCATTTCTGGACTATAATGTACACCGTAACTAAGTCATTTCTGTGACCATAAAATGCGTCACATTCGCAAGCACATTCAAGTCAACTTTGTGACCACAAGTGCCTTGTAGCAGTCATCCCTGTGACTTAGAAATCAACAGACAGTCATCCCTGTGACTTAGAAATCAATAGCTAGTCATCCCTGTGACTGAAGCGCACCACATACGCACACATACATCAACCATGTGTTTCACAAATTTACAGTCATCCCTGTGACTATAAAATCTACTGACAGTCATCCCTGTGACCATGAAATTACAGTGATACAGTCATCCCTGTGACTGAAGCGCACCACATACGCACACATACATCAACCATGTGTTTCACAAATTTACAGTCATCCCTGTGACTATAAAATCTACTGACAGTCATCCCTGTGACCATGAAATTACAGTGATACAGTCATCCCTGTGACCATGAAATTACAGTTATACAGTCATCCCTGTGACCATGAAATAAGAAAGATACAGTCATCCCTGTGACCATGAAATAACACAATAATACAGTCATCCCTGTGACTATCAGATAACACAATGATACAGTCATCCCTGTGACCATGAAATAACACAATGATAGTCATCCCTGTGACTATGAAAATACACAATGATACAGTCATCCCTGTGACTGAGACTTAACACAATGATACAGTCATCCCTGTGACTGAGACTTAACCAAAAATAAACATTGATCGATCCAGAACACTCACGGCAGTGTCAACTGATGGCTCTAAAGCTTTTTCAGTGTTACCGGTAGGTAAATCACAATTCTCCTTTACTTTAGCTTCTGCCATTTTTCTAACCCCATCATGCGGAGACTTTAAAACTTTCAGTAAGTAACAATATTCATCCAAAATCTCAATAATTTCAAAAAGGCTCTTTGAATTTGTTGTCTAATACTTTTCTAATATTACCGCGCATAATTCTATATTCAACTTAATCAACATAATCTTTAGTTCATCTGTGGTCAAACATGTCGTTAACCCGTAACGAAAAACACAAAATGCTGAGCGCATTTGTTAAAGTCTAGTCCTGTACTTTCCACTACTTTTCAGTTATATCAGTCACAATAGAAGTTAAATTAAAGTGAACTCATTGAAGTGCATCACTACAAACTATGTCTGACCGAAAAACACGTCATAAGACTTTTGTTTAATTACTACACAGTTCACGACATAAAATCTGTTCTGTACTGAACACTCGTCTAACGTCTTTGACCAATACCAGTCATTGCAACAACATTATTAGAACGTTTACCACTAAACGTAGGAAAACTTTATATTACCAACAAGCGTTCAGCACAAGAATCTTAAGCAAAGCGTAACGATTCACCTTTATGATCATATATACTCGATGGTGGTTGCACGACTCATACATCGATGCAGTGCTCGCTCGGCTCCCAGTCGTCACCTGGCCTGCCACCGCCGCTACAGCCGCTACCACCGCCGCTCGTTCCGCCTCCCGTCGTCACCCGACCACCACCTTCGCCGTCGCCACCGCTACCACCGCTGGCGTTGCTACCGCCGTCGCCGTTGCCGTCACCAAAGTTGCCACCGCAGCCCCCATCACACCGCTAGCGCAGCCGCCACCGCAGCCGCCAGCGCAGCCGCCAGCGCAGCCGCCACCGCAGCCGCCAGCGCAGCCGCCAGCGCAGCCGCCACTGTAGCTGCCAGCGCAGCCGCCAGCGCTGCCGACACCGCATCCGCAGCCACCGCCGACGCCACTGCCACCATGCACCGGACAGCTATGTGGCCAGCACATTTGTAGCACACCATGGCCGCTGGTTGTTGCGGTGCTTGCTCCAACGATGATGTACATCGTCTCACTCGCTGTTAGTTCATAGGTTTACTTGATCAAGCGTCTGTTTCTTGCTTCTCCAAGTCAATCGTAGGCAGATCTTCATTTGTTTTTGAGGTTATTGTTGTTTTTCGTCATAATTTGCAGCTCAAACATAGCTCACCAGACGTCCGTTTCTTTTCTCTTACTATCTGACACTGAATCCCACTTCTGATGTCGGCGTTGCGGGTTCATAATTGATATGATAAGACGGAGGTGTGTGGGTTCTCTGGGTTTTCTTCCTCCATCATCATAGGTACTCATTGTGATAAACCTATTCATCGACTGTGGGCGTCGTGGGGTAGTGTCAGATAGATAATAAGTCACACTCGTACAATTGAACACGTTATATTTACAAGTAGGTACAGTAAACAATAGTTATCACGTTATTATTCGTAATACAGAATGCGCGATGGTTCAGTGTCGCCCACGCGCCATTCCCGTCCAAACAGAAGAAAGTCATATCTGTCAAATTCGAACAACGCGCGTCACTAACTCCATCGAACGCCATTAGATGACGTTGGCTTCCTGCATACGACCTCATTCCGACCAAAGAGTCGTAGGTAATACTCTTTCAATATTCCGACATATATAATACCAAGTCGATTAATCTATTTAGTCTCTACTTAAAGGACCTTCTGTCTTAAGTTAATTCGGTTGTTATTATCATGCCAATTTAAAAAAAAATACCTTTAAAACAAATAGATCGACTTGGTCATCGCAAGAAAACACAAATTCGTCAATATTAACATTTCAGGAGCATTAACTTCTTGTCGTGCTGTGTAGTGTGATATATACTAATAATCAAATCATGCGATGGCCAGGTCGATCTATTTGTTTTAGAGGTATTTTTTTAAAATTAGCATGATAATAACATACGAATTAACTTAAGACAGAAGGTCCTTTAAGTAGAGACTAAATAGATTAATCGACTTGGTATTATATAGATCTCACAACTTTTAACGGCGAGACTTGAGGTTTTTACAGAATGTTTTTGATGGCATTATCTTTTTAGCAACATCTTTATGGGCCATCCGCAGTTTTGATTTATAAGTAACTATTTGTACTTTGAAATATTTTTACATTGCAGTTAATTATAGTATCATTATTCTTTGGTTTCTGCCAACCCTTATGGAAAAAAAACGTGATTTTATCTATGTATGTACACACATAAAATCACACTGTAAATACACATTTACAGTTTAATAATAAGATTGTTTGCTAAATGTTAAAATTACTAATTAGATACAAAAATGTTGGAGTCGGCTTCCATTCTCACCGGAAATTAGTCAATACCAATATTTCACATAAAGCGACTCCTTGTCGAACCACAAAATATAATTTGAAACATAGAGGAACTCTATGTGTAGATTAGTAAAAGGTCAAGTCGTAATCCACCAAATTAACAACTATAGATAGATTTAAGATCTATCCTAAGTTTCTTAATAGGTCCGATTAAGTCGTATCGAAGCTAAATCTACGTAACTAAGTGAATGTGGTTTATAGCCTACAATTAATGGAGGATTTAATAATAAAGCCGTACTTAGACACGTCTGTTAGCCTAACGAGATATAAATACGGATAGAGCCGTAAAACTGATCTAGATAGACCGAAATTAGTGGGAATGGAATAGTCGATACGATTTGGTCAGGTGTTGTTTTATAACTTCGTAAAAGATAATGTTTATTTAAATGATTTTGTGAATGCGTCTATACTAATATCATAAAGCTGAAGAGTTTGTTTGTTTGTTTGTTTGAACACGCTAATCTCAGGAACTACTGGTCCGATTTCAAAAATTCTTTCACTGTTACGCTACGACCATTAGGAGCGGAGTAGTAACGAAAAATGTTACAAAAACGGGGAAAATTATGACCCATTCTCTCTTACGTGACGCAAGCGAAGTTGCGCGAGTCAGCTAGTTATGGATAAATGCCCACCGATGATAAATTTCTTTTGAGTCTTATTTATTATAGTAAAACTTGGCGATTTTCGTGTTTTGTTGATCAATGTAACCAAAAACAAACAAACCCATAAGTTTTAAAAAGTGCTTAAGTTTTCTTCAGAGTTTAATCATAATTATGCACAGTGTTCATAAAGCTTATTTAATTTACAACTGATAACGAGGCTCAGTATAACTATTAAATTTACTATAAAAAGATTCACAGAAAATAAGAAATAATAATGAGTTAACTTTCATTAGTGATAGAAGAAAATTGGGGTGATTCCAAGCCTATCAACTAATAAACTGTTTTTGAACGTGATCGGAGTAAGTCGGAGTAATGAACACGTTTAAAAAACAATAGTTCATCAAATTTGAAAGAAAATAATACTTATTTGAGTCATTTATAGCCTTTAGTAATAGAGTTTACACGCTTCGTTACTTATTCAGTCGAATGTAAATCACTTAGTTAACTTAATTAGTTGTAGTTATTTTAGTAACTCGAATTTTGTAAATTGTTAGTATTTTTGTGTAAACAATTAATATACTCCAAGTATATTGATAAAAATAATAAAAACATAACCTACATTCTAGTCGTCTCTTCAAATGAACTGATTAAGTTTTAAATTATTGTATACCCAATCCCATGACTTCCACGTACATTCCTACTTGCCTGATTTAGCTCAAAGTAAACCAAAGACTTGAGTAAAAATAAAGGAATGTTCAATTGTATATGAAACAAATGTAGTTAACGGTTCGCCGAATTCGCATTGTCTTTAAAAAGCGAGTTTGGTTATTTATAAATGTTACGTGCTGACCTAATTCTTAAAGTGTTTGAAATGCAAATGAAGACTTATTTGATTCTATTTATAGTATAATTGGTTTATAAAGCTATTTTTAGGAGAAGTAAGTATATTTATTGCTTTCTGTCTTCCAATTTACTTTTAATTTAATTAAGTTACGACAAAGACAACGAAAATGCGAGAGTAAATTAAGGCTTTCCTTTGCTTTCGCTAAGCATCGTGGGTCAAAATTTTAGCATATCATTGTCTAACTGTCTTGTAGCCGGTGTAGATATGATGGTTGAGTTTTGCAAAGAATATTTGCATAACATACTACTGGGAAAGAACTACTGGTTAAGGCGGTCGGCTTCGTGAAACCGAATAATGATTGAAGCAGTAGAGGACAGCTGAGTTCTAACGTTTGTTTATTGTATGGTTATTGCGTGAACTGTTGCTGCAATTAATAAGCTAGCATGTTCTTTTACATATCAGGAAACAAATGAACATCGAGTAAATCACTTTAAAGATATTGACTGACGCATAACTCCCTTCATACTAATATGCACGGGTCAAACAGTCTGTAACTACTCTAATAATCATTCAAACTATTGTAATATCGATTTGACCTTTCAAAACTACTCTAACCACTTTAACTAGACGTATAACTATTGGTCTCCCACGACTGAAACCACTGACATTATGAAGTTACGCTCCGTTCATATACATATTATACATGTAAGCTTTACCCAAGCATGGTATAGTAAGAAAAATAAAGAATTTTATTTCACTGCTACTCTTTGAAAAGTTGCAACAAATGATTGTACTTGTTATTTGTCTCAGTAATATGATGTTTGAATAACATCCAACAAGTGACAACAAGTGGTTGCAAAAGAACTTGGTCGTTGTTGAAATATTTATGCCAACGATGATGCACAGTAACATACGATTTTGTATACCTTTTATAAACATGCTAGGTTATTTTTTGGGAGCCCGATACTCTAAAGTCGTTATTATCGCGAATCTAAAGAATAACATTTATACCTCAAAAATAGTTACGACGGTGCCCGCTAGAGGCGCTAATCCAAATTTCATCAAAAATTTTTCGACAGCTATACTGTTGCCCATAATGGTAAAGAATCGAGCAAAATACGTGTTATAAAATATGAACAGGGCCTTATACATTCAGTGACTAGCATTAACTCTTAGTATCAAACTCTCAGCTCAATATATTCCTATACCAAGTGAAATACCACATATCTCCCTTATTGAAGTAAACACACAGTAATTACATTTTATCATACAAAATCTCAGCAGTAGTAGAACCAACTTGAATACACGTGTTTCTAAATTATGAACATTTCGAAAGTATGCCTTCGGATTAAGGAACGTAATGATATTAATGAGGATCAAGTTAATTAAGAGAAAATATCATTATAAAGTATTAAATGTACGTATAATTTAAATTAAAGTCCTTTGGTTGTGCGAATGGTTTAAAGTGTGTTTTAACATGTGGTCTGGTAAATATTTAATGTTTTATGTCCGGTAAATAAAACCCAGGTTTTTAAATTATTTTAATGTAAGATTTTTTCTTTCTTAAAGAAATTTCTTAATCCTCTCTTCATCTTTGTCCTATCGTCCTGTTTCTCTCTCATTCATATTTCTCATTTATTCTTCTTCAATCCTCCATCCGATCATTCTGATACTCTGCTTTCTCATCCCACAAACACTTTGTACCATCTTTCTTTAAAATTTTAATAAAAATACGTACTCGTAATAGCAAAATTGTTTTAAGCTTGCAATGGTTAATATTATTTTACACAATAACTACTAAAACTATTTTGATTAACCTTAGCTTAAACGTAGCTTAGAATAAAAAATTACAAGTAAATTACTTGTGTCCCAGAAAAAGTTTCAATGCGGAGGAAGTCAATCGCAAAAGTAAAAAAAACTGTTTTGGTAGACATCATTGTTATTCCCGTTTTGACGTACCAATTTGTTTTTCATGAACGTTAAGTATAATATTAAGCGTTAATGGTATGTAGTTTGGATATTATTGGTCTATTTTCTTGAACAACAGGTCGATAATTTTAATTTCCTGGTAATATTTTATTCATCACATAATGTTTACGTTTATTGTGTTCAACAATTTCCGTGGATACTATATTCATGATAACATTTGTTGGGTCAACGACTAGAAAAATACCTTTGTAAAAACACAAACAAGGGCAAGTATTAACTTTCTTTAAATTCTTTAAAGCAGTAGTTGTGAAAACTACAAATGAAAAACACAATGGTTCAATATATCATGACAATTTTATCCCATCTACTCTCAAAGTCATAAAAATACTTTATAGATAAACTTTTGTAATAATAATAAATAAACACTAACGGCAACTACAGACATTCACAATCAATTTCTGTGACGTCCGCCATGACAATTACGCAAAGAACATTTTTGACGCAGCTCTTTAGTAATTATAACTATCACTTGACAGTCAACTGCATAAATTGTTACATTTATTTTTAAGGCGTAAACTATGTTTATATTTACTTACCTGTGCAGCATGTAGATGAAGTTGAAAAGACAGTTGAGAGAAGCCATCATGAGGTCAGCAAATGACAGGTTCACTAAGAAGTAGTTCGTCACTGTCCTCATACGCCTGTGAGCTGTGGACAAGGAAATTATTAAGTAACTTCTATTATATAACTATATAATATATATGTATATTATTATTATACATAATATTAAGTTAGTTACAGATAATAGCATGATCGAACATACTTATAACTGTTATATAAAAGTATGATTTATGTTGTTAACAGAGACAGACAAAGATATATAAACTATAACCCCGTTTTGCCTTTTACTCTGTTAGTCCCGTATAACAGCGTGTAAACATCGTCAAGAGCATTCATACCCTGCCACTGACACCACATATACTAGACTTATAACTAATATTACACGTGGAGCATCGTTACAAAATTTCGGCGCTAGTTACATTAGCTGTGGGTGTCAGATCATTTAATTTGCGACCACGGTCAGTGCAACCTACGCCTGAATTATCAAGGTAATAATGTAAAACGTAACTTTAATGTATAGTATTAAGAGTAATCATCATTCAAAGAAGTTTCTCAACAGCTCGCAACAAGCTGTGTAGCTTGGCGAGGAGAATACATGCAAAACAAAATTTTGTATTTTATATGAATAAATGACTTAAAAAAAAAAAAAAAAACCAAATATAAAGCCCAAATTAATAAAAGTACTTAAAATACAGTTCAGATAAGATGTTTTAGATAACAGATCATCTGATTTGCAAACAATAACTGTTTCAGCATTTATAAAACACTAGCTGACCCGTGCAACTTAACTTGCGTCACATAAGAAAGAATGGGTCAAGATTTTCCCCGTTTTTTAAACTTTTTTTATTGCTACTCTGCTCCTATTGGTCGTAGCGTGATGATATATAGTCTATAACCTTCCTCGATAAATTGACTATCTAACACTGAAATTTTTTTTCAAATCGGCTCAGTAGTTCCAGAGATTAGCGTGTTTAAACAAACAAACAAACAAACTCTTCAGCTTTATAATATTAGTATAGATTCAGAGATGAATTTTAAACAGAATTCTATATCAAAAGCTTTTAAAATGAATCAACAATCGTCAATCCTAATAGTCCATTCCAAGAATTTTGTCTGTTGCAATTTACCAGTATATTTTTGCAAATATTGAATTACAACGAAACCTTCAACCCACGGTACAAACATAAAGAGAATCAAAAGTGTTCGTAGAAATATGGAAAGAGATTGACACCCGATCAAAATTTACTTATTCCATGAATCACCCAAGGGCATTTTGACGTGTTATTCAATCATCATTTTAAATATTTTATCCTTTTGCAATGAAAATGGTAGCGGATTAAGGTAAAATCTGGAATGAACGTTACGCCGAGTCAATATTTTTATTGGTTTAAAAAGTACCGATAAGACTGTGCCGTGTTACAGGTGATGATGTTAATTTGTCAGAACACATTATAAACTAAAGTCACCTTGCCGCGTATGTATTTCTGTCTGTTCGCGATAAAATTGAAACGGAATAAACAGATTTTATGCGATTATTTATTTTTTACCACCACATAGAGCGATTCCATAGAACGTTTTAAGTTAAGTCACAGCATCTAAGTGCGTCATGAAAATATGGGACACTTACGACGTTTACTACTTTATAAAATGAAGCATTAAAACATTTACGGCTGTTGTTTAATGTCTTTAAAACATTAATAACAAGACTCAGCATCGGTTATTCTTTTTTAATATCGCATTTTATTTTATATATTTATTTATTATACTCATACTTTTAAATAGAGGAATTATTATTATGTTTGATTCTTAGTTTTAACTAACTACGTGATAAATTTAATTTTAAATCGATTCAGCTGATAAGCTCTGACTATAAGAATTCAGTCTAACATACAGACTTTCGAATTTATAATATAAGTTTCGATTTAAGCAAATTCAAGCTATCCAATATAAACCTTTTACACAAATTAACTTAAGCATAGGCTAATAAATTCTAATATCGCCAAATTCAGTAACCTGAAATCATCTCATTTCACCCTCCACAATCTAATATTCAAGATCATAGCTTTACCACTCAAGTCAATAGCCCGTGACAGCTGATACGACGCCGCTACGACAAGAGCTGATATTCCACGGTAGCCCTCTTTACTACTGCGTAGCATTCGTAGACGCCTACGAGTTGTAGAGCATCTACGGTGGCGTAGCATTCACACAACTATCACTTTTAACAATTTCAAGCATTTATTATTTATCTGATCTGATTATATATCTGACCCATTGAAATCATATGTTTAATAAGAAGATACGAACTATCTTTTGTAATTGAGAATATCTCCAACATTGTAAAGTGCGTGGAAGTTAAAGATCACTGTCGGTGGGCTTCGAATTCATGATACTAAAATAGATTTAAACAATAAAAGTAATATCAAAATCATTTCATTGCACTCTCCATAATCTGTTATTCAAGATCTTAGCCTTAACATTCAAGTCAATAGCCTGTAACGGCTGATACGACGCCACAGCGACTAGAGCTGATATTCCACCATTACTCTCAATTATCCTTGCATCACTAGTCAAATGATTGTTATTTATTTGAATTGACCTTGCTGTCTATTGCAAATAATATAAAAGGATTTAGTATTGATGGTGGTACATTTGAAATATAAATTGTAAATATCTTTGTAGCATTTGGAATATAAAAATAAATATATATAAATATAATGAATATAATAATGTTTATAATCGAATACTAGCATTGACCCACGCACTAGGTCACTTTCTGGTCTTGCGGGGGCCATTTAAATTTCATTTTCTGAAAATATGAAATTTGCTGAATATTTTTTTTCTATTTTTAAATACTGGCACCTCTCGCCCTCGGGTCTCATTGAAATAATTTATGATATTTTTCTTAAATTAATTAAAATGTAAAGAAGAAACATTTCAACGGTGTCGGCTTCATAGTACGTTCTACTCATAAATAAAATCTCCCCGTTTAACCAAAGGCATACGAACTATCTTGAAGGAGCCGCAGCATTAATTAATTCATTTGTAAACCACTCACGACGGCTTTCAGTTACACGTGCCAGCATTAGTAATATGCTACTGCGTAGCATTCGTAGACGCCTACGAGCCGTAGAGCCTCTACGACGGCGTAGCAATGTTGTTGATAACCGACTGACACTAACAATTTTAGGTATTGGAATGTCTTTGACTTACTATTAACGAACATTTAACATGTCCGTGGCAAATATATAATTTATTATTTACTATATTAAAAGCAATAAGTGAAATAATTTTGCGGTCAAGTGTTCAGCTATTTCATACAGTACAGCTATTTGGATAAAGACGTGACACCCATTACTCGTCTATAGAAGTAAGTCTTGAAGGTTGCAATGTCACCTATTGCAATATTGACACTAACACACGGCTGACGTAAGCCTTTGAGCTTAAGGTTAAGCCCGTTAAGCTACTAATATAGCGTGATACTTAACGCGGCACAATTTTCTTAATAGAAGACTGCGTTTGAGGTTTCAGGGAAAGATGATACGATTTTAGAAGCTTTCTTTTTTCCAAGTTTTACTGGTAATAAGACAAACAGTGCACTAATTCTACTTAATCTACATGAACAAATTAGACCAATGACTAATAAATAATAATATAAGTCAATGACCTGATGTTAAAATACAAATGTGACACACATATTGATACAAAGGGTTATTGCAAGTTAACACCTTTAAGCTATATTAAGCTTCAATATGATACGGGGTGAAATTCTAATAGGTATAATTTATGAAACCACAATATAATGGGCAAAGAAACTCAACACTGTTAAACTAAGAAAGTATTTAGATAATCTTTACTAATATTATTGAACTCACGATATATTTATTAGAAACATATTATGACGATTCCATTTTTTCGAATTTTCAGCTGCCAGAATTTTCCGAAACATATTTTTTTATTTACGCGCGAGTAACAGTATCCTAATTTAATTTTTATTTATTAGTACAATTTTAGTTTTTATAGACTCAAAACACAATCCAATTAGTTGAAGATAAATAAAAATATCGACTAAACTTTACACAAATTTGCATTTTTATTTAAATTAAATAGGATTTATTAAAAATATTTTGGTTAGAGACTCAAGATTGATTTTTTGTGCTAGAGATTATTTTCTTGAAACCTATTCCCTAGACGTATTTATTTTCAGTCACAGAAATATTCCAAACAGAAAAAAGCAATGATTAAAAATGCTTATAAAAATACCAATCTGAAGTCTGACAAATTTTAGTTTGCAGTAATAGCAAAACCTTTTAAAGGTAAAATAAATAATTTAAATAAGATTGGTCGTGCATTTCTAAACCTCATTTGAAAAGAAATCTATTCAAATAAACTTATTTTCAAAGCATTAGTTTGCAATAGTGCAAATAAACTTGCTTAGTATTTTGTGTCAATCAAGTTGGCTGAATTGGCATTTGAGTGCTCAAAACTTTTTGTGAATTTTAAAATAAACAATAAATGAACTTATTTTTGGGCTAAGTGCATCACGTAGCTTTTCTTTCAATTGCCATAACATTTTCTTTTATGATGAAAACATCATAACTAATGTCCAATTACCACATATGAATTAATAAAATTATTTCACTGCGTATGTCTGTTTCCGTCCAACTCCGAATCTGCAGAACGGGTTCACATTTTCACCGATAAAAAGGTTTACTCTTGAGGTAGGTTTACGTGTAATATTTGTTATGATAAACCCAGTAAACTGGGCGAAATCTTTACCTAACTTGCCTTGGCCATATATCATTGCAAATGTTACTTGCACAAAGTTACGACATCTCGAATCGAATTCATTAAGTATTCTATTCAATTTCAAGTGTGAGTTACAGTAAACTTGTGCAAAGGCTGCCCAAGGGTATATTCCTTGATTAAGCAACTAAATATCACTTTTGGTTGTCATAAATCCAGTAGCTCAATTCTCTATTACTATCGACTACCGACAACCGAACTGTCATCGAGAAATTTTGTATGAAAATCTGATCAGCGCCTCTGACGGGTGTCGTAGGAAACATTTTGGCAGTACATTCTAAATGTCAAATGTCGATAGCTAGCCGGTGGTCGGTAGCCGATAGTTGTACAGAATTGCGGTACAGTTCACCTCTTTTATAAATAATACTTTTTGCTTTTAACTTTGCAAATCTTAGTAATTACAATAAATCGCAAACCTATCTTCTCTTTAGTAAGTCCTAGATTTGACATTAACCCCCGGTTTCTGACGTACATTTAGCGCTATTTTATTTCTTCAATAGCGATAAAACTCATATAAAAAACGCTATTGCGCTCATAGATAAACTACCGCTAAATGTAGTCAGAAACCAGGGGTTATACATTCATATGGCAAACCAAATAACATTACTAATATCATACAGTTATTAACACAACCAAAGTCTGATAACATTGACCGCAGCAGGCGAAAGCTGGCAAGACCACCACCAAGGCCATGCTACATTGAAGCCCTAAATCAAATTGGTGTAAATTTACTGTTATTCTCATGTATCATATACAAAAGTGTTTTTACCTGTAACTATCCATATAACGATGACATTCCCTCCTATAGCGACGGCCAACATGGCTGCGAAGAGGCACACCCAGGAGTTGTGAGCCCAGGTCGGCATGGTGCTTGAAGACGGTGCTGACGTGGTCTTGGGCACCAGGAGCGTGGCCGCGCCCAACATGCTACGGTTGAAGTCCATCTTCCACGTGTACACCACCTAGACGAAAACATTTCATTTTAATAACTCGTTAATGTCTTTCTATTTGGCAAGGGTTTTCCCTGAATGAAAGAACTTGAAACCATAACGCTGACGAAATGTACGCTTGCATCGATTTAGAAGCTGTCTATAACTGTTGGGTAGCCACTATTCTGTACATTGCTTCCTTTCTAAAATAATTGTGGGTGTGGAGTTGTGTCAAAGCTTTAATGCACTACATAGTAGTTGTCTTTACGTACGCTAGTTGTGTTTGTTGTTCTTAAGCATTTTCCAATCTCCACCACAAACCATGTAAAACACACACACGAAATTTAATTTCAAAAACGTTGTGAACAACAAACTAACACGATGAAAGCTACCGCAAATTAAATTTAGATCGCGTATAATAGAAGTAAACAATATATCTTCTTTGACACCCAATATTATCACGTACGTTAATAATAGTTCAGTATTGTAGTCGCAAAACGTGTGAAAGACGGGTTTATAACTAGACTGTGAGGCTAACACTAATTGGAAATTTGAGGTTGGCCGAATATCTCCGGACCTATCCCGGGTCCTTAATCACGTACATGACGTGGCGTCAGGTGCCCAATTTCGAAAGTCCCCGTTTTCGATATTCTCTTGCTTCAAACTTTCGAACGACTGCAATTTGTGTGAGGGTTGAATAATGTGTTCTTGCGTTTTTTCTATTTGGAATTGTGGTTAAGGATTTTTAGATTAAAAATTTGAAGGAATTCTAAAAATCTGTTTTGTAATATGTTATATTGTCTGTATATATTTTGGAAATAAATAGCATATAGAACGAAATTGTTCGTCATAGTGACGTGATTAACATTCAGTGATTTGTATTTAGATTTATGATGTTTCGTCCCCTCCCCTTTTTTTGTAAACTTACAGATACCTTTATTTAAGTATTTTGTCACGTACGTCTTTTACGTATTTCATGAGGTTGTTTTCTTCAAAAGAAAGAAAAATATTTTCAGTTAAATATGAGCAAAAAGAGGTCTTTATCAGGCTTTTAGAAATCCTAAGAGAATAAAACACGTCATAGTTTTGTCATCCCTGGAATAAATTAGGTCACAGTCGTAAAACAAAGCCGTAAAGCCTAAGATAAGATATTCGTCAACATAATGTTAAGAGACACAAAAGATTACTTTGCTAAAGTCCTGAATAAATTAACAGGAAGGAATATTTTAAGGATCCTTTCAACAAAATATTGAAAGTGTTTTAGCTGTAGCGCGATTTTCTACAGTCGGTACTATCGACTAGCGAGTTATACATTTCAAATGACTCCAGGAAATAGCTCTTGATAAAAAATACAACAACAAAAAGACAATGTTATTCTTATAAATAAATCTATATTAAATCTATCTTCTATCTATCTATCTATAAATAAAACTCAAAGGTGAGTGACTGACATAGTGATCTATCAACGCACATCTCAAACCTTTGTAACTCACTTAACTATACAAGGTTTCTTATCTAGATATGACGATATCTGGCGATTCATCGCCAAGCTGTCATCCTTTACTACGATCAATAACTTTGAGATTTTTGTTCAATCCATACCTACAACTATGCGCAATCAGTGAACTTATTATTATGCGACCCATATCAATGTCTGTCAGAAAGACTTCAGTCATATGAAATTTAACCTTGAGAAATGAACAGTTTTTGATCAGAACTACTTATCGATATAAATAACCATCTCGATGGCACAGTAATACATAGTAAATGGAATAGCAACGTAGAGGTCTCTGTTTTAGTTCTCTAGTTGAACTAAACGAATAAGTATGGTCCAAAGATTTTGAATAAAGACATATTTTTTCAGTATTTACATGTCATTCTTTTATGTCAAGATGTTTAAATGAGAATAGAGCAATGGAAGTTTATAAGGATGGTACCAAGTTCTTTGGTTTATGCCTGCCCTTATGAGAACAAGACGTGATTTTATGTTTGTTTACTAATACCGCCAAAAATCTACCCTGGTCGAGATTGGGTTTGTCTTAGTAAACAAACTTTTAACTTACTTTTATATTATTCTTAAAATAGCAACAGGTATCATTTTCTGATAAGTTATACAATGTAGTCGAAGTTCAGTAAGACGAGAATAAGTTTAGTTCGAATCAGATCCTAAGAATTGCAAATATAGCATTAGACTTTTCAAGTGGGCGTCTCAATTCTGATTTGCAAGATTCTTCAATATCACAGAGAGAACGCAAATAAGAAACTTAACATAATTCAAAAAATAACTCTACAGAAAGTAGCTATTCTTAAAAATTATTTCGAAAGTTTGACTTTTGTCAGAATTACAACAATATTCTTTATATCGAATTTTATAATAATTTTACCACGCGCAGCCGCGCTTCATTAACTAAAAAAGTTTATGTACCTATCATATGTCAATTTTTGGAACATTTTTTTTTATTTTTGCTACCTTCGCAGCTATTTTTTGGTATATTTTTTATCTCTTTAAAATCAATACAATTGTTATTTTCTATAGCATCACGCGTTACAAAATTAAACTTAGTAAAGTTACGAATAGCCAATTATTTTCAATATTATCACCCGATTTGAACATCAAATAACTTTGCGTAACCAATCACCGAGAGCCTCACCAAATTAATACTTACAAACTAAACTAAAATCCTTGGGGACTTTAAAACAAAACTTAGCATATTTCCCTAATTTGTAGTCAAATAACATCATCTTTGTATTTTCCCTAGTGAAGAGCAAAGACCCATTTCACTATTTACGGTAACCAGTTACCTAATGTTGACGTTCTATCAAAAATTTCAAAGCTATTAATACCATTGTATCGAAAATGTCCCATTGCGCAACAGTAGGCACCTAAAATATTTGATATAGACGAATAAAACAAAATTTTGAATCCAACTCGATAGTATCTCGACAATAAATATCGAATCTCGACAATAATTTGCCCCGTTTGTATGTTCTTAAAAAAATCTTACAATATTAACGGTTTCCGGTTAACTTAGACTTGTCTTTAATAAGTAGTTAATTAGTCAGACTTTTCAGTAACCAGCTAATCAAAAGTAAATAAACACATACCATAGAGCCGAATAACAATCGCAACAACCCAGAAATGAGACATTTTACCAGTCCAGCAATTACATCCAAAATTACTCAAGAGATTTACTTCGAAGCAGGTCATCAAAACAAACGTCTTTATTTAAGTGCATTCACTTTGTGTGATTGTACGAAAACGAGGATTTCACTCTTAAACAGCTACTTAAAATGGAAATGTCGGTAATATGAGGATATATAAACGGTCTTAAGAGTGCTTACGATTCAAAGACTCAAAGATGCAAGGATACGTTTCTTTGTATTCTACTGCATGACGCAAAGGAGGGTAATGTGTTTTAGTTTTGTATTATACAGCGGAACTGAAGTGTATCTGTGGCGGGGTTTTAAAATCTTTGAACGATGTTTTGATGTTTCAACTTTTAGTGCGCAGTTTTGTTCTACATCTCTCGCATTACGAATAATCTTGTCACACGGATATTCTACAAAATAAATATTGTGGAAAGCTGGAATTGTGCCCGTGGGCGACTATATAACTTTGAGTTCAAAATAACGTCCAATAAAATCGTCCACCTATTCTACCTGCCACACATAATAATAAATGTTCTCGCAATAAATAATACTATTCCATAATTTGCCAAAAGCGCGACCATTAAACGTATTCCTTTGAAACATTATTTCATTGCACCGCCAGCAAAATTATGCAGTAAACCATTCCAAAAATGTCCCAAACACCCTTTTGATACGGTCAAACGAAATGAACGCTCAAATCGACAAACGCGAACTTTGCTAGTACAGTGACATTTTCATCCGAGGGAAAATTGGTTTCGTACACAATAAGCCTTTCAAAGGCATTGACGCGCCCGTAATAATAACGTAACACTTTCTTTTGATCGAATTATGTGTGAGAGAGGAGACTCAGTGACTTTTCACTGAACTTCCGACCTTCGTAGAAGTCCATTCATAGTGATGTAGTTTTTGTAGGTAGCTGACGTTGATTGAGTAAACTAGTAACTGTAGTGTATTGGTATGGATTTCCATCAAAAGGTGAAAACTTTACCTATTCGATCAAGCACACGTTAAGAAATAAATTTGCTTTGAAATTAAAAGCGAACGAACGAAGGAAAGAAAATAAAGAAGGATATGTGCATTGAGACTAACATAAATGCTTTACACCATTAGCAAGCAGAAATATTTCGAGAAGTTGTCTAAATAAAATGGTGTAAAATTGCTTATACAATTCGATGAGATTTTCCGTACAGTTTGAGGCGTCTCTTAGGCTAGCAACTTTGTTGTTGCAAGAACAATCGTGTTAGTGACATGTGACATCAATGAAAAGTCATGCAAGGCGAGCATCTAAAACTTTAAAGCTCCAACTGGACTTCAACATTAGCCCTTTCACTATGAATCAATCACAACTTTATCCAACTTTGAAAGATGTTCACAAATCCAGAGACTTGTACAAACTTTTCTAAAGTCGAACAAACAAGTCACTGCACTATATATCTAAAATCCTACTAATAATATAAATGAAAGTTTATCAACTATCCTAAATTTTGTAACACAATTTGAGTAAACCCGATTAATAGATTTGGATAAAATTATGCGCGTAACTGGATTAAATCTAGGATTAAATTTTGTCTCTGGGGGCCAATAGAGACTATTAAACAATCTAATCCTAGGAGACTTGAGTTTGAATATTAAAAGTTTGTAAATCTAATTGAATATAATGAAGTAATTGGCAGCATTCCCTGTAGAAGAATTGTCACAAAAAAATATTCACTCAAATCCAATATAAAAAAATACACTGTAGATATACCCACGTATTTATCGGCACAGTTAATACATTGCATCTTATATTTTGATATTATCTATACTAATATTATAAAGCTGAAGAGTTTGTTTGTTTGTTTGATTGTTTGTTTGTTTGTTTGTTTGTTTGTTTGTTTGTTTGTTTGAACGCGCAAATCTCAGGAACTACTGGTCCGATTTAAAAAATTCTTTCAGTGTGAGATAGTCCATTTATCGAGGAAGGTTATAGGCTATATATCATCACGCTACTACCAATTTGAAAAGAGTACCAGTGAAAAATGTTACAAAAACGGGGGAAATTTTGACCCATTCTCTCTTATGTGACGCAAGCGAAGTTGCGCGGGTCAGCTAGTCAAGTATAAAAAACAGACTAATGTAATCCATACATTTTTTAAATACGTTCAAAATCTGTTTACTTTCAAATCTCGTTATTTATACAGACATTTTTCAAAACACTCAGAAACCAACAAAAGAAAAGCGAGCGAAACCATAAGTATGCTTACAATTAAATTGTTGTTCACTCGATCGTTCTAGAATATTCCTGGAATATTTCTATTGTAAAAAGGCTGCACGTTCTTTGAACGCGGAAACTACAAAAGGAGATGTAGACCTTTTTCTTTCATTCGATGTTTGTAGGAAAATATCCAAGGAAATTCGCCGAGTGCTATTTTTATGGAAAAATAAGACGATGCATAAAGGTTAAGTATTTTTCTTAAAGACTTTAGTATAATTTGTGTTGGATAATTCTTGGAATGTTTTAAATAAATTTTGTAGGCTTTGATGAAATCTGTTTACGGTAAATTGAATTGAATGGAATGGAATCAGTCTTAGAGATCTGACGAAAACATTTTTTAAATAAAATGATAAATACGATTTTTTTTTATGCTTGTTACAATAACTGCATCTTGGGCATACAAGGCATTATCCCTGAAAGTAAGCCAATTTAAGTTTTACTTATTGCAACTTTAACAACAAATACTAAAAACCAGAATAAACCTAATATTCAAAGTTTTAAAAAATGATACGGAACATTTCAGCTGCATGTCCAACTCGCATATGCCCATTTTTAACAGTATCGTGCCTCTTTATATTTATGGCATAATGCCTCAACCAAATAAATTATTCAACCACAGCTATCACTGTCCAATAAAGTTTTACCTGAGTACTAGTGACTCGACTTCTAAGTTTAGGAAAACGAATAATGTAGAACAACAATCACGAATTCCCAAACAAACTCTTATCTACTTTTACGAAGCGCGTTGCGGACCACTTTGCTTAACTTTTTATTACTACAGAACTACTTACGCTAATTGCTTCGGAGATTTGACCGTCTTGAACACGATAATAGAAGAAAATAATCCTTATTATAATAACTTTACTAGACAACATTGAAGAGATTGTAATAGATATCTATTTTCGTAAATCTCGGTGATATAATATTTTAGTAGACAATATTGTTTGAGACAGTTTGTTTCACAAACAATCAACAGTTATAATACAAGTGCTGCTGAAATATTAGAAATAAATAATAATTGTGTTTCTTAATAGAAATAAAATAATATTATATATTTTGATATAAATTTCTTCCACCCACGTGAGAAAATAGAACGTCCAGTAAAAAAGTAGCTAATAATCATCTCTGTATAAAATGATTTAGATTAATTAGTCAAAAATAAATTATTCGCTCATGATTTTAATGTTACTTTTTCTGCGTAAATTAGTGTTTCCGTCCCGATTGATATAACAATTTGACACTTATTTCGGGAACTGCAAAACCCAGTATGATGACAAAGGATTCAAGGATTATAGTCAAGTCAAGCTATGTTTTTCATTATTAAAAAGTCACTGTGTATGCCCAAATCGCTTTGTATACTTTATTAAGTTATCTTTTATCTATCCCAATTCATTGAATTACATATTTTATACTTCTCAACATCAAAAAAATCGCGATTCACAATCACAGCAATTTTTACACGACAAAAACTATTTTTAGAATTTCAAACAAAACTATTATTTAAACCACGAGTCTACTAGAAAAAGGTAAACAAAAAACCAACTTTAATTGAGAAAATCCTCCATATCTGTAGCATAGAAACATACAATATTTAATACGCCGCGTATGTGCGCGTGTAGGCACTAAGCTCCTTACCTAAAATAAACGGCTTAGTGCAATTTATGAGATTATGTTTGGAGATAAGAACAGTAATGTTCTTTAAGTTAAAGATATATCGTGCGTTGACTTGTGGGACTTTAAGTTTGTTGGACTTTATTTGTTTAAGAGAAAAACACTACTTTGGTCGCAAAGCAAATTAATAAGTAACTATAATAAATGTAATATTCAATCTTGTGTTTCTATTGGAACGAGGTATATTGTGTTTCCATGTTGAAACATGGAAAAATAATGAGTTGTAGTAAGTTTTGGCGCAGTAAGCTCTTCACTAGTTTTAACCAATTTTTTTTTTCTTTTTTAATAACCCATATCTGTCCCACTGCAGGGCAAGGGTCTCCTCCCAAACGAGGGGGAGGGGTTAGGCCTTGAGTCCACCACGCTGGCCAAGTGCGGGTTGGGGACTTTGCATGCCCTCAATAAATGTATTAAACAAATTTTAGGCACGCAAGGTTTCCTCACGATGTTTTCCTTCACCGTTAGAGCAAGTGATAATTATTTCTATTACACACATAACTTCGAAAAGTCATTGGTGTGTTGCCTCGGGTTCGAACCTGCAACCACTTGCGTGGGAGGTGCCAACTTAAACCACTCGGCTATCACTGCTTTAACCAATAATATGAAGAATTAAAAATAAATCTGCGCGTCACAAGCATGTGAGTTGTTTCCTAGGGAAAGGATTACGCAAAAACTGTAAACACAGTCATCATATTTCTGACTCTTTTACCCAGAATAGTATTATTATATTAGCAAAATGGGGGCTTACTCTGTTGAAAGACGCATTGTTTAAAAACTTGCCAAAACATAAACAATTGCTAATTTTGAACAAAATATGTGTTAAATAATACCTAGTTTATACTTAAAAGCCTGCAACTTCAACAACAAACTAACCGTCTAGTTGCTTACCACTGAATAAACTACTTAAGCAGTATTAAGTAAATAGAAATATTATTATAAATCTGTTTGCCTAAACTATAATCGCTTTAAAGATTGACTGCTTAATATTTTAGAATATTAAGTTGCTTACGGTATTATATTCCTTAAAGGCTTAAAAGTAAACTGTTTTGTAAAATATTAACAGAAGAGAAATATAATAGATATTATTTTCTAAAACAATTAGAGCTAATTTTCATCATTTTAAAACCAGCTTCAATATGTTATTCCATACTAATCATAAATTGTTTTGTACTAGCAATTTTTTTTCCATACAAATTTCAAGCATATTTGGAATAAGTATATGTATGTATAGTCAAAACTAACGTTAATCTGATTATTATAAATCCCTTAACCTCTCGAGCGCCCCAACGTCAAAATTCAAATATACCGTTAAGCGTCCGGGCCAAAAATGGCGCGCGAAATTGAATTGGCGGTTGGCGTTTAAGCGTCGATTCCGTCATATTTTAATACCAACACCCTAGTCATACCTTATATATTTGAAATCTACATTAAATTTGCTATAGATTTAAAAAATAAACCACAAATAATATTTGATAGTGGTAGTACAATAGTCGGTTTAATCTGAATATTTTGTGCTTTAGGCATGTGTTTGAAGAAAGTCTAAAAAATATTTTTAGGCAAAAAAAATAATATGACGAAAGGTCTTATCGTGTAGTTAATGAATAATGACATTAAAATCCAACTGTAAAATATACTCAAATCTTTAAAATTAGTTAAAAAAAGGATTTACAATATTGGTCATAAAGGAACATGTCGTTGGGTCAGATGTTGTTTAAGGTGCTCTCTGGCCTGTATCAACCACTTATTCAAGTGTGTGCATTAGATCGTCGTCTCGTTTCATCAGCTTCAATGTCAAATATGTTTGAAAGGGATAAACATAGTTTTAGCATTTCTTTTTTACGTTTTTTAAATGCAAGATCGTTTTGCCGTACCACGGTGGCGGGACGCTTGACGGGGGTAGAACATTCAACCGTGACACGGTGGCCGGGCGCTTGAGAGGTTAAGGGGTTAAAAACAGTAATAAAAATATCACCACTACTCTACCCATTGCATCAAATCGCTTCTATTCATTATCATGAACTTTTTGACTCAAAAATAATAGATTTCTTTCTTTTATTTTGTCCAAATGTTATCTTTACAATTATATACACTATAAGTAGCTTAAACAACATTATCCGATACCTATTCGCGATATATCAAACCCAAAGATAATAAATACACCTCAATAATTAAACATACCTATGATTTACGCGTACTTGCTGTACTTACAAAGGTATCCGAGTAACCAGTTATTACGGTAGCCTCTCTCAATTATAAATGTTGAGTCTGAATTTTGGCTTTATAGAGGAAGAGCACAATTTAAAACAGACCTCGTTTCATATTAAAATTTTGGGTGGAGAAAAAACGTTTGTGGACTGAGCTCACTGTAACCTTGTAAAGGAGAATTTCAGCTTTAATTTCGGTCTAGAATACGTGTAGTTTTCAGGAATTATAAATTGTACAGGAATTTTAAATATAAAATTTGTTATCATCTGTTAAGTATCGTGTAACTGTGCTGTGTTGCAAGTAAGTGTGGCTAAGTCTGTTTGATAAGCTTTCACGGCTTAATTCTGGCCCCACTTGAGATAAAATTTAGACCACGGAAGTCTATTGTCTGAAACATTCGTAAAACCAAAATCTTACTCTACTGTTTAAAAGTTTGTATGTAGATTTAATAGTCTACTTCGTAAATACCTGTTATGATACTTAAAAAACACACATTTGTTATTATAAACATAAACATAAGGCATCCAATTTCCATAACTCGAGGCATACAAGATAACAAATTACGTAAAATTTGCAAGAACACAAACGCGCGCGTAAACGTTAACATTGCCTTTTATTTGCGGAATAAATTCGAAACGAACGCAACCTTTCAAGTCATGGGTAATAAATAAACCGCGATCAACGGTATAGATAACATGTCTTATGGTTGCAAGAATGCCATACAATGCTTTATGTAATGTAAACAAACCATAACATTACCATGAATTTCCTCAAGGGGTGATAAAATCTACACCTTTGTGCCGCAAAAGATACCATAATTCATAAATAACAGTGCATCATAAATAAGTACTCCAAAGTTAAAATTAAGCAATTATTACATTGTATCTTGTTTCTATGGATATTATTTTATACTAGCTGACCCGCGCAACTTCGCTTGCCCCGCTTGCCTTTCCCCGTTTTTGTAACATTTTTTCCTGGTACTCTGCTCCTTTTGGTTGTAGCGTGATGATATATAGCCTATAGCCTTCCTCGATAAATGGGCTATCTAACATTGAAAGAATTTTTCAAATCGGACCAGTGGTTCTTGGGATTAGCGCGTTCAAACAAACAAACAAACAAACAATCAAACAAACAAACTCTTCAGATTTATAATATTAGTATAGATATTAAGCAACTGCGGCGCGCAGCCCCGCTCAAATACGTACCCTATTCGCTCTTATAAAAAAGTAGTCTATGTTTAGTCCTGAATATTTTGTTTCACTTCTTAGAAAAAAGACAACAATTTGAATGATCCCGTCGTATATTTCAGTATCTTAATGAACACTCTATAATTTAAAGTAATAAGTAGATGCGGCAATCTAGATAATATTTACAACTGTGTATTTTTAATTAAAAACTTATCAATTTGTAGACTGTACTAACTATTATTAAACAAAAATTACAGAATATAAAAATTGCAAGCAATTTAAACTAGGAATGTTTTAAATTATCTTTTTAAACCTTATTTCCAATCCGTTCCAATATAAAAAAGCACTCACAACCGGTGAATTGAATACGTTTAGAAACGTTTCCTGTCCCTATTTTTTTCTCTACCTGTTTTTAGTTTCCAATGTACTTTTCTTTCATTTATTTTCTAGATACGTGGCTCAAAAATTTACTAATCAATCTTCAGGAACAATTATTTAAAATATTGTTCCTTGCTGCGAAAATAAAAGTGCACTAAAAAAATTATATAAATATAAATTACTTAGTTCATATTTCACTACTTATTAATGGGTCTCGGTTAGCCTATCAGATGGAATTTTGGCATCTATCTTCATACATTTGCTGCCACTTTATCTAAGGAATAGAATTTGCGGCACATAAGTATTAGCTATAAAACTGGAAACCCTTAGAGTCTCTAAAGTGTTAAACTGTCTTTATAAAATTCAGGTGGCCAATATTACGCTTCCATTAAGGTAGGTAACCCAAGACACAAAGGGATTATTTTGGTAAGTGCGGCGTAATATAATACCTTTGAGAACTAGTCAAGTCTAACTGCGTAGGTTTCCTCGGCTCGGTCATTAAAGTGATTGATAATTAATATCTAATACGGAACTTCAAAGAGCACTGATAAGTGATAGCCGAGTGATTTAAGTTACGCCTCCCACGCAAGTGGTTGAAGGTTCGTACCCAAGGCAACACGTATGAGACAAAAATATCACTTTTTCCAACGATGAAAGGAAATATCGTGATGCAAACGTGCATGCCTGGGCTTTTTTAGAGCAGTTCTTGAGGACAAAGTAATAATTTTTGTATTCATTGAGTGCAAAAAATAGTCACTGGTTTGAATGTTATGTTAGAAACATTAATCGGCCTTTAGTCGATACAGTCTGTTCAAGTTATGAAACAAACTATAAAATATGCATTATTTATTATCTATGTACGTATGTTTATTACAATTTTGGTGCCATGGAAAATGTTCAGATGAATACATAAAATCAAACTTACTTCTCATGGGTCATCACAGTTCGTCACAAAGATCAAAGAACGATCTTTTATTTTTATTGCTACGATCGCTACAGCATATTTTGCTCATAGAAAAAGGGAATTTCTTAACATTCTTCTCGATATAAATAGTAAACTGGACAAATTGTTCTTCAACAACGTTTAAATATTTTTTTTATTTTTTTTATAACTTGTGGCGTAGTTTTAAAGATCAAAGCATACATACATTATGTCTATATGTATGTATATATAGGGACAGACGAAGGAAGCGATTTTGCTTTGTACTATGTAGTGATATCAGTAAAAAACTTTACAATCACATTCCAATCAAACGATTGGAAAGAATAGAGTTCAAGTAAGCACTATAGAGGCGTATTATAAAACATTCTTTATCTAAAGCGTTCATACAACTTCGAAGTGCTTAAATACTTGGGAACACTGAAGGCGATTTTCGACAGCAATAATGCTTGAAAGTTGGTAAATATCTAGTAGATGCCCGTAGAAGTTTCAAATTGACTAAACTTAGAGCATTATTAAATGTTTAACTTTGGAATATTCCACAATATGGGTTGAGTTTTCAAGTTTTGTCATTTCCTTTAGCTAAAATGCTTCGACGGTTTTCTTTGGAAGGCTTTAGAGGTGACAAAATAGTAGGCGGTACATAGACAGACGCTCTGAAGAATAGGCTTGTTCTTCTATAGTTTAGTCATACAATAATTGAAATATGTACCTTTAACTTGAATCTTAATGAATAGAGAAAACAATTTGTTCTACAGTACGTCGAAAGCCTTTATGCTATTGGAATTTTAATATACTCATATTATAATGTTCACTTAGTTTGTTTAAGCGTTTAAATCTAAAGCATATTAAAACCAAACCACTCAAGTGCTTTCACATAATCATACTCGAACCGTAAAGTCTATGTCGTCAATTTGGATTTAAATTTTGTAATAAATCATAGTTTATGGATGTTTTATCAAAAACATCAATATAACCAATATAAAACTGAAACTAAACTCAGATCAGATCATCGCCCATCTTTACAAAATCAAAACAATCTACAACCTGTTTACCATACCTCTACACTTAAAAGATAAAACTTAAATAAGAAAACTTACATCCACGTTATCCGTGCTCTCTAAGTTCTTGAAGTCGTGTGTCGCGTAGAACTTCTGCCTCTCTAATGTGATATTATGCATGACATCCATTGTTACGCCTCGTTGACTCCATATTAAATAACTTGAGAACCACACACTACGGTACACTTTATTTCACTTTGTCAATGTCATTGTAGTCACGTATCACTTTGAGTTGTTAAGGATTTACCTGTAACAAAAGAAAATTATGTTAAATGACTAAAGTCAGTGGCAGAAAACGACTGAGCGGACTTAAAATTTAGAGAGGCTTTTGCTCAACGGTAAGAGTCGGGTGTAGGCTATTAAAAACAACAATTGGTGGAGGTTTTTAAAGAAATTCGAACCCACCACACGCGGCGCTACCGTTGTTGCGACGAGGTGATCGCCAAACGTGCAATTAGGAATGGGATGAACGTCGTCGAGTATCGAGAGTTTGACAATTAGAATGTACTGCCAAAATGTTTCCTACGACACCCGTCAGAGGCGCTGATCAGATTTTCGTACAAAATTCCTCGATGACAAGCCGGTTGTCGGTAGTCGATAGTAGTAGAGAATCGAGATACGGTAGCGCGATTCTGTACAGTCGGTACTGTCGAGTATCGAAATTTTGACATTTAGAATGTATTGCCAAAATATTTCCTACGACGCCCGCTAGAGGCGCTGATTAGATTTTCATACAAAATTTCTCGATGACAGTTCGGTTGTCGGTAGTCGATAGTAGCAGAGAATCGAGGCACTGTAGCTCAATTCTTTATTACTATCGACTACCGACAACCGAACTGTCATCGAGAAATTTTGTAAAACAATTTTGTGAAACATTTTGGCAGTACATTCTAAATGTCAAAATTTCGATAGCTAGCCGGTTGTCGGTAGTCGATAGTAGTAGAGAATCGAGGTACAGTATACAATGTATAATCACAATCGACTGAACTTCCAAATACATAGCAGATTTCATCAAACGCCATTCAAAAACTACAAAAAAACATACCTGTAGAAAAGAATTTCATTTAAAAAAGGGAAAAAGGCTACATAGCACTAAACCATTGAGTATCACGTAGCAATGCAATGAATGCAAGCATGAATCGTTTGTTTCAAAGCGGGCAACAGATGATCGGATACATGCGGCTCAACCAACTCGCTGAGAATCGTCGTTTTATAGAGAAATACGCGTTGGAATGGACGGAGCAAATAGTTTTGTGTCCGTTTTAAATATTGAGCAATCGATATAGTATTCCACTAGAATAATTAAAAAAAATGTGTAGGTGTGTCTCTTTTTGAGGCACAACTCTGAATTAATGAAGATACAATTTGGTTAGTAGTTAGATAATATTGTAGACTACATGACCTTTTTTTAATACCTTCTTTATTTTTTTCGTATATTTACTGATCAACCTGGTGTCAAAGGTGTTCAAGCCGCCCGAAGGCTTTTGACGTGTCTTTCAACTAAAAGTATAGCCATCATGCCTTAAACTATAATATTATTATGTAACATCACGTCTTGTTCTCTACGGATAGGGAGAGGTTAAAAAACTCCACTTGACAACAAAATTCCTTTATTCATTCTCTTTCATAGACAATGTCCAAAACATAACTTAAATGCAATTATAAGTGCAAAGCTGCCCAGCTTCCCCATAATAATTATTCGACTTCCTAGAACGCGAAATGCTTCCATAAATATTCATGCCTACTCCCCCAAAATGTTAGTAGGTTGTAATAATAGTGGCTAGAATTGTAGGAACATTAGTATGCAGCACATCTCCTCATTACCTAGACTCTAGGTGCCCTAGGTTACGTCATTACTGTTTGTTGCACGTTAGACAGGCTACGTTGAAATGCGACCGCCGGCTTAACAATGGCGTAATGAGTTCTGCTCCATTGATCCTGAATTGTAGGCTTTGGTCGTTTATATGGTTAACCTGTATTTCCTACACTCGAAAAACATTTAGCTATAACTTTATTTTATACTTGCTTTTCCCTGCGACGTCAGCGTGGTGTGTGGCTTAGAACAGAATTTTCATACAAACTTTCATCTTCTTTTTTATCCCCTTGGGGGTAGATTTGATCAAAATCCTTGCTTAGCGGATGCCTACGTCAGAAACATCTATCTTCATGACTAATTTCAGCCCGATCCGTCCAGTGGTCTGGGCTGTGCGTTGATAGATCACTATGTCAGTCAGTCAGTCCTTTGAAGCTTTGAGTTATATACATATAGTTATTGAGATAATATTATCCCAAGACTGTGCAAGGATCTCCTCCCGGGATGAGAGAGGAGATAGTTGTATGTCTTATGCTGATTGAAGTTTTTGTAATCCATCAAGAATTGTTTAAAAATCTCATACACTTATCGTAGTATCCTACATTACGTGCCTTCAACGTAATTTGTATCTATTTCTTATACGTAGTTACCCTTAGTTTAGATCCCTCGACCACTTGTTGGGTATGCGTGACCATTCAGCTGTAACTAATTCTTTTACCAAACAACAGGTGACAACTTGGACAAAAAAATATTTATTGTGTTAACAAAAAGCTTAGAAATCTATCCGAAGTTTCTGTAACTTTGCGATAAGTAACGTTATGTTTGCATAAGTCTTTAAAAGTTTTCAGTATTCAAGAAATAGTCTCTATTTTCCTTTTATTTGTAAATCAATTCTTCATAACTGATTCATAAGTAACTTACAGTTTCCAAACAATATTCTAGAAAAATCATTGTATAAAACAAACAATTATAATCTTGTAAGCGGCTTATTCAATTTCCAGTTTTTGGAGAAAATGAAAGTTTTATGAAAGATTACTTGTTTTTATAAAAGGAAGAATAGAAAAACTAATTCTGGGAAAACAAAATTAGGCAAATAAGCATGTGAAATACTTATTTCGGACAACTACGTCAAAATAACTAAAAAACTGATATTTATTAAAAAGAAAGAGATAAATCATTTTAAGTTTGCGTTTATAAATAAAATAATGAGGTAAAGAAATTTGAAAAACATCGTATAAAACGTGTGTTATACTAGAATGCAATAGGCTACGTAATACATAATATAATGTGTAATTGACCAAAGCAGAGAAGGGTCACAAATCACGAATAACTTGTCACTTCGCATAGTAATCCAGACGCATGCCAACTTGGCGTCAAAGGGACTAATTAACCATGGTCATTCCATACGTCCTCGCACTTGAGATTTGAAGGAGAAGCGCTCAATAGCGTGATTTTCTACCACCATCGACTATCGAAAGCCGGCTAGCTGTCGATAAATTTTTGTCTTAAAATCTTATCAGCGTATCTAGCGGACGCCGTTGGAACTATTTTTCTTTTGGGTAAATTTTAACCGATAATTCAAACTCTCGATACTCGATGGTACCGACTGCACATAATCGCGCTACCGTATTGTGATGTGACTTTAAAACAATGTTCTTCAGGACACGTTACAGGTACAAACAGTTTTTTTATACGTTTTTTAACAATTATTCCGACTCAGTGGTTGACAGTTATTGAAAAACGCTTAACAAAAGGACATAGGACATATTATGTATATTATGTGCAATGTGTTTGTACTTACATGCTTGGCGAGGCAGAAATAATTTTAATCGAAGATGTCTGTCAACTTAGCGGACGTCAAAGGAACTAATTAACCATGGACATTGCACGTGCTTCCACACTTGACATTTGAACGAGAGACGGTTTGTAGCGTGATTGCCTGACCTCAGTACTATTAATATAATATAATTGTGAAGTTAAATAATAAAAGTAGATATTTAAAAACAGCTCGCTGACATTTTTTTTAAACCGACTTTATAGACGGATTCATATCTTACAGACCGACATCTTAGAAGAGAGTTCTAGCATGTACGATTTATATCTATATTTTAATTCATAGTTCTGGATGTTTCCAAAATAAATTAGCTGTATCAAATAGGCTACCGTCCGTTGCATAAGGCACTTATGTTCTAAATACTGAATTCTATCTAGCACTCGAGGCTTCCTACTAAGTTGTTAGATTATAACTCATTAGCGAGTAATATTTTTTACGGCTACTTCGACTTTTTTGAGTAGGAAATTCCTAAGTCGTCTCTAAGTTCCATCTATACTATTGTTAAGCTACAGTTTATGATCGTACTACAGACATAACAGACATAGCTATTGTTCCGCTTGTTTGCTCTGAAATCGTTCGATTAATTCACTTTATTGGCGTGTCGGCACAGTCGTTGGTTTTGTACGGATCACTGTGGATGTTTGATAGACACGATGCGGCACGTTTTAACAGTAAATAAACGGCAGATTTTCATGATTTTAAATACAAACGAATTTATTTGTCAAGAGTGGTAGGTCAGATTTGATTCTAATTAATATTTGGTTAAATGATTAGACCTTTGATCTAAATCTGTACTGGTTTAAAATTTGTGTTTTTATAATCGCATCTCCGAACACATTTTAAATATATTATATGTTATCACAATCTTTTAGGTAGAGTTGTGATCCTGTGTAGCTTGCTGATATCTGGACTTTGTTGCATCACGTCTTTACTGTTACTTCCAATATACGTTTCGAAGCCTCTCACTTGTAGCTTGTGAAAGCAAACTGAATAAACAACAAACTATGCTTTAAAACCGAGAAGATTATAGGTTATCCTTCTGCTAAGTAACAAGGCTATCCTGATAAGTGTATAACAAATAAGGGCGGTTCCTGTACCCGTTGTAAAGCTCTGTGTGGTATTTCAACTCGATTTTCAAAAACATCATCTCAGTCAGTTTATAAATAGGAACATATAAACGCCAAATTCTTCCACATTAAATATTGCTGTCACGAAAACCCCTTGTGCAAATTCCAAAGTCATTGATCAGGACGCAGACGCCTCACGTGTAACTTGATATATTTAAATGTACAACGATTCTTCATGTTTATTAAAATTATATTTGATCTTTATAATTATAACGTTCATAATGTTCATATTACGTTAAATATATTCATCACGAACGTGTTTCGAGTGTGTGTTTATGAAATTGAATTTTTGAAGTGTTTCGTGATTGATTTTTACTCTACAAAATATTTTAGATGCATATGATTTGGAGTTATATTGATTTCAGACGAAAAAAAAGTGTCAACAACCTTTCAAACAAACAGACCTGCCAACAAAATTTCGAAATATTGCTCAATTTCTCGGAACATAGTCGAAATTGATTACAAATAACTAATTAAAGATAAACTTTAGGTATATTGCCCACCGTATTGCCTACACCTTTAGGTACAACAGGTGTGATATTATTTATCATCTATGTAGCAGTAGACATTTAAATAAGACATAGGTTCCATAAGTGAAGTTACATCGTCTGGGGCTAACAAACTAGCTTAATTTTGCAACCTTTGAACATAACAAAACAAAGAATTAGGCACCTTTACGCCAAGGCACAGAGTAGAGGAAGGACAAAACAACTAACTTGAATATAAGACTAACTGAATTACTTTACTTAGATATAAGGCCTCATAGACATTAGTGAAATGAAAAAAAAACAGACAGTTTAAAAAACCTTTGCTTACACTAAACTGTAATTTTATAACGTTTCGTTGCAATATTGATAGCCAATGGCTCTTTTTGCGGTAAAACCTTCAGTCAACCATCCGGGCCATAACCATTTATAAGTTGGAAACTTAACAATAACTCAAAGATTTTTATTCAAAACAACCTAAGCGATGTACCTTCTATTCGTGATATTTTCCTTTATAAAAATATATTAACTGACAGTTTTGCAACGTATGCAGCTCCGTTTACATTTATCACCACGTAGGGTGTCAAGCACGTGACAAGGAAGACATAAAAATAACGTAAAACAACATTTTAATAGACGTACGTGTATTTATATTGTGTGAGAAGAACATTTCTTAAGCTTCGAAAAACGTACGGAAACGCAAAATCGTTCATCGACACGCGTGTCAGTAAATAAAAGCTTATAAGCAATGAGACTAATACGTCCAATGGGTTATCTTTAACATGTTTTTTTTTATTTTACGGTATAGTTAGTGGTCAACCTAGTGACAAAGTTACACAAACCACCAGAAATGTCTTCGACATGGCTCAACGACTGTTACGTGTTCCTTAATTGACAACAACCTGGATCGACTTTGTACGTGTTCTCTGAAGCACGGAGTCGCTCCATTCTGATAGCACAAACTACCACCCGTGACCGCAACCATACGTACCACATAGATACCTATACACATACCAATACCTTCTAAGTATACTGAGTCATCTAACAAATTGAGGTATTATATTATTTTTATATAAGCGTACATAACAAACCATTAATCTTAATGTTAGTGTTATTTTTTTTTATAATAGAATAATAATTACCGAGTAATAATAAGAAAAATCAAATCATTTTATACCAAGGAAGAGGAACAATTTGCCTTCAAATCGCTCTCCTGTCAAATTACTATAATGTCAGTTGACTCATTATACTTAAGAGGAATCGATACATATTATGTTCTCCCATAAGGGTAGGCAGAGGCCAAGCAAATATAAACATTGTAAATATAAACCAATTTATCAAATTAGTATACAACCTTTATCATAAAAAACTGTAAACGTGCGTACCTACTAACAAATTGTAAAAGTTAAGAACAAGAATATTATTCTAGAACCATTTTTTATTTTCTTGAATAAAATAAATTCACAAACTTGCTCACAAGTTTTATTAAACTAGTTACTTAAAGTAAATTAAAAAGAAATAAGAAAAAGCAAAGAAGTTGAGACTATAATTTAAATTGATGAAAAGACTAAATAAAACATATCTCATTATCAAATGGATTTTGTTCACTTTATAAAGACTCACAATTAAATTAAAATTCTAGAATATAGAGATATAAAGCAAACAACACATTTTATACAAAAAATATACTTACTCATTACTGTATTATTCTCAGAATCTATATATCTACAGATAAGAAAACACAGGTCTTGATATTTGTCTATTTAAAACTTCATATATACACAAAGCAGTATAAAACCGAACTCAATTTGTAGATTTTCATGCTTATTTTCGATACTATTCATGTTTAAATCCCAATTCACACAAACTTGTGCGTACGTATGAAAACAATTTCCGTTTAAAATAAAATCAAAAGCAAAATTTTAATCAATCCCCAAACCAATAAACAATACTTCTAACACTATACTCTTAAAACAAAATTTGTTGGTAGGTCCCGGTTGTTATCAATAAGATAACAGTCGTTAAGCCATGTCAAAGGCCTTCGGGCGGCTTAAACATCTTTGACACTAGGTTGACTACTGACCATACGACAAATAAATAGTAAATAATAAACAAAATGAATAGAAAATCAGTTATAGCTGTTTTAAGTACAGCACTAAGACCTTGGCCGTGAAAATCCCGTTATAAATTAACGTCAGTAAAATATAGGCACTTGTATACCAAGGAAGGACCGTCAGTCGAGAGCACGCGGCTCGTAAATATTAGAAAGATAGATTGCCGGTTCCGTTTACAAGGAAATGCAGACATTAAAAAGGTTGGCCGATAAGCTGTAAATAAAGTGAACTGTTATACTTGGACATTGTAAAATGTTTTATTATATTGTATACAATGTATGGATAAATACATACATACCCGTTTTACACGTAGGCACAGTCTAAAATGTATAAAGTACACCGACATTCGCCATTAACAATATAAGTCCCGTGTAAAAAGGGGTCAGCCTATTGCCTATTACCGGACACGCTACCAAACTCCAGATTGCAATTGAAAACAATCTAATATGAATAAGAAAGACACTAAAAATATCGTCCTTGAGGTCAGCATTCGGTTTTGAGCGTCTCGAATGGAAATGAAATAATAACTAGTGACGAAAGTGTTAATCACTTTCACGTTTCAGGAATATCTGAATGATGTAAATGTCAGCACAATACTGAGAATATGTAATAATATAGAATACGCAATACAAATACAATACAAAAAACGATATAAATCTCACTTTCTAACTTGTTCGTCACGTTCGTGAACAGAAAGAAAAGAAAGAAAAAATCTAGATATTTTATTATGAGACAATTTCTTTGAACAAAACTCGTGCAAACTAAGTACGTGATAATGATTCTGTGATTTCATTCGCCTCAAAGTTTTATTCTTTAAGTAAAAATGTAATAGAAATGATTAAACTACTGCAGATAAAGAAATGGGTATCTTTTTATTAACAAACGTACGTGAGATGAAAAATTGCTACGAGTTCTAAGAGCTATGTGAGCCTTGCACTTGCTATCTATCTATCGTATGATTAGTGGTCAACCTAGAGTCAAAACTATACAAGCCGCCCGAAAGGCCTTTGACATGGCTTAACGACTGTTATATTAATTGACAACAACCGGGACCGACTTTTTACGTGCCCTCTGAAGCACGGAGACGCTCTATTCAAATACCACTATGCGGTCACCCATCATACAATTGCACTTGCTATAAACCAAAATAACCTTTGTCATGGTCATTGAATAGTAATCTGAGTGGCGATCTCAACACAAAACCATTTTTAGAGCTCTCTTTTACAGTTGTTCAACCTGTTGACTATAATTGCAGATATTTTGATGAATCAGCAATTTTTCCGCCACTACAGCAATCACCATCATGCTTTGCAAATTTATATAAATGGCTCTAAATTGTTTACATTTCATAAATAGCAAATTCGCACAAATACACTGAAATAATTTCCTATATAATATTTCTATTGACATTGTTGTATAAGAAAATATTTACATTTAAAAGAGCAAGCCGTGAGTTTCTTTTCACGAGCAACAGCTTTTCCGAAACGGTGGTAGATAAAAAATGACGATTTCAAATACTTGTTTAAGTTTATAAAATAAAGCATATTTGACTTTGACTATATTTTTATCTCACAGTAACTCCTAACAAAGTTTGGCAACGGACTCGACCGAAACAAGGCCCTCTGCTCCCAATTAAAGGCCCGAGTCATGTTCTAACAGTAGGTAACCCTTGATCTGTTACACATGTTTGTATGTACCTACTACATTTTAACACGATTTACCGGGTCCCTTAGCCGGTGTCTAATTCTTGGAAGTTGTTCATCCGCGTTACCTTGAAAGGTTTTGAAGGTCGTCATGATTGAATATACTACTACGGCAATAGCGGGATGATTTTAGAATATTACTTAGAAAATAATTGGGTTATACATGCCGTAGTTTACACATTTTTTTGGTGGCATAGGTACAAGTAGGGATGCCCACAGTCGCAAGCTGTTTTAAAAGTAATATGAGATATAAGTCACGTTAAGCGAGATTTAAAAGCTTATAGTTTCTAACGAAAATTTTAAAATAAAAAATATTATCTGTTTGACAAAGATCCAATTAAAGATAATAAAATACTATTACTAGCTTTATTACCTATTCCTCAGTAATATGCGACAAAGCAAAAGCTGTGTATTTTCTTTTCATTCCGCCTCTAGTAATGTGATTTAATTAACTCAGAAACGGATCTTAGCTCAGACGTTCATAAGGAGCTGTAGTTCAACTAATTTTATGAAATTTTCACTTGAGCTCGCTCGTGTAGTTTTATCAGATTGTTTCTTGACCCAGCCCATTTTTTTTTTGATGTCATAATGATACCGTCACGAATTTATTACAACTACATAAAGAAATAATATACAATTTTTGCTTTTCGATTAGTTACATTACATAAATCTATTTTTTTATCCTGTGCGGCATTGATATTTACTTAGAAAAAAAGAGACTACTTATTCAGGGTGCATTGTTACTTTATTGGGATTGAAGTCCGCCTAAAATGAATAATCTTTAATTTTGAGACTAGACTACACTTTTATTATTCAAAAATTTCTTCAGTAGTTTGTTTCTTTGTCGAACAATATTTATGAAGACTTATTTACCAAACTACTTTTGACATAGCAGCCTAATCTAATTTTGTAACATGATATAAGAACATATTTCTACAAAGGCCTTTTGATAACCCTAAAATTCCGAACGAATCTAGCATCAAAAGCCTATAAAACTGCCAAATCTGATACCCATATAATATTCATTCGACAGAATAGATCGTAGTGAAGGCCGAGATTCTTACACAAAGAATTTTATATTAGGACCCTAATTAAAGGATCTGACCTTATAAATTGACGTGCTATGAGACAAGGCCAATTCTGACTTCATTACGTGATTTTACTGTATGAATAGGAAAGAAGAAACCTTTATATGAAAAAACAAAATATAATAATATATTTTAGAATTATTTGTTTTGTTTGTCGAATGGTTAGTGGTCAACCTAGTGTCAAAGTTGTTCAAGCCGCCCGAGAAGCCTTTGACGTGGCTTAACGACTGTTATCTTAGCAGACAACAACCGGGACCGACTTATAACGTGCCCTCCGAAGCACGGAGACGCCCAGTTCAAATACCACTATGTGGTCACCCATCTATGGAATGACCGCGCCAATCGTTGCTTAACCCACAGATCGTTTACCAACCGGTGAGCGCAACTGGGTATGGGCGCCTCTAATATTATAGTGATTTTTTACAAAAATAAATTGAAACTAAATATGTACTATTTACTGTTTAAATTCCCGAAAGTGGTTTAAACAGCTCTTAAACAAACGTAGCGTCCAAAAACACATTAAAAGAAACAGACGCACTAAAAGAAAATACTGGTTAGGCCTTTATCTTAGGACCAGTGTCATAAAAAAATTGTTTGAGCAAAGCTTAAAATATACATGGAAGATGTGGTACAATGTTTTGAAAACAACTCGTTCAATTCAACACATCACAAAATAAACAAGTCTTTATATTTGTTCTGCATAATTAAGCTACGCAACTAAGCTTCAATATAAGCTCCCACTAAGCTCTTCACTATGCTTTCCACTAAGCTTTACTTCTTCATTATTTGAAAATAAATATTGTAATTAACTTGAGTGATATACCAATATTTCAGTAATTTAATGTAGGTTAATTTTCACTCAACCAATAAAAAAATAATTTCGTGCTGTAATCATGAATCACTCTATAAAGTGATCGATTTCTTAAAAAAAGAGTGCAAATATTTTTCGAAGTATTCAACTAAAACTTTCAATTCAATACGCACTCAATAGGTATTATAACATCAAAAGTTTGAGATTAAGCGAGTTTTACTTAATTTAATTATTTATTTTATACAATATTTATTATAACAATCATTTGAAGAATTTTGTTTATTTAACAGTTCAACACTATAAATTATAACAGTTAAATTAAAACTGTTTATAGAATAAACCAAAGCTACGTTTGACCGCAAGGGTTATAGCTAGACCATCAAATCAAATATTGGTGACCAAACAAAAGAAAATCCAAATTTATAGTCCCGGAGCGTCTCCTAAAACCGGACAGTAATGAATTATGCGGCGAGATCCTTGAACCACCTTAATTAATTGGAACTGATGAATATTGAATCTGAAAGGAGCTTAGCAAGTTATATCAGGACCTTGAAACCGAATCACAGTGAATACGAAGTAAATAAATAAATTGTATGCCATATGAGCATCGGACTTCGCAGTTTTCCGCGTTTACTTAGAACTGCTTACTCTTATCATGTAAAAACACTGCTTATGACGTTACAATTTATATCTGTTATGTCACTAAGATACAACTAAATCCACATTTGATATCGTAAATGTGAATCTGCAGGTCTATATTTTTTTTAAGCTAAATTAGCCGTCAACCATCAAACTAATTGTAATAAAATATAATAAGTAGATAGTTAAATACCCGAACTCCGAAGTATTTTTGTTTTCTATCTATTACTATTTCATCCAAATGACACGAATAATATTCAACTCGAGTCTTCTTAGAGTAATATTGCATAGCCTTCTATTCTACGTCATATCTGTCATCTGCCCTTCGAAGCTCCGAGTTACCGAGTTGATATTCCCTGGCTTAATCTAGTTGTCAGGATGTTGGAGATTTATTCCATAAGTTATTTAAAGTTGTACGTTCCACTATATTGCTTATACATAAAGTTTTAGACACAATTTATTTGCGGTAAATTTGAGTTTATATAATAGCGATATAATTTAAGTTTATTTTAGATAATGATTTACTGTTTAAAAGATTTCATAGTTGAACAATTCTAAAGAATATATACTTTGTCCACGACGTCGCTTGGAATGTGAATTGAATAAGTTCATATATGTAGCGTTATTTTATAAAAGTACTTTTTCTTGTTCTTGTTTCCAATTTTGTTCATAAATTCGTGTATAATTTCAAGATCTTAAATCCAGCAAAGTCCGCTAATGCACTGAGTTTAGATGAAAGTAGTTTTTTCTATGTTACCTAATTATATTATTGTACCTTACAGCATATTCTATTTTGATATGAATACTAATAAAAATACGTTCTTTACAGTAAACTATGTAAACGATTTCATAAAACTTCTTTACCTCCCGTGTGAATAAATTCGAATAATACTGCTGAACACAATCGAATAGCGACTCCATTAAAGTGCCACTCTTAATCCAACTCATATCATATACTAGTATGTTGAATGATGAATAAATCCGTACTTTTGTTTTATCTATATCAAAGATATAAAGTATTATTTATTTGTGCTTCTTTGATAGATTGGTAGTGCTATTGCTGCCATTACATTCTCATTTGACTGCCTCCGTGGCGCAGTGGTTTAGGTCGCCACGCCGTTACCATTGCGTCGGGACATCGATTCCCACACTGAACAATTATTATTTGTGCGATCCACAAGTAACTGTTTCGGGTCTGGTTGCACGTTGTGTCCATTATTTGTATGTTTGTAAAAGACCCCACGACACAAGAGAAATTCTTAATGCGGGAGTCTTAAAAAAAAGGATAAATCCATTGTTTTGTTTTATCTATATCAAAGATATAAAATATTATTTATTTGTCCTTCTTTGATAAACTGGTAGTGTTTTTGATGGCCCTAGATACTTATGTAAAGGCTAGATCTTTGTAGGCATAGTTAGGTTTTACGCACTCGATAGTTCGATCAGTAAACATGGTGTAGGGATAATGTATGCTGGAACATGTCACGTACGAATTATGCCACGTCCAAAACATGATCAAAATTGGTATGAATATTTTAGCTTTGTTTGTGGTGTCGCGTTTTGTACCAACTAACTAATTTAGGTGCGTCAAACTGCTACGAAGAAGGACGATCAAGAAAAATATTTTATTCTGTTTTTAATTTGTAACGTTAATAAACTTTAATACCAAAAAATTGTAAGTGCTAACAGTACAAAAATAACCGATTGTATAGAGAACCTCTTCCTTTTTTAATTCAATCGATTTTAACGAATACTTTGATATTCACATTTTCAATGTTTATTGAAACCTTACTTGGTATTGCAGTTTTTGTAAGAAAGCAATATCATTTTACTTTTTATAGGAGGGCAGTAATTTAAATATCATCGTCCTCTTACAAAACATACTTGAAATGGTGTCAGCTATCTACGAAATTCTTAGCGACACCAACCAAGAGTTCGTTGCTCTTTCAAAGACAAATTAGGGCTTAATAAACTAAGTTTTTTGCAATTCACATTTCAATTTGACAGCGTCGTGACCCTTGAAGTAGTCAAGGTCAAATTTAAACGACAATATCTTCAAGGATCTGTTTCTGGAATCCATAAACTTACGAAATTTCTCAAATTTGTTTGTGTAATTAATTTATACGATCTTCTGAGAATCTTGTAAGCGATTTGCTAGAGTGTGAACATGATTACTGAATTAGTTTAACGAGTAGAAAATATAGGTTAGGTAAAATATATTAGATATCAATTATGTTAAAAGATATGCATTTTTTTTAAAAATATATGTATTATAATATGGCCGGGAATGCGGCAATGGAAATTTGTTAGGATTGTACCAAGTTGCGTTCATTGTTCTCTGCCTACTAAATGGCAATAAGGAGAGGCTTGATATTATGTTTCACGTATATGCATTATTTTATACGATTCAAAACTATAAAATATCACAATATCTCGATAAAACAAACACGCGGTATAAATATTTCTCCATAATACATATCGATATCAAAAGCAAGTTATGATTGTTCTACTTTTAGATGCATACCCGTAGTCACTGGCACTCTTGAAATATAATAGAGGCGTTTATATTTTAAAAGCTTTTCTTTATATTGTAACGAGAATATAAACTTTGCTTTTCAACTGCATGTTTGGCGCAGTGGTTAATACATGTGGTGGGTTTGATTCCCACCCGGGACAAATATTCTTGTCTGAGCGTCATTGTTAATTATAATTATTTGTATAAGTATATATATTTTGAATTATATAAGTATGTTTATCAGTTATTTGGTGTCCATAGTACAAACTCTGCTTAGTTTGAAATCAAATGACCGTGTGTGAGTTGTCTAATGATATAATATCCTATGATATTTATTTTTTTATCTATTTTTAGTAAAATTTATTTCACTTCACATTGTTAAAAACAAAAACATTATATTATATCAAGCCAAACAATAAATACAAACATTTTATATAAGTTATCTAACGTACGGAGGGTCTAAGATGAGCTGAAGCCTATAAAATACCCACTCCGAACCTGAAATAAATTACGCTCCGAGAATTTATGGATATAACATTTATGATTGGAATGGCTACGGAAATATGACCCCACTTCAATTACTTTCTATCCAGAAAACTCGTAAGAATGTTATGCGAGGAATTCATGAATTTGTGAGCTAGAATTTTTTTATTTTATATTTCGTTTCTTGACTTCTTGCTGCATATAAACCTTATGTTGGACACATCTCAATAATCTAGTGTCACTTATGTATTCTTATAATTATATAAAGAATGTACTTTGCATTCCACCTACTAGACTAGTATTACTCAGATATTATAACAATAAAGTTGTGTTCTAAAGTAATTGTAGTAAGAAAGCCTATACAATGAGGCATCGCTAAAGATAATGTGTATGTTGCATATGCGATTGAAAATTACCGTGAGATAATAATGTATTTAGTCACATTTGTCTACGAAACATCTCGTTTTGTTTACATTAAAAGCACACCTTCCTCTCATAATAAATCCGAGAGGTAAAAACATACAGGTTTTAAATATTAAAGTACATACAGCAAAGAAATCTGCAATTTTAATAAGAATACTTTTAATGACACTCTAACTTTATAACAGTCAAGAAACGTAATACAACATGCAACAAGCAAGGAACGAGATGCAAACAAAGTTTAATTGCAACCACAGACTAAAGTCTCGTTGAACCTTTGTAATTTTCTTCCAAGTTTCAACTACAATTCCGAGAATTGAACGACAATATGTTCATTTAATTTTTACGGACCAAATACGACTTGTTAATTTGCATTTTCTTCATAACTGAAATAAGAAATATATTTATCTTCTTACTGTCCCACTGCTGGGTAAGAGTTTCCTCTCGGAATGAGAGAGGGATCAGGCCTTAAAAAAAAAGGCCTTGAGTTGACCACTTGAATAGGAGTTGCATATTTTAACCACTCGGCTAGATTTGCTAATTGTCTGAACTGAACAGCAAATTTTTGTGCTTACGATATCTTTTCAAATATTTAGAACTATTTCATGAGATGCAGGTATCTAATTCAAACGTTAAAAGGCAAAGGGTTAATTTATTTTATCTCACTTTATCAATGAAAACACTCTCGTAAGTCTCAATGCACCCCTATCTTACCATCCGATTCGAAAGCGTAAAATGCGTAAATCATTTTTAATAATTTTTCAGTTGCGAGAACAATGCTTGCTTGTTGACAAATCTTTTCACCGGATCTCTTAACTTTGATTACGCCGAATTCTTTCAAGTATTGTAATACACAGCCTCAGCCTCGTACTTTTATTGAAGTGTAAATTGTTTACTGACGACAAAATGATCACAAAAAAGCGAAAAAATAAGGCAAGATCCGTATCACTTCCGTGCGAAAATTTCCCCAAGCAAGCGTGACCTTAGCTATCCTATAAATATATTTACAAAAGGTTACCGTAATCTGCTGCATCGATCTCTTTTGTTAGTCTTGTAAATATAGGCCGCATTGGAAAGAGACCGGCCTTACATGGTTGGAAAAATGCCAAGCGATAATAATGAGAGACCCTTTCATAATTCAATACGTTCAACGACTACTGGAGTTAGTTTCGAGAGTAGGTTTTAGTAAAACGATGCTCGTAAGTTAGTGCCTGAATATAAATGCGGCTAGTGGGTTGATTGATGATTGAATTGTTGAAATCTGTTCGATATAATGTAAGGCAAAGAACATTTTGTTAGAAGGATATGGGCCAGTTTCACAGGCAATAGTTAAGAAACAAATAAACTTTCTGCTGTGGCAGCAAAAGTATAAAAATAACTTTCAAAATTCTATCTGATAAACTGCATGATATGTATTTTAATATGGCGGAACCGAGCCTTATTATCGAAATAATGTTATGGTTAAAATTGTTTATTGTTAGTATACCTTCTGCAATTGCTAAAAGAGATTTCTTTACCGTTCTTACTGACCAAGAAAACAACAGATGATTTGAAAAAAAATTGGCGAGTCACTAAAACTTGCAAAAGTCGCATTGCACGAGCGAAACAATAAATACACAAGTTTACGTCAACTAAAACTACACGTGCCACAAAAAGATAATACTATTGGCCTTTTATTAACCTGCCTTAACAGTATACAATTTTCTCCCGATCAATAACAAGCGACACTTGACAGTACTATAATTTGATAAGCCCGTTATTACAATCAAAGTGTTTCATAACAGACATTGATATTTGGATTATTTATTAATGAAATACTTAGCTTCAGTTCGTGTTTGAAGATAACTTGACATTGACAGGTGTTATTGAATAACGGGTGGGCTTAATACAGTTAATACCTGTCAGCATTACTGTGATATTAGCTTTCGAAATAATATAAACTTTTAATTCAATGTATAAAGTTGTGTATATTTTGGGTGTCCACTCCATTGCACAAAAGCTAGAAATAAAGTCATGAGGAGAAGCCAATGATGGATTAAGTTATACGTAAAAATATAACCCATAGAAGATAAATAAATTTTTTTGCGCTTAGTCGAAGGTTTAATAAGTTTTACAAGCGCATGTGAAACAAATATTTAGTTGTTATAACGATAAAAAAAACGCTCCGAATTTGAACTCGAGTCCACCAATACCATACAATCAGTATCATCACTGCGCTACACATTTTCCCGCCCATAGTAAGAAGATGAAAAAGACCTTAAAACAATATTAAAATACTATCAAAAGTTGTTAATCGCGCTACAATTTACAAAATACGGTCGATGATCGAGCAATTTGTAAAGAAACTTCTAATCTTGATATTTATTGGGTCGATTTTAATTAAAGTCCTCGAAAACCGGGAAATAGGTTGTCTATATAATAGCTTTGATAAGCCGTTTAGCCTAGTTGTCAATTAACTTTGTGAAATCCTTTGCGAAGGTCAAAGGGTTCATTGGGGGTTACGAATACATTATTTTACTTTCTGAAGTGATGTTTTGTGTTTAAATGTAGGTACTTTTCTGCTTTTGTTTTTAAACTAAAGTTTATGTAATTGTGATTTCTCTCATTTTTCTCTTGAGAATTGTTTTCAAGTTTAGTTGCCAGTTAATATGTCACGGTCAAAAAATCCAAACCGTTTTTTACTCAAAAATCTCGCAATAAAAATAAAGTTTTGTCATGGGTACCTAAACAAAGGAAGAAACTGTCTCGAAACCGTATAAACAAAATACAGCTATTGGGTCACACCAAATATGTATCATCTCCAGGATATCGGCAATGATTTTAATGACATTTCGATGTAAAATATATAATTAGTAATTATCTCGGAATAAAAGTAAGTTGCTGTACACTTGAAGTTCCTAGGTAAAACAAGTTTTATAAATCCAACCCATAAGTTCATCATCATCATCGTTAAGCTCAAATAACCAAATAATTATCACCTCAAATCAACTCGAAACAATAAAATAAATGATTGAAATCACAATTGCCTAATTACGAATTCGACTATTTTCCGCATGACAAAAACACATAAAAAGAGTAAATTAACGAAAGTCGAACTTAATAATTTATAGTCCATTATGAGCGCAAATTGCTCGTGAACAATTTCAACTGTATACGTGCTTTAAAACTTTTTCTTTTATTACCTAAAGCAATAAACCTTTCGACATTCCGAACAAATAATACTTTTGGATTGATGAAGGATAACTTACAGGAGCGTTGTGTATAAACTGGTATGTATTTTGTGGTCAAAAGGTTTCAGGTACGATTTCTGATTCGCCTTTGATATTTTTTAACCAGTACCATGAAAAGATACAGCTATGTGATTACTAGGCTTGCAATAAAATTGCACAATAATTTTAATGAACATTGATATATAATCCCTATTCTGTCCATAATATAATGTCCTATTCTATCTTCTAGGGCTACCCTAACCAAATTAAGAATAAACTAATATAAAACCTTAATCAAAAATAAGATACATTATTTTCCCATCTAATTAATGCTCTTAATACAAATTTCGTTAATTAATTATTAAGATTTCTATTCAAACTTCTAAAAGCTTTTTAATTATTAAATCCCAAACATGCAACTTATTAACTTATTAATAAACAACAAAGATATTTAATTCATATTTCTACACAAAAGAAAACTAGAAGCCAAAGATTCTTGGACATTGCAATGATAAGAGTTCAGTGACCTAAGAAAAGATATCTGAGAACGTTTATTGGAAGTCAGTTACTTAGAAAACTAACACTAGCGATGATATTTATTGCTTTCAAAACAAGAAAGGATTACGTAAAGATTGTTTTGAAACTAATTTTCCGCTATGTATCGTAATAAAGAGCTAAAACTGTTTAGTAGAAGTATTTTTCTTTTTCAATTACGGATTTAATACATACATTCTTTTTCTCTTGATAAAAACTAATTATTTAAAACGATGAACTGCATATGCAAAAACCGTGTAACAATTATTATATGTTGCTTGGATTCATTAGCATTCGGTAAAACATGAATAAATAAAATAACTTGTACACCACAACTCTCTAACAAAGTAACTTCCGTAAATATGAAATTTCTAAATATAGATATTTGCAATTCGAAATGTCAAGTGCAGCAGGTGCCAAAATATTGTTCATCCAATTTGTTTGTTCACGGTTCCGAAAATAACCTGCATTAACTTCTGCTAAAACCTAACCATTAATCTGACGCAACGATGACGAACAACAATGTTATGACATAATGCATTCTTTGACTGTAAAGAAATAATATAGGTACGTCAATTATCCGTGGTGACTGTGACTAATATGAATAGTTTAACTTGAATTTCAGAGTTTTAAGTTAATTGTAAGCTGTACTGTCTTATTTCCAAACTAATTTTCATTTAGTATTTATCTTTAAGCGAATGACCGTATACATGCAACTTTCTTTTGCGACCAATGTGCTTATAATAGTTAAATTAAGAAATCATCTACTTGTTTTATTGATGAATTCAACACACATAATATAGTGACTTAATACTTATCGCCTCAATGTTCAAACTCACTATTTTGTGGTGCAAGCCAAAAATATGCCTTAAAGATCCTTTACATGAAAAAGCAAGCTTATTCTTGACATCTATACGTGCTACAAATAACTATTTCCGTAGGTAGGTCTGACGTAGAGTCGTTTTGTAATACATATTTACTTTTTGCTGTCATATTAAAATAGACGGCGATACGGAAATACTATTATGGTGGGTTTGTTGCTTCCGGGGACAGTTTATTAAGTTAGGGTGGGTGTGAAACTCGGTGATACTCACTGTATCGTGACAGCATTTCGTGCACGAGTAGTTTTATAGTAACTAAAATTAAATTGTTTGCAGCGTGGTTAAATTCTACGTTTATTGGCTATGATAAATTTTATTTTTCCTTTTTTGTTGCTCTGTATAAAAAGTATAACTTATAAAAAAATGATAAAATAATACAATTCAGTTGACATAATTCAGAGATAAGAAATAAGTTGATAGTAAACGTTTTAAGTCTACTCGAGTTCAGTACGTAATACTACTTTCCCGGATTTCAAACGTAGGTACATAGGTTCAGCGGTATTTCTTGGGTTAAACGGCCTTGGCCGAGAAGGCGGGTACAACTAAATTTCTCCAAGAATTGTCCTTAAAGATTTCTAATCGCAGTAGACTTAAAAGTACAAAAAATAAATCACAAACCAAATGGTGAAATATATAGCGCGACAAAAACACTTCGAGCCATTGTTTTATTCATACTGCTTAAGTGAGGCGAGGGAGAATGACAAAAGGTAATTATCTACTACAAGGAAATCGATTCAAATTGAATGTTCTGAAGTTAACAGAATATCGGTGGAGACGTGAAATACACGTTTATTAATATACTAATCGATTGTAGTTGCAAAATCGAAATGAAAATGTCGAAATATCACAAATGTCAGTGTTGATGCAATTCATGGGAATATTAACACATTAAAAAAGTATCAAAATTTTAGACAGAAATCTTTCTTTACTCTCAGTAAGCTAGAAAAGGTTTGACTTGACAAGACTTTTCTTGTAAGCCAGTCTAATTCAGCGATTTAAAACTTCGTAAATACATTAAACTTTCGAACTGAAACTACAAAACTTTTAGATTATCTCAATAAGTTTCTTGTTCAATAAAATGTAGCGGAGGATTTGATTTTTGAGACGGTTTTAACGCTATAGTTTTTAAATTCAAATAAATAATAAACGATTAAAGAAAAAAGACAACTTTTGCACTGGAGTTACTACTATTATTGTGCCATGAGAACTTATTATACGTAGATTTCACAATTAAATTCCTGCCTTAGTTGTAAAATCCTTACAATCTATCAATATAAATAAATAATAACCACTGAAATGTACCTACCTACGCGCATAAGTTTTAAACAACTAAATCCATTACTAAATAGAACTATTCTTATTTCATAATGTTTGTTACTGTCGGTTGTTAAACGGTTTTTGTGGTATTGGCGGTATCAACATTCCCACAGAGGTCAACGGGATAAAATTATAGTATACCTGGATGAAGTCGAGCCGGACAGCTATTTTATTAATAAATTTGAACTCAAACTTTATATCGACTAAAACTGACCACGTTAAGAACTATCGTCACTTCAGAGAAACGACACCGCATCCTAACAACAAATATTCTCAATCATTATTATATTTCAAGCTTGAAGAAGCTAGGCTATTTGACAGAGAAATTAAATCAAGTCTAGACGATTTGTACAGACCAACGATATTGAACTTGTGATAAAGGGTGCTAGAATCTAATTAACTTGACAGATACAACGATATTTGATTTAGAGATTATTTGTTTTATGTAAAACGAGGTTTGTATGAAGAAACTACTACTATTATATCTCCCTATTTAACTTTGAATATGTTTTAAGCCTCTTACTCTGAATGAGAGGAAAGTAGACTACTTTAAGTTTGGTAATGCACTAGTAAAAGAAGTAAGTTTTATATTAGTGTAGCTAGAATATTTTTAAGTGACAAAATGTTCGGAAATGTTTAATTTAGGGGAGACCTTTACCCAACAACAGGACAGCATAGTAAGAACAACATATTAGGGCATAACTTGAAGTTACAGAATCAATGACCGACATAAACCATAGTATTAGCTGCATAATAAAAAAATCATAAATCCCGCAAAAGATAAAAATTATAATATCCAAATCAGAATTAATCCCAATTCACAAACATTATTTGAAATATTAGCATCCAAAAAGCAACTAACTGAAAACAATAGTACATTGTACCCAACACACGTACATTTTCAACACGGAACAGACGTGCTTCGGATTCAAAATCGACCAAAATAGAATCCTTTAGGAAACAATACACCACAAGACTTTACTTCAATCGCATTCATTGTCAAAAGTAACAAGACACCACAAAACATATACGTTACACTTCAGAAACAAACAATCTCTCGTATTAGAACCTTCAAATGTTTCAATCAACGCCTTAACATTGAATTATACGCACGACAATACTTCACTTTGATCATAAGACTGCATTGTTAGCCGAATAAGTAAATGATGTTACAATAGAGGTCGACATAAGTGAGAAAATAAAACGATTTTAAGCTCTCGCGACTTGTACATTCATATATAATATAACTGCCGATGTAATTCAATCGAAATGTCGGACAAATAAATAAAGTATCGTATTTTTTGTGTCAGCAACTATTAAGTATTTATGCATATTAGAATGTCTGTTAAAACAACGATATGTTGTTGAGGCTAATAAATAAAGCGTCAGACTTGCGAACAAGGTTCGTTAGTTTGAATCTATTTCTATCAAAAACTTACAAGTTTACTTTATGTAAAGGAGCCTAAAATGAATACCCCGTAATTTCCTCACTGATGCGCTAAGGCCTCTTCCAAAACGAGTGAGGAATAGAAATAACAAATTCATTAAAAATGGAGTCAGTCATCATATCAACGATCTGCCTAAAGCACATATATTATTATTTCAGAAATTATTAACTCAACAATCACTATTACAAAGCAAAATTGTACAAGTAAAGTAACCGACAACTAGCGTATATCCGTAGCGACGTGATCTACGCAATCCATTTAGCTCCAATAACAATGTTAGCCCGTGAAACGTTAACGCTTGAATATATTGCCACTTTTACCTTTTCTCCTTACTCTACTATAAGAACTAAGAGTAGAGATAAAAACTGTGTACATTTGTAATGAATAGTGGGTCTAAAAAACCAAGAGTTAATTAATAGTCCTTTTAAGAGAAATGTTTCCGGAGAATACGACTACTTTAGACGGCATTGTGACGCTAATCTGAGGCAATGGAATATTAATTAATGGATTGCTATACTTTCTCGAAGAAATTTTTATTTTGAATGCAATGCAGTAAAACGGATACATTTTCGATAAGTACAAACGTTATCTATACTAATATTATAAAGCTGAAGAGTTTGTTTGTTTGAACGCGCTAATCTCAGTATCTACTGGTCCGATTTGAAAAATTCTTTCAGTGTTAGATAGCCCATTTATCGAGGAAGGCTATAGGCTATATAACATCACGCTAGGGCTATTAGGAGCGGAGTAAAAATGAGAAATACTACAAAAACGGGGAAAATTATGACCCATTCTCTCTTAGGTGACGCAAGCGAAGTTGCGCGGGTCAGCTAGTTGGTAATAAAAATTGTATCATTTTTTTTTGTTTGCATTGGATAATCGTGACTATAATTAAATAAATGTATAACTATTAAAAAAAAAAGTAGTTAATTGATAAGGTAGATAAAAGTAGATCCTTTGCATTCGTTTATTAAAAATGTATGGAATGCATACACAGAATAAATTACAAGAGTTAGATAAAATTAAGTTTGTTAGTTTGTGCCTCATCCGTTGGGAAAAAGACGCAATAATCACGTCTGACAATCCTGTTTATGAATTCTACTTTAGAAAATAAACGTACAGTACATTTAAAAATTCACGAATACATGCATTCCATAGTTCTAAAAAGTTTCGTATCAACTTATCTGGAGGTTCATCACCCGCATATTGTGAGGCTAACACATGCTTCGTTTAACACCAAAGTGGGTCTAAAAGGAACTTACACTTAAAAGCGAACCAGAGGGTTAAACCAGAATTTAGTTTTTATACCAATTAAATCTGTTGTTGACATTTTTTATGTTGAATAAGTAATTTGTAATGTTATTTTACTTTGTTATTTTATACACACCCGTTATTGATACCAGAAGGTGGCAGAGGTTATGTGATATGCACCCATGTTTCGCCAATTACAATGTTAACCAATGAAAGAAAGGGCGAGTATATTGCCATTTACCGGGAACGTTACCAAACTCCGGGATACTATTGAGAAGATATTTACAAAAGACCAATAGGACTCATCAGGAATATCCAGGAATCAAACCCGAGTCATCGTGATTAGCATTCGTATAGACCACACCACAGCGGCACTAATATCTACAGTGTAAATTTTGATGCCAATTAAATCTATGGTACGCAATTTCTACCCCAGATAATATTTTTTTCGATAAATATTTGACTCTGTACAAAAATAGACGCAATATAAAATATAATTGTGGAGAAAAAAATCTAGAGAGTATTAAGGAAAGCTTTATGGTGCGGCGTTCAAGCATATTTCTTTGTAATTACTCCGACTTTGTATTTTGTAATTTAAAAGTGCATTGTTATTGAAGTCTTTACGGAAATTATTATAAAAATGCTGGCTTTATTCCGGAGTATAAGTACGTGTGTACGTGAAAAGCGTCATTTTAATTTGTAAAATTAGACAGATATAAGCTGCCACATACCTACACAAAATAAAAATGACTTTCGAAAATAACTTAAAAATAACGTTATCGTTAATACTAGCTACATATTAAAAGAATTTAGGAGCGGAATTTCTATAGTATTACTTAAAAAATCCTATAAATATATCATTTTTGAACAAAGCAATATAGGATCTCAAAGAATGAGGAAATTAGGAAATTACTAAAAAAAACTCAATTTCTTAAGATCATCTAAATATCGAAGGTAAACAGGTAAAACTCATATCTACCACAAAACCACCTTTCAAACCTATAAGGAAATATTTATCTAATGATCACGTTAATGCACAAACACAGTACTAAAAAGGCGAAAATATACCACTTCGTTGCGTCTCTTAAGATCTTTTTATAGTAGCGAGTGCTTAATATCTCTTATCTAACTATTACTCTTCCTTAGGGCTGCGTTTATCGCTAAAGATGAAAAAGCGAGCGATATATCTGAATCATATCTGATGCTTCCGTCATCATTTAACGTCGAAAATCCACAGAATTTTACTTGTATCATTTTATAACCATTTTTTTTTGTATATCTGTATGTACGTAGTTGCAACTAAATACGTTTTGCAACGTTAGTTTTTTTTGGGAGGTAAAAATCCCATAATTTAAAGTTCCGAACTCAGTTTTGATAAAAGATAAAAATAAATATACTCCCGATAGATTTGATCTGAGATTTGCGTAAACTTAACATAATAAACTGCGGCTGCAAAATTGAAATTATTGTGAACGATATTTTTTAAGTTTCAGGGATGTGTATCAAGAATATTATTAAGTTAAAACAAACTGCAGGTCTTTCAAGGATTCGTCTTTTAATACTGAAAGACTTCTACCGAATAGAACAAAAAACACACAATATGCAGAAAATGGTAACGAATTTTAGTTCAAAAAAATATTGTAACTTTTGTCACGAAGTAATATGGGTTGACAATATGTGCCAAAGTTTTTGCTTCGAAAATTCTTTGAAATATCAAAAGTTTTTTGCGTATTGCACACGAGTAAGAGCAAGCTGCTATTGCTTGATGTTTTGTACAGGCATTTCAGACAGATATGTGCTGTTTATTCTTTAAGAACCTTCGGCATTTATTGAGGCGAAGGAATTAATATATTTTGAAAAATTGATCCCGATTCCTAAGATTTATAAATGTACATAACACTGATATCCAACACTTTAAATTGTACAGTAAATAATGTTATACTTCAATTTATCCCAAATATTTTTAGGTAGACTTCCATATTAAATATTCCATTAACAGGATAAAATAACTTAAGATTTAATTTACTAAATGTGAATTTTCGTTTCTTATACTTTATTTTAATATGCTTTTTATTTTAATTTCTTGTTATCTTTAAATGAAAAAGAAACAAACTAGAATAATAAGTTTCGGTACTTACTTTGAAAACTTTCACCAAACTTTAAAACGTCAAACAAAAAAAAAACAAATCAGTTTAAATTATCAAACAATTCACGCACAATCACAAAATATGAACTGCACAATTCATTTATTGTAAATTCGAATCTTTACAACAGTGAAACTTATCGAGAGTACTGTGTGAGCTTCGCGTGGAGACGTCCGTCTCCGACCCGGTCTGTGCACAGACTGGCTGGATACACAACCTTCCCTGACAAGCCTTTGGCGTTCCTTTGAAAAAAAGCAAACAGGCTAACGGCCAGTGATCAATTTTCCAAATTAACTGGATTATTCTGCACCTGATACGCGAAGGCCTTTTACAAGTAGATTTTTACTCATTGCTCAATTGGACTATTGAAAATGTTTTTTTACGATTTGCGAAATTTATTTTAGACGAGCTTTTTTTACTACTTAGTCTATCTGATATTGCTTAGGTTATCTTATATTGTTTAGTATATAGGAATGTTCGTTAAGATAGTAAAGTATTATAATAATAATAAATTTAACCCTTTATTGTCCCACCTTTTGGCAAGGGTTTTACCGGAATGAAGGAGGGGTTACGTTTTGAGTCCAAGCATAATGTAGCAAAAAATATTTTTACTTTGATTGTGCTTTAGTTTCGACGGCCTCCTCGGCACAGTGGTTAAGATGGTGTGACTATGGCGTCGGGAGGTCGAGGGTTCGATTCCCACACGGTGCAACTATTTGTGGGATCCATAAATAGTTGTGTCCGTTACTAGTATGTTTGCATAAGTCCCCGCGATACAAGAGCTACTCTTAGTGGAGGAGTTGGCTTTTTTTTAAAAAAGATTGTATTTTAGCACCTACTCTTACGGAATTTGCTCTTTTCGTTCGGAATTCAGGCCTTAATTGCTGGATATTAGAGCATCCTAAGCTCTTGTACACGCTCGCTCTACACACGTAATTATAATTACTTGTGTCGTGAAGTCTTTGCCTTGTACTACGATCTTGAATCTTGCTACTTTCATGTCGTATTTGTGTTGAATAATAAACATTAGGATTGAAGGAAATTAACCCTTTTGAGATACTTTTCTGTTAGTTTCGCGTAGTGACTACACGTTTGCGCGTGGGTGGGTTTAAATCCCAGGACAAATAGATATTTATGTAATAAGCAGAAATATCAGTTCCGAGAAGTACCTATGTGAATTATTGTAGAACAAGTTCTATCACTAAGCTGATCTTATTCTAATCAAAGCGTTTGAATTAAGGTAACCGTGTTTAAAGTATACGAAACAGGAGATAGATAACAAATTACGGTAACTTTTTTTTGTGGTATCTAGTTCCTAGGCTGACTTTACTAACCCCCGGTTTCTGAGGTACATTTAATGGTAGTTTATCTATTCAATAGTCTTTAAACTCATGTGAAAAAAACGCTATGGAATAGATAAACTACCGCTAAACGTACTCAGAAACCGGGCATAAGTAATTTATCTTTGTCGCAATAAAAATGGCAATCTAAAAATCAAATAAAAAGTTTCAAGTCATTAAGCGTTTACCATAACTTTGACATGAACCGACGGAGTGAGAAATTAACAGACAGGATTCAAAGCGTTAATTAAACAAGGTCGACGACCTTTAATGCAATGGTAATAAAGTGGACGTTTTCTTAGAACTTAACGACTGATAATAAGATGATATTTATCTGTTTAAGCTTACTGCTGTGATTGTTTTTTAAAGAGAAAATTAGATGAATAATAATATAATTGGTAAAAATGTATTATTGATATTGATATTTTTGATAATGTACCTCTATTGTCTATGTGGGCATACGGAGTCTATAGTGAGATATAGGAAGCAGATGTCCATGTAACAATTGCTAATAGAGATTTAATGATATCGAAAATGTGAATACTGACACCACAAGTAGACGATAATTAGCAGCTGTAACAATCCGCCCGTGGCATAGACCAATGCTCCCGTTCGAAAAGTCGGGAAATAAAATGTTTAAGTTGCGTTTAACACCTGTTACATAATAAGATGTGTTTTTGACGAGTTTAGTCCCGTTGATGTAGCATTTTCAAATATTTTCCGATTTGAGCATAATATAAATAGATAGATCAGGGTATTTCAAAACTGTAAATTGTTTGTGAAATAATGCATCTCATATTATGAGATTCGCAATGAATATTTATTTACATTGGAATTTTAATTAAATTGTTTACATTACTTTTATGGTTGAATTTTTCATTACATAGTTGGTTAAACGCTCTACACTCTTGCATTGCATTTTAGGCAATCCTTGTTTTAACATTTTTTTAAACGTTATATTTAAGTAGCTTTAGCCATTAGGTTTAAAAAAGTTAATTATATTTTTTTTTTCTTGATCTTTACTGACTTGTGACTTGCGGCTTTCAAACCAAAAGATTTGTCAGTGTATTTGGATTAGTGTTTTAGCTAGGCTAGGCTTCTAAGTTCAATGCACTTATAACCTATGGGTGTTAGTAGCTTTTCAGTGAGTGGCGTGAAAAATTTAAATTATTGTTTGTTTGTTTGTTCATATAATAAATAGTCGAATGATTTATAGATTGTTGCTTATGAGTTGACAATACATTTTATTCTCAAGTATGTAGGTATATTACATACATCAATAAAAATGTGACTTTTTAAACTTTTTATACAGTATATAAACCTTATAAAATCCTTTTTTACGAAGTGTTAAAAACTAAATCAATAACTTTTATAGCCATGGGTGTACACTTGTAAGCATGTATTTTACTGAATGATTACTATAGGGTGTTTCTTAAATGTTTAATCACTTACACAAAGTTACAAAACGTAGCACATAGTGAGTAAATAAATCTTAAAGACTCAACAACATTATCTCAAATACGTAACACTAAAGTCAAACAGTTTGTAGGAATTCTTCTCCAGGTTAACGACCCGACTGTTTACTTTGTATTCCGGGAATTTATTCTGCGGCGAGGTTCTACCGCGGTTTGCGCGACCCAGATTATGAAGGATTTGATGTCCCAAAACTTTACTATTGTCCCACATTCTAATATTAATTTTTGATTTATATACATACATAACATGGCACTTGTTATACCCGAATGTAAAAGCAGAGATGTATGAAATATCAAAATCCATATTTAGCCACTTACAATGTTTGTCCCGTTTAAAAGAAGGCGAATCTATTGCCATACACCGGGTACGTTACTGAACTCCGGACAACTATTGAGAATATTCTCATTTAAAATAAATAGCAACCCACAGTACTTCGTCCGACCAAAACATCGAACCCGAGATGTCGGAGTACACTAACCACCGCGCCACAGGAGCAGCATTTAATTTACGTACATTGTTATTTCTCATAATATCGTTTCCCTAATAGGAAAAAGGCGTGATTCTATGTATGAATGCAAGCGTTACTAATTATTTTTTCATGAGTTGATGAATCATTACTGTGTATTCCTTTTTTTTAAGTCGTTAAAGGGTTAGTTCATAAAACGTAAATTACTTTACTGTGGACTCGTAAAATCAATATTTATTATATTTTTACACGTACGAGCGACAAACAACAGCCTTAAATAATAAATATCTAAAATGAACAAACATACTCTGAAATATTTTAAATTATTACCTCGACGTAATTGATTTTAAATTTTAATAGGTATATTGAACGACAAAATTTTCATAGAAATTTCCCACAAATTAAAATAATGGTATATATTAAATTAAATGTGCCTCGAGTTTTGTATGACTTTCAATAAACTTGTACATATTGTTTTATTACAAAATAATATCGTATGGCTTCGTAACTATTTCAATAGTTGTAACCTCGAAACCAAGGTTGCTTAAATATTCCTTTATTAATATTGAAGGTAAATTACATTAATTACTTGTTTGTAGCTATTGACAACCAAACTTGCATTTACAGAGGAAAATAATTTCGAATTTTAGGATCAACGTTCCTGCAAGAATATTGTTTGCCAATCACACAGATATTTACTTTCTCTTTATGAAAATTAGACCTTCGATTGTGGTCGTAAATATATCTAAATCTATTATAATATATAGAAATTAGAAAAAGATAATTTTGAACATTTGGAATTTGCATAAAATTATTGACGTAATGTAAACATTTATAATTTTAAGATTGATTTTTTCATCATATATGTAGTTGATTAAATAATTTACATGATCGCATAGAAGGAGAGCAACTACTGAACTAATTTAAATAAATATATTTACCTTTAACTTAAAATACTTTTACTAAAAGGTACATTACTAAAGATAAACCGAATACAAACAAATCCAATATCCGTAAAACCACTTCCTTATTTCAACTGTCACAAACATACAAACGATTTGCATCTTCTATTACGTTGAGTGGTCATAAATTTATAACGTCCCCAAAACGGGACGACTTCATAATTCACAATTTCCTTTGAAACAAGGACGGTGACTGAGGAAAACAAAACGCAAGTGCTTGTTTTGAAATAAAACAGCTTGTAGGAAAATGCATAATATTTTTTATAATACTCGTAATGTCGTGTCAGCAAGAATTTTGATGATATAGAAGCCATTTTGCTCTCTAATCTTGAAAAAAAAAATTGCGTCGAAAATATCTTTAAAAATATAGGGCACAGATTAGGCCCAAACTTTAATCAAAAGATTATTGCTATTATTATTTTGTCCTTTAATTTAACAATATTTTACTATATTATTTGACGCTTATCCTCATGATTTTTGTGATGACAACAAATGCCAGTGCGTCACTATTGGCTTATTGAAGAAGCTATGACGTAAAACTTGCTAAATTGGTTCGATGCAAAAAAATATCGAAACACTTATTTAACTGTACCATACATAGCGTCACGTTTCGTTAAAAGCATTTGATTCAACGAAATTCCAATCACGGCATTGAAATCGTATGAACTATCGACTCGATTGAAAATTTCACAAAACTTCATACGAAGTATTGTGTGCGTCTGAGCAGTTATAAAGTACTAATCAAAAGGTTAGCGTTATATTTCTAGTAGATTTTACTAAAATAATTATTCTGGGAATCATAAAATTGAGGTGATTTTATAGTCGTTTACCAAAATTTAAATAGTAGGTACTAACCTTCTAAAAATATTTATTTCAGCAAAAAATATTTCATGACCTTTAAACTCTGCCCACACTACACGACAAACAATGGTTTGTCGTTACTTTGTATCTATGCTAAAACTATGTTTAATATAATATTCGGTAAACATATCACTTTGTTGATATAAATCCTACGCCCACAAACAATAAGAACACAGGCTGCTACAAAAACCGTACTTCTGTTAATGTCAAAATTAAAAAAAAATACAGTCATTGCACTTGTAAGCAAAAAAATCTCAAAAAAATTGTTCAAAATTTTACGTGAAATACGCTACCAAAATGTCGAATGTGAGACGTCGCAAATCATTGGATCAGAGCGAAATCAACCGGACTGTGAATCGACTACCAACGAAATATAAACAAGAGATGAAATCCTCGTAAGAAATATTGTTTATATAAACACTAAAATTATTGTATATTTCTGACTAAAATCTTCTTTATCATTTATATTTTTTAGGTTGACTATCAGGCTACAGTAGTAAATATTTATACCTACCTGTATTCACAATCATTGTCTCTGAACTTCACATTGCAAACGTAGGCTTGGAATTTTTAATTTGGTGTCCACAGTTCTGACTGTCGAGCAATGGTATGCAAGGAAACCGGACAAATGAGTGATCTGTATTTAACTTAGAATACTCCAGCACTTATTGCATCTATCCCTCGTAATATTTGAAAAACACTGCTAAGTACTGGTTTCGTCTCATAATGAGAGAGGGTTTGGGTTAAATCTACCGCCACTGGCCAAGTGCATTGTTGTTATTTTAATAGTAAGATTATAATTTTTCTTCTTTCAGGCATTCCTTACAAGATAAACTTAAGAAAACGAACAAGAATACAATAGTTACGCCATCATCTAGAACATCTAATACAAGGGCAAAGGCTTCAAAGAGCTCGCCAAAGTTGAAGATCATTGCCGAGTACGAGCAAGAAGTATCACCTGTAAACCCTTTTGCGACTGCAGACGTAGGTGTTGAAGCAACTTCTAGAGATATAGACGTATTCTTCGTTCGGCCAAAACTAGACAGGTCCGTAGGAGACCATTCACAAGAAGCTGAATCTCAAAAAATTAAAGTCGTTTCGAAGACAAAAGAACAAACTCCACTGAATAGAAGTAATAGGTTTGTAAGAAATACAGCCAGTGTGAAGAGTCCAGACAAACCTAAATCTAGAGTGAACAGTTTTAGGCGATGATAACTATGTCTTTTTTTGGTTGTGTAATAAACATGTGTCTTTATACTTAATGTTTTCATTTACTGACTAAAATATACGATGTGGTGTTAACACCAGCGCTTGAATTGATTTGTGGGCGTAACTTCAGCTAAGCTCATATAGCATTAAAACACACGATTTCCGTTTTTACAGTACTTATTTAATTTTTTCAAATAAATTATTTTTTCAAATAAAAATATTTTGCTATTTCACAAATACAACTCACACACGGTCGTAGCCTAACTTAACAGAGCCTATATTAAAACCAGGTAAAGGTCAAGTATCAAAATAGCCTTTTAGACTATTTCAAAATCCACCCCTCTGTAACTGAGATGGGTATATGAATATAAAACTTTTTGCAATATGTCACATATGTCTTATTATTGGAATAGTTTAGTACCTGCTCCTGATAACGTTTTATTAAATTCCTGAGTATCCGTTTAAGCGATAGCATTTATATCGTTCTTTGAAGCTGGTTAGAGTGTGTGAACAAATGCCTTTGCTTGTGGTATAACTTTTGTTTTATGAGATTCGAGTAAATACACATGTAGTCAATGAAGCACATTTTCGGTGAAAAATATTTTTACCTCAAACATTCAACGCTAAATATAACGGTTTCAAAATCATACATACATTTTAGATGAATTAAGTATACTTCAACTTTTTGGAGAAATCACAATACTCCATATCTTCTCATTTTCAAAAAACCTATATACCATATATCCCCAAAAAAGAAAATCACATGCGTAAAATTAGCACTTGTCAAAAATGAACTGTCAAAAAATATTTTATAAGAAAAATTAGAAATTTAAAAAAATAAGAAACCAAATAAAATTTTAGTGAAATGCCCAACACAAGACGCAGGAAGTTTTCTGTACAAAACGAGATTGCCGGAAGACAATCTTCAAAAATTCAAAATGACTCCAGGTTTGTATAATCAGAAAACTTGATATGACTATAAATACCTAAATATATATGGACAACTCACACATAGTCATGTTTTTCTAAACGATTACTTTTCGTTTAACTCATTTTTATATTTTAAGACCGCGATGTTGGTAATAGAAAACCTTATATTTAATTTACTCGTCAATTAAAATAAACTAAACTCGACCACAGCACAGTACATAAGCTTAAAGGCAGTTTGCAAACTAACAAGCGCTTAAAACCACACACTTGGTCAATTGCAAGCATCATCAAAAGTCGGTCGCAAGTTTGTTCCGAGCTCTTGTCGATCGGCATCTGTGTGTGACGTTTTGAACGTTTGTTCGTAGTTTTCATACTGCTTATGAGCCTATACTGTACTCTGACCACAGTTTGTTACAGAAATGTTCTCTATCGATTTGCTATTTCTATGCTCCATATATATAAAGAAAGACTATATAGAAAGATCTGTCAAAACGTCAAAATTATTCCTTGAACAAGTTAAGTATATAACCGTACAAAAATCATGATCAAGTAAATTCGTAACTTTTCAGCCACAACCCCGACGCCGAACTTAAAATCACAGGTCACGGTACACCAAAAAAATCGAAAAACAAAATGTACGCCAACAGCTCTCGAGGTCCTCCCGTATTAGAGATAGTAGCTGAATGTGAAAGTACAACATCCACAAAAACACCAGAAGAAAATTCTACAACAACACTTGACAAAGACATCACAGCAAGTTCAACTAACATAGACCAGGAAAGTTCAGCACTTGCGAGAGAAAATGCTTCTGCAGATCAGTTGAAAGAACCAGATGTCTCAATTGAATCGCAAAAAAGGAGAGATCCTCGACAAGTGAACAGAGAAAGAACGCCTTTAAGAAGAGACAAGCACCCACGTCAGCACAGAATTAAAGTTCGAAGTCCTAAACGTAGAATGGTGTTGCTTGAACAGAGCAAACCTACTGAGTTGGTCAATCATTTTTGTACTAAACGGGAAAGTGGAACAATAGCTATAAACTGGGAGGAAGAATATGTAGTAGAAAATGTTGAGAGCTTGGTTGAGCCTGTAGATGATGATGAAAGGCCAAGTACACATTCGTTAGATGATATGTGTCGTATATGCCATGGTGGGGATAGTTTGACGTCAGAACTTGGACGGTTGATATCGGCGTGTTCGTGTCGTGGGACGGTCGGGAGGGTCCATGTCAAATGTCTGGAGCGATGGTTGACGGAGTCTGGGAAGTCGAGATGCGAGTTGTGTGGGACAAGGTACGCGACGAGACGGGTGCATCGGTATGGAGTACCGAGAGCGCTGGTCATGTGGATATTGAGTCAAAATGCTAAACAGGTAAGTATGTTAATTTTATAAAATAATCACATCTGTAGAAATCGAAAAAATCTAGTGGTATTCACTGGCGTCTTATAATAGAGGATTTTTTTCTGCGATAAATCTGTATTAAATCCTAACAAGTAAGGGCTTAAGTTTTCTACCAATGCTACTCGTTAATTAGAACATAATTTAACAATTTGTCATAGTTTCTAATTGGCAACGATTACCATAAATATTCCTTAATAATCAAATACACGATAAAAAACGTAACTTATCATGCTTTTCAACGTTAAAATTATGAATTTGTGTTAACTACGGGTGGGGATACAGTTACAGGGTCACAGTTTTTATAGGCCACTAATTATAATTGCGCTCCCAAACTAGGACTACTGTTTATGTTCAAAGACCACGCAATCTTGTTTACATTCATACTTATTAAAGAAACTATGAGTATTTCATTGAGTGAAATATTTGAAAGAACTTCTGAATCCTCAAAGGACTAAAAACACTAGGGTTTGTTTCAGTAACTAACCAAGCTACAGAGCTGATTAAGTTTTGAACCAACTATTTTATTAGCTACTATCTATTGCTCGCACCTTCGTCTTTGTGGTCTTTAGCTATATGTCTTATGTAATGAACAAAACCACGGGTAAAAGCTAGTATTTCTATAACATTTGCGTTATTCTGATACATAAACTACAACACTATCAAGTTTTATCAAAATTCGTTAGTAGTTTTGCTGTGATTGATTTACAAAACATTTATCCAATCTTGCAATCTTTCGCATTCATGGTATTAGTAAGATAGATTTTCGTTGGTCATATTAAATTTAAACATAATATCATTATAACTTTATCAAACACATGCTATCTGTGATTCGAGAGGTCTGATTCAAGGAACAAACTAAATTATTTGAATCTCTATGATAATGATTCTCAGAGTATCTACATTATCTCTTTCAATATTCATATGAACTTGCCACTGCGGTTTTTGATCGACTTTCAGTCTGATGCTCACTTTGAGATTGCACCTTAGTTTCAATTCGTAGTATTTACTAGTAATTATAGTTTGAAATTTTGCAAGAATTTATATTGAAAGACTAGCTGACCCGCGCAACTTCGCTTGAGTCACATAAGAGAGAATGGGTCAAAATTTTCCCCGTTTTTGTAACATTTTTTATTGCTACTCTGCTCCTATTGGTTGTATAGTGATAATATACCTATAGCTTATAGCCTTCCTCGATAAATGGGCTATCTAACATTTAAAAAAAATTTCAAATCGGACCAGTAGTTCCTGAGATTAGCGCGTTCAAACAAACAAACAAACAAACTCTTCAGCTTTATAGTATTAGTATAGATATCAAACGAATGCGAAACCAACTAGTGGTTAGGAGTTATTAAATCCGATATCCAGAAATAGCAATAGCAAACTGAATTAAACTGAGTGCTATCGTCAGCTTTGTACAGATGCTTAATCAATTCTGGCAGTATTAACGAGGCACGACTGTTCGGCATTTGGAGTATTATTCAATTTGATACACAGCCATCTAGTTCGAAGTTTGAGACGGTATTATTAGATGTTTCGTAAACTTTTTCGTTGTATTCTATTTGGTACTGTCGTCGAATGGTAGGTTAAACTGTTTTAATTTATAATTGCGATAAAAATACATTAAAATTTTGCAATAAGATCGTTATAAAAATCTAGGTAGATATTCGATGTTAATATAAAAAATCAACATTAATAATCTAAATATAATATTAGCAATTTTGATTTTGTTCAAAGCTCAAATTAACTGCTTTATGGAAAAAATATAAGACATTTTATACCTCAGAATATTATTTTTGAATATAAATAACTCAGTTTAATTAAGCGATAAGGCTGCCTTTCTTCATAAATAAAGGTTTCGTATTATATGAAAGCAAATTCTAAATTGGTGTACAATAAAAATATTTTAACGACAGACTATAGAAATATAGCTTGGCAGTGTATTATTTAGGTGCTAATGTGCTATTGAGAATTTTATAGACACATGTATAAGATTTGCGATAGTTGAATAGTTTAATAAAAATAAAATCGCTAAATGGTTACAAAAACTTAGTTATGCTGAAACAGAAAATCTGTTAAAAGTTGCTATATAAAACATGTTTTGTAAATGTTATTTTTATATTAATATAGCTCGCTGATACTTAAACTGCAACATAGTTATAAATATATTAGTCAATCGGAGGAATCACGAACGACTCCTAAGATACAGGTTTCCCACCTAGTTTAGGAGTCGGTTGTTTTGACCTCAATTTATTGTTCCTAAAGTACAACTAATGTAAAGTTTATGAAATCATTGTAATTATGTTTGACTGTACTGAATAAAGATATATCTAACTATTGACGGTTTAAGTAGCATTAACCTCTATTCTAGAGCCACAGTACGTTTATCAGACTTAAAATCCACTATTTCTTCCGAATAATTATGCTGAAAAACAGTTGTTCAGCAGTTAAGTAAAGTATAGAGTGGACATAACTGCACAGTTAGCTTAAACGTTTTCGATCAATCTCCTTTCCTCCTGTTTTCTTAAATACTGAGAAACGCGTTACTACAGCACAAGCACTAGGTATCTCTAAAAGACTTTCTTCTAGTTACTCGAGTTTTCTGTAAAAACTAAAACTATATTAATTTAAATCTTATTAGTAAAACTTCCTTGCCTGTAATGGGTATTTTACCAGACATTATATATATAATAGAGATCTCGCGACAACAAATACAGCTGCATTTATGGGTTTTATGTAGCACGTGGAAATCGATATTGATTATAATTTTATTTACAGGGTCTTATAAAATACCATCTATTAGTCTTTGCCTTAAAAATGGATCGAATGGTATTCTTTACACATATTTTTTTCACAGCTAATGGTAGACAGTCTGGGTATAATGTTGATGTCGCCGCTGGCGGTACTGGCAGCTTGGCTGTCAGGGCGGACGTTGGCCGGCCTCATGACACAGGAGAGCCACGTCACACCCTGGCCACTGGCTTCCACCTTCGTACTAGCTTGCATGACACTTGTAAGTATTTAACAAGATCTTTTATATGTTTTCTTTGTTAACATAAGATTTTTTTTAATTAATAACCAAACGTTGTTCTTCTTTTAACCTATTGCTGCCCGCTGCAAGGCAAGGGTTTCCTAAACGAGGGAAGGGGTTTTGCCTTGAGCCCACCACGCTGGCCAAGTGCGGGTTGGGGACTTTGCATGGCATTAATAAATACATAAAAGAAATTAATAAAAACCTAAAAAAAACAAATTATTAACCCTACTAGTTATTATAGATTATTAAAAAAAAAGATGAAATGATACAAATTCCTAAAAATCACATAAGCTGAAAATCGAATGAAAAGAGTATTTCAAAACTAGTTAATCTTCTTGAAAAGCAATTTCCGCGAAAAGTACCCATTTGCTATTAAAATCTAAGAACTAATTAATGGAAAGCTAAAGTGCGAAGAGCTGGAGAAATGACTTTTATTACAATTTAGTGCTGTGCCAATACAGTTATAACTATGCGTATTGCAGATAGTATTATAATCGAATCCGGTAGAAAGATTGTTTATTGAGATAAATATGACAGTTATTTTTATGCTGACAATGCAGGATCATAATTTTAGATAAAGATTTTTCGACATCTTATTAATTCAGCTATCCACTTAACTAACACGCGTGCTCTTTACTATTACAATAAATACCGTTCGTCACATGGTACAAAAAATAGTCTGATGTCTTAGTATAGCACCTTGGTAGGCACGATTTAATTAGATTATCAGACCGGCCACAGCATAGGTTTGTGGGTCACTGATGCACTAAATTCAAAACTTCGTTTGTTATATCAGCTGCGTATGCTGAGAATACAAGGCTATCTGTCGAGTTACCACAGACAAAGTGGATTATTGGTTTTGTGGGACTTAAATTAAGTTCATGATTTATAAATATACTAATGATTTTAATAAAAAAGCAGTCGGACTATAAATTATTCAATACTGCCTTCTCAGTATTTTTAAACCATTACTGTCCCACGGCAAGGGTCTCCTCCCAAACTAGGGAGGGCTAGACCTTAAGTTCGCCACGCTGGCCAAGCGAGGGGACTTTGCATAACCTCAATAAATGTATTAAACAAATTTAGGGCATGTAAGTTTTCATTACGATGTTTTTCTTCACCCATTAAATAAGATCATGAACAAACTTCAAGTGGTAAAGGCCAGTGCTATTTTATATTCAGTCGTTTTTCCTTCAGGTCTGCTACTACTGCTGGATAGTGTCTGCAGCGACCCGCCACGCGCTCGGCTGGTGGATATGGTATCGCTCACAATACGAAGTGAGACTACAATTACAAGAGAACGATGAGTAATATCTAAGCAACACAGTACTAAATTATTTAACACAGTCAATATACGTATTTTGGACGGCGTTTTACTATTTATTTTTGTGTTTTTCTTTGACTATTGCTCTTCCCAAACACCGTAAGATTTGTGGATGAAGGTTAAGTTCTCGATCTCTCAAGTACAGATTTTGTTACATTTATTGTAAGACATGATATTACAATCAGTAGCGCGATTCCTTACAGTTTAGTTATCAAATATCTCGACACTCAATAGTTTGTCATCCATACTAATATTATAAATGCGAAAGTAACTCTGTCTGTCTGTCTGTCTGTCTGTCTGTCTGTCTGTCTGCTACTCAATCACGCCTAAACTACTGAACCGATTTGCATGAAATTTGGTATGGAGATATTTTGATACCCGAGAAAGGACATTGGCTACTTTTTACCCCGGGAAAATGACGCATTTCCCGGGAAAATTCAGATGGCGAACGAAGTCGCGAATATTCAATATTATAATGACACTGAATTAACAAAATTCCGTTGTCATGGCAACTGTTTTAATGGCCGATACGCCTTAGCGCGATTTCGTTATATTAAGAGATATAAATAATTTTGAGAATATTTTTCGTGAAAAAAAAGCATATTTTATATCATCACGCTACGACCAATAGGAGCAGATTAACAGTAAAAAGTGTTACAAAAACGTGGAAAATTCTGACCCATTCTCTCCTATGTGACGCAAGCGAAGTTGCGCGGGTCAGCTAGTGTGTAAAATATACTGCATAAACAGTTACCTCGGTGCCCGCTGGATACGCTGGTTAGATTATTATTACAAAGTCACTAAATAGCTGGTTGTTGATAGTGGTACTCGTACATAATTGCGCTTCAGTATACTTAAAAAAAATGTTCAGTTACGAGATTGTGAACCTATTCTGACCCTTGTCACAGACTTCAAATATTAATTAATCTAGGGTTGGTGCCCAGACAGTTTGATGAATAATAATTGTACCTATGCATGTCTCTATGACTATTATTTCTAGAAAATGAATGTGTGGGTATCAGCCCACGTTTGCGACTGTCATTCACTTTTGTAGCAAAATTCGAAGCTTGGTTTAATTTAAATTCAATGGTATCAGCGCCTTATAGAAATGTTATAGCAGCATTTCACTTGATGCATTTTGAACCCACACAATTTTGAAAGGCGTTCTAAAACTAGTCGATTTTAAAATTGAGCAGGTGAATACTTACGAACCTTTTAACAGTATTATTGAAGGGTTTTACACCCAATACACTTGCTGAAATAAAAGAGACAATAGTCCTAACATTTTCTTTTAAAACGTTATTGAACTGAAATGAAAACGACAAGATATTTTCGTATTAGATAAGAGATAGACGTTGTTATTGAAATTGTCTAGACATTTTATATTTCACTCCGAGCTACTTTATAATGCAAGAAAAATTCTGGCTGGTATCGGAAACTTGTAAGGAATTTTCCTCTTTGTAAAATTTTAGGAGGCAAATATTAGTATCTTAATTTAACGTTCAAACTATATTTTGGTTCGTTAAATACTTTAAGCAATCAAATATACGTAATTGATGGAATTTCAGGTTAAATTTGAACGTCATTATTTGTATATATCTGTAGTACCGAAAGAAAAACTGCCTGCCACAAAAACAAAATAATTTAAATTGCTTTTAACCAGTAAAATAAGTAAGTAGAGGTATAAAACTGTTGAGCTGATCCCGGAACTTGGTTGCCATTACTTATTTTAGGTTTGCAAGGTTTAACACGTTGATGCTTTTACCAAATTGTTTTTGTTACAGTGAGACTATTCTTAATTATTCTTAATACCTTTCAGAGCCCTTGTTAAACAGAAATTGTACAACATTTTAACTTTGCCCTAATATTGAAATGAGCGCAAGATAGCAAAATATCCAATTATCTTTTATTACTTCCACCCTTACGCCTAAAGCATACGCTCTTAGCAAAACGAGATTATGTAATAATACCCCGCCTGTTGGACGTTAATTTTTATTTTATGTAATTTGAGCTGTTCCTCGTCTCATAATAAAGAGTGGGATAGAATTCCTTATGTCTCTGTTTGTATGAAATAAATATTTGCAGCTTTGAGAACTTTGAAAGGGTTATCGATCGTAAACGATAAGTACAAAACTCTAGGCATCATAAAAACAGATAGCTTAAAAGGTGAGTTTTCCACATGAATTGTATTAAAATATATAAGTTTTGATCATAAAATTTTTGAATGTAATTGGTAGGTACTTTTTACGTATCAGTTTTCTTAACAATATTTAATAACAAACAAGGAGGAGATCTTAACCAATAAACAATCACCATGTCCATATAAAAATTAATTACAGCTTGTAATTAAAATCTTTGCAAGCAAGATTCATTGCGTTTTATGACATCCACATCATATGGATCTAATTCATAATATATTGAGAGTAGACACGTGTTCAGATACAACCAGCAAAGTACGAGCTTTAAAGTGGCAGTCCCATTCATTTTTCCTGCTAATTAGCACGTACAAGAGCCATTAGCGGAACATATCATATAAAAAGTTAATGAACTTTGTGTTTGATCGAAACTAATTACGACTATGTCAACGACGTGTAATTAGTTACCATGAAAGCATACACCCCGGGGTGAAATTATACAGTGTAACCATCAACAAACTTGAATTATTATACATATAAATTAATTTTAGTTTTCGTTCTTGGATTTCATTTGAACGCTGAAGGCGTTGAACGAAAATGGTCGGAACTTGTTGATTATAGTAGATTTTTAATTTTGTCGGACAGTATTTTTTGCGTAGGTTAGGTACGTACGCAAAAATATTATTAAATGATTATAGAAAATATTTTTAATTTTAACAGATAATAAGTTTTGCGTATATTGTAAATGACTCGTAGATTTCCATCTCACAATTGATACGGATGTAATTTTAATAACTATATAGTAATAACTTCGACAAATTAAAAACTCAAGTTATATAATATCTAATATTTTCTTATTATACCTATCTAATATTATTTCAATGCTATGTTGTCGACATCAAATAAAAAATTTCAATTAATCCGAGTTAATGAACAATAGGAGAGAACAAAGAAAATTGTACATACTTTTATTGATAAGGAATAAAACATATTTCACGTTCATTACATAATCATAACTAACATACATGAGTATTCAAATTGCATCACTTGAAAGATCCATATTTATTCTCTTTAGTTCTTAATCGACCTGACATTTTCCAACCACTGGGGCCATCTCCTGATCTCATTGTAGAGCTTTCTGCCGGGACTCTCGGTGGCTATGAGCTGTCTGTGAGCGACCACGTGGTAGTTGGGACTTAGATGACCGTTCTCAACACCACAGCGAAGTAGAGCCTTCACTGCTTCTAGAGATTGGGTTGCTGGGGTGTGACAAAGAAATACAACTGGGCGATGTTGGATAGAGTTTTTCAATCATCCGAAGTAAATAAAAAATAGGAGACAAAGAAAATTATATATACTTTTATTGATAAGAAATTACACATAATTTGACGTTCACATTACAAAATCAAAACTAACATACATGAGTATTTAAAATAAGGAACAAGCTTTGGAAAACGCAACACTTAAAAAGATCCATATTCATTCTTTAGTTCTTAATCGCCCTGACATTTTCCAGCCACTGGGGCCATCTCCTGATCTCATTGTAGAGTTTTCTGCCGGGACTCTCGGTGGCTATGAGCTGTCTGTGAGCGACCACGTGGTAGTTGGGACTTAGATGACCGTTCTCAACACCACAACGAAGTAGAGCCTTCACTGCTTCTAGTGATTGAGTTGCTGGGGTGTCATCTGTAAGTAATTTGACAAATTTTAGTTTGTTTGTTGTAATAAAAGTCTTAGGTATACAATACTAGCCCAACCCCACGGCTTCATCCGTGCAGTCGTTGCAGTTATTTTCATTGAAAACCATTGTTTTTTTTATACATTCAATGGTCAGAATTGACTTCTATACAGATTTATTATTATGTAGAATATGTAGATGTAACCTATGCTTAATACTGCATCTTCAACTATTTGCAAGAAAAATCGGTTCTGTAGTTTATGCGTTTATGCAAACAAACTTTCGCATTTATAATATGGGTATCAAATGGTGATGTTGAAGATAGTAAGATCTTGAATAAGAAGGTTTAATCCTAGTCGTGGATATAAAATAGACATAAATATCTAATTTTAGCAAAGTCAATGTTCATGAATAGTTTAATTAATTTGAAGTCATTTACGAAAAGCAAGATAGAATAATATGCAATCCTATGAATACACTGAATAATATCTGCACATTCTAAAACACTCATCTAATTAATAACGCTTATAAGACAGAAGTTAATTAATGTTTACTGACATCAAAATATAAAATAGAATAGCACATTCAAAGATACCGCTTTACAAAGTTGTGTAAAACCTTACGCGAAAACAAGCTTCAAAAGCCTTTGTGTGTTCTATTGTAACGATCCTTTATGAACGCGTACGGAGTTTCGCAAGGTACGACACTGGCGCCCCGTCACAATGCAGGAAATTTAACCGAACGTATCGCATTAAATTTATACGAAGTGAATACGTGTGTGCTGTTAAAATTTTCAGTTTTCATTAAAGCATGCATCCACTGGAAAGTAGAATGCATGGTTTTATTTTATTTTGTTGGAGCTGAGAGTATTACCTATGTATAATTAAACCTTAAAAGTTTATGACTATGAACTAAGGATATATTATTTTGGCCAGTTTCAGTGTTTATGAAATCTATTAACTATAATATATTCTGAATCGAAAATGTTTTGGGGACTTTTGCTAACATTTTCCTATGAATAACTTATCCCTTGAAAATGTAGATTGTTCAAAACTTCTTGTCCGTACAGTGTCCCACTGCTGGACAAAATCCTTCCAAAATGAGAGAATGGTAGAAGTTCATGTTTTAATAAAATTAATTTTATACTTACTGTTATAATTGCCAATGAATGTAATGCCGATGGAGCGACTGTTGTATCCATAGGTATGAGCTCCGACATGCAACCAGCCAGTACCCTCATATACCTTTCCGTTGCCTCCAACGATAAAACTGTAAATAATAAATCATTATTTTGATGAGTTTATCTTTCTCAAATGTCAATATAGAACCAATGTTCCGCGTAAGCACGGCCAAGTATACGAATATAGAGTCAACTCTGCTGTATGCTACAGCCCAGATGGGTTGTAACATATAGCAGAATTGAAAAATTATTCGGTGATAACGTTTATCGAAAGAAATAAATGATTTATTGCAACTACATATTATTATGCGAAAGTAAAAACTAATTACTTTTATTTTAAGAACAAAACTATCTAACCGCCCTATACGACGGTTTCAATATCGTACCTTTAGATAAACATTTGTTTTTGTTTTTTGACCATCTCCCATCAAGATCACCCTATTTCTATCCAGAGATATATTATTTCAATCCACCATAAAATTTCATAATTCTACTTACTTAGAAGCAATATCCCAATAGCCCAAGTTCTCCATGTGGTTACTCTGGATGCTTCTCACGATCTCTGTACATCTCACATCGGTGGTGCATTTGGAAGTCACGGTATGCTGAATGATGACCAAGTCTACTGGGCGAGGTAGATAGTCCACGTGAACTGGGGTTAGACCGTCCCAGTCTCGCTTGGAGACTACCCCACAGTCTGCAAATTATGAAAAAGATGTTAGTAATAATGCCTGCAAGTGTGATTCTGTGATTAACTGACTCTACGTATATTATTTTTTCATGAGGCACCGTCATCTCTTTTCCTACAAGGTATACCTTTTTATTTGATCACCTGATATTTGTTTTGATTCTGGTAGTGCAGAAAATGTCACTATAGAAAACAAAGGCGATAATGAGACGCATATAATGAACATCCAATTTTAAACCCGAAGTTCAATTACTGGCTAACTAAATGTTTTACAGCTTGATTTCCATTTGCTAATATAATAAGAGCGGGTATATTTAAATGATAATGTCCATCATAACTTATATTATAATTTTGTCAAACAATTCTCGACATCTTGTAATTTAGGTCGCTTGCACATCATCTGGAACCGGACTGATAACCTTCCAGTGCAAGATGCATCTCAACAAACTGTTGACCTGCGTTTATTACTTGCACGTTCTTAATAAACAAGTCAACATACTTTAATATAAATAAGTAAATTTCCTTTTTACCTTTAAAAGCTTTTAACGTGTTCTACTAGTAAGTTTATTAAAGTAAGAACTTGCAGTTATGGACAAATATTACCTATTTAAAATTTACTATACGATATAATTTCTGGAATAAAATTACCTGAGGGTGGTAAACTTGATCGAAAATGGGATAACTCATAAATAAAGATGAAAAAAGTGATGTGAAAAATATGTTATGAGTCGTAAAGATAAGTAAAATATTATAAAAAAGCAACAAAACTAACTTACCTCCATTAACGGAGACGAACAAAACAAACACTGCGAACAATTTGCAGACAAACATTTTGCATGCAACTACACACACTGACTCCTAGATACCAACTGTGTGCTAAAGATATAGCCAATGAACTTGTATGACCTAAGAAGAATCCTCAAGCCGTCTCTTTCGTTACATATTGTGCAAAAAAGAGATAGAAAAATTAACTTGGTGTTAACAACCTGATGAAATAATGATGTTGAGGTTCCGTATTTGTGAATTACTTTTTTTGTCAAACTTGTTCAACCATATTTGCCAGCCAGAGCATCTTAATGCACTATTATTCCACTTCATCTCACGATAATAAACAAATGTCATTTTATTATTCTTATGTAGGCAACCGAATGAACCAGTAGGAAAACCGTTAGGGCTACCATATACAGGGCTAGTTTTAACTCCAACAATCAACAAAAATATGTCCAACAATGTCAAAATATTAATAAAGTCATGTTCGTTTACTGTATTAATATTATACTAACCAACATTTTCAATGTATTTCATAAACATTCAGGTATAACAAGCGTGACATTATGTAAGTATATGTAATTGGATGATAAATTCTGAGTCAAAACATAATTGTAAACACTTGAAGTAACCATAGAACCATTAAAACCAGTTAAGTATATAGCAAAGTTTTTAACTGTAGCAATAACTCGGACGAAAAGAATTTACTCATAAAAAAATTCAAAGAACTCTTACAAACCTTTTTACAGTATTTTGTACAGTTAAAGTTGAAGATCCGATTATTTATTTTATTACAGACCTCTAATTCTTACGAATTAACACATTTGTTTATACGGAGTCGGGGATTCCTCTTCAAACGTAAACATGTTTTATTTTTGCTGCGATAGCCTTGATGCCTCCAATTGAATGATACGCGATAGGAGTTAAGTCCTTAGTCCCGTTGTGACGTCAACAGATAGATTGGTCTAATTATCTTATGATTTGAATAGGTGTATTCCATTGTAATCGTGTATTGGGTATCGGTTACAATCAATAATAAGCATGCCCTTACACTATCAGTGGAGCATAGGTTTGTAAAGTTAATTGGCTGTCATAACGACAAGTACATTTACCAGTGCCTCGATTCTCTACTACTATCGACTACCGACAACCGAACTGTCATCGAGAAATTTTGTATGAAAATCTGATCAGCGCCTCTGACGGGTGTCGTAGGAAACATTTTGGCAGTACATTCTAAATGTCAAATGTCGATACCTAGACGGTTGTCGGTAGTCGATAGTGGTAGAGAATCGAGGTACAGTTCATCTCACAGGTTTATTGACCCTACGTTCTAAACATACAAAGATGCAAACATACATAAAATCACGCCTTTTTCCATAGGGGTAGGCATAGACCGCCACTTGGTACGATTCTGAAAAACATGGCTAATTTAGAGCCAATAGTTCACTTTGAACATTTTCTAATCTAGAGTTTTAGATTATGAGCAAATACCTGCTACACATTACTTGCTGTTTAGGTTTGAGCCTTTAGCGCCTATAGCTATAATTATAGCCATTATTTGCATCAATACGTGTAGTCGTACTTTTTATCCAATCTGCAAATGTTTATGTTCTTTGTAAAGTCCCCACAACACGATATTAGTAGTAATGCTTTGGCTGGATAGTCTGTTTTCGTCGTCTTTATACGGGAAAAGAAGCTCATTATTTAGATTGCAATAGCCAGTCAAAGGAATAAGTAGTTGTTTTGTTTTTACTTGCAAGGAAATGAAACCGAGCAGAGGCCCTTTATATTAGCCAACACTCTTTTACACCCATTTTTGTGATATACATATATTTTATTAATATTACTGCGGATATAACCATCCTCCTACTATAGTAACGGCTGAGGGTTTAATATCAAAACTTTCTGAGTTCAGTGCACCTATAACTTTTTAGTAGTTATGGTACCACCTCCCTATTAATGGTAAATAACTACTCGCTGAAGGGAAATATCGTGAAGTCACCTGACTGTCATCTTATCTCGCAGTAGGTAAGCGTAATAGACATAGAGCCTAACCCGTCAGCCATCCAAGCATTTGCCCCTGCCTAATAGTTTAAATTGATTCAACTTGCACGATCCAAAATTAACATCAACTTTTTGTGTAATTGGGTATAGCTACTTAGTTTCTCTTATTATTGTTTATAATAAAATTATAAGCTTGTCCAATTACCGTAATTTTTCTTTTACCAATTTTGTAAGCATATGGCTGAATGAAATCGTAATTTGTTTTAATTTTTTTATAATTATTTGATTTTGAAAGACAACTCTTCAATTCAATTCATAATGTTATAAGCTTACACCAATCTTGGTAAAACACCAGTGTTATTTACTTGAAGTATTATCTAGTGATAAACATGTGGAACTTGGATGTAGCGCTATCGTGCACTTTCCGGTCAAGAGGTCAATGGATACGATATCAACTTGTATGAACTAAATTCTCTGTACTCGGTTTAATATATGCATAGTTCTATAATATTTTGTATCAGTTTAAAGGAAGACCAGCAACATTTAGTATAGACAGTACTAGAGACTAGCGAAGGTAACTTTTGTCTAAGAAAATAGTTCTCACGAAAGACACTAGAGGCGCTGATCAGATTATCATATAAAATTTGTCGATGTAATGATTGAAAATTACCCCATGGATAGAAGAGAGTTAAAAAACAATTGCTTTTAACGTTTAGAAGGTGTGATTCAATGGGATCAAATAAAACAAATGAAAACGATGTGTTAAGGTGTTTTTTTATTAAGCCATTGGGTAAAACATAGCCTTATTTTTGTTATTTACTGATTAGTCTTATTTACAGTCAACACTATTACAGTAAATAACAGAATTCCTTATGCATTTTAGTACATTTTCTACAAATTTAATTTTTAAGGTCACATAGTCTTCGTGATATTGAATCACAAAATTATTATAGCTTGAATTATTTTTGCTATTAATGTATGTATTTGTATAAATACAAACCACATAACCACTAAAACAAATTCTAAGGATATTCGTATAGATTTTGTGTAGGGGTTGCTAAGAGAACTCCAATAGTCTCACAGGGATTGCATATAGCAATTTATTTCTACAATAGCCCTATTAATATATTTTTTAAGTAAGTATGTACATTTCAATAACCCACTAGGTTAGAAGATACTATTTACTATAAACAAAAATCAGTTAGATGCTACAGTATACAATATTTTGCTAGAAACTTAGCACTTAATAAATGTCCCCGTCATTTCAAACTTTGCAACACCATTAAATGTCGCTTTTCTTTCCTTAACACGTAATAATATACTAATTATGTTAGGAACATAGCGGTCTTGCTTAAATCTTAGTCACTACAAGTTCACAAACGTTCAAAAGTGTTCAAACTTTTACTTATCACATTTTTCCACTCGAAAATATTTGCTCTTAGGTTTGTGCTGCAACAGGTCATAATAATGTTAAAGCAAAGCAGCCCCGATTTCTCCAGATTTTCCAACAACAGTTTTCTCCAGAGTTTCTTAACAGACACGCAGCTATAGCACAATAATAGTTCTTCGGAAAATCACTATCAGATTACTATATAAAAGCAATTTGAACCGACGTTTCGGACCATAAAGTTCAATGCCCTTTCACACCCATGAGGGTTGTCTCCCAAATCCCATTCGGATTTTTTTGTTAAGAAATCCAAGAAACCTATTTATATCTTCTTTTGAAAAGGTCCTCCGAATTCTTCGAAGGTTTCAGTCCTCTTATAAATATATCAAAATATAGTCTTCAGTCCATAGTTGTGATATCTTAAAGTACTTAAATCCAGATTTAAATACGGTTTGTTTATGTTTTTCACCTGTAACAGAAGAAAATAATTCTGGTTAGGTATGCAAGATTCTTCTTAACTTAGCCTCTTAAAACTATTTCAACGTTCAATCATACGTGTAGCGTGATTTTCTACATCTACAATCAGTACTACTGATTATCGAGTCTACTTTAGAATTAGTTCCATCACCACCCGCTAGAGGCGCTGATCAAGTTTTCATGCAAAGTTGTTGTCGCTCTCGACTGTCGATTTTGAGAGAAAAAGCGCTATTTGTGCTATGAATTATTCTCTATACAAAAATATGACAAAGTTTAAAGCCGCAGCTAAAACCTAAGAAATAATTCTAAAGGCACATAGCAGGGGGAACGTATGAAACGTTTTAAATCCTAAGCCCTTTGTGGTTCTAGGTTATTTATTTCTCCTCTAAGAATGATATTCTTTGTATTCAGACCACGCCTAGGATGAAAGAAAAGTGTTCTAGGAAATGTTTGTTCCTTTGGTTTATTTTAACAATCTTGTAAAAAATATATAATTTGTGTTATTTTAAGGTAAATCACTTGGGATAACAAAATACTATGCAGTACCATTCAAATTCTAAATTCGCTAGTTAATATTTTGTCTCATGTTATCGAGTGCTTTTTTAAGGGCTTATTTTCGTGTAGGTATTTTGGGCATCAAATATCAACTAAACTCCCAAAAAAATGTCAATACCGAAAAACAATGTAAACAGCATCTCGTGTTTTTACACAAAAGCATATAATTATGGTGTCTGGAACTTAATGAATCTATCTAAAAAATTAATTTATTCATACATATCGTTACTTTTACTACACAAACCAATTATTAATCATCTCGCAATTCCAACTGCTTTAAACTCGCATCTTCATAAATAAGCCTTCATTTTACAAAGCTGTTCTCTATTTAAGCCGGCTAAGCCGACCCTTGTAATAATGAGGAATAAAGCTAGCCAATCTAAATGATCCCAGGTAATGAAAACAAACCCAAACAGGACGCAAGTATTCAGTTTAATGTACCCAATTAACGAAATAAAATGGACACTGTCTGTTTCTGAATTAAAATTTTCTTAGTTTCTCATAACTTAACATTAATATCGCTCTTCATACTATGGTAACATTTTATTTACTCTATGGTCAACTGTAGCACGATTCTCTACTATTGAAACCATCGAGTATCGAGAGTTTGACAATTCAAATGTGCTGCCAAAAATAGTTTCTACGACGTCCGCTAGAGGCGCTGAACCGAATGTCATACAAAATTGTTCTATTGCTAGCCGGTTGTCGGTAGTCGATAATAGCAGAGAATTGATCCACTGAGTGAATTTAAAATGTTGTGCCCCGCCCCTCTTCTCAGTTTTAAATAAGATATCCCTCGTGGCTTCGCTCTCGTGTAGATAGATTAAAAAAAAGTGTTACTGTTTACCTTCGTTTGACTTCGGTATTTAGAGACTATTTCCTTACTAAATTTAATCAAAATTGATTTAGCGGTTTCATAGTAAAACCGCAGCAGACAGACTATTACATGAATAATAATAATATAGCTAAGTATTATACAGCTTTATTATTTTTCTCCTTTGACCGGTACAGATAATGTAATATTACTCGTCTAGCCATCATTAAGGTGTTATCAACCCTGAGATTATAACTGTAGGTGGTCAGACGCAACTCAATAGGAATTATTATTGTGTTATTCAAAAGAAATACCGATAATACCAAGTGTGGGATGGTTACAGACTTTCGATATAAATAAATATCATAGGACAATTTACACACGGTCATCTGATTCCAAACTAAGCAGAGCTTGCACTATAGTAACCAAATAACTGATAAACATACTTATATACATCTAAATACATACTTATATACATAAATTAACTACCAGGCTAAGATCGGATACTTACTCGTGCTCATCACACAAATATTTGTCCCGGTTAGGATTCGAACCCTCCACATGCGGCGCTACGATCATTGTGGCGAGGTGACTTTAACGCGATGACAACCGAGCATTTTGATCAATCATATATTTTACATAAACTCGCTTAAGTATTTTAAATCGAAATGTAAAAGATATATACATTAAGAACATACACGTGCGCTCCATTTTCATTCGTATCTATTTATGTAGGCTTCAGTAAACTAGATTGTATGACCTAATTCGTTATCTTAGAACCGGAGTTGGTCACGTAAATAAATATTAGACTACTTTGAAACCAAAATCACTTATAATATTTACTATACTATTATACCTATACTTATGTACAGAGGACACGGAATAGTGAGCTACCTAAACGATAGCTCTCTAACACATCATCATGCATTGCTTTAGCAAATCTAATTAGACACTAAATTAACGATACGGTATAAAGACTTCAAGGTTCGTATTAATAGACTGGTATAAACTTGAAACCACAGTTTTGAAAACACATTTTACACACAAAATATATTTCTTATGATTAAGCTTTCCGGTTGACACCATTTAAGATTAACTGCTTAGTAAATGACGATTTAGAAACAAAGAAAAGCAACAAGACGTGTATAAATACCTTCTATTTACAAGGACGATAGTCTCCATCAACCTTTTCTTTTCCTCTTGCAGCGAACATCTTTGAAAAACAGGACTTTTTCCAACATTTGCCAAACTATCGAATGCCTCCTCTCAAAAGGGTTCGGATACATTTTATAATTAAAATAAAATGAACAGTAAACGATGTTGTGCGCGCGAGTTTTGCTCAATAATGAAGAAAGGGCATATGTCAGTCAACTTGCTGATAAGGAATAAGTAGATAATTAAATGAATATATGCTTGACGAAATCTGCGTGTTGTGTAGATAATTTTATACAGTTAAAGGCATGAAAACAAGGTTTCATTTTCGTGCTACTTTGTTTATTACGTTTACGAGTATTAGACCTGATACTCGTACATTACTGCAGTTAGATTTTTCAGGTGGCCAAATTGTCAAGAAATTTGCACTTTATCTAGAAGTAGTTTTTAATATGGATCAGTTCCGAGATTCCTCGTTTACTTTTTCCGCTAAATACATGCGTTGAGACTGTTCCTAACAAGCCAAGATTTCATATGAGTCTCTAAGTATAATCTGAGAGAAAAAGTCCGACTATCGCAACTGGAATACCGGCATTGTGTATTCACAAGGAAATTACAGCAGCAGTTATCTTCAAATTTCAGTAAGTATAGCAGTAACTGTAAAAGTGTTAATGTTCACTTATTTGTGCTCAGACGTGTACATAGAATAAGGGAAGTGATAATAGGGTTCAGTGTGATTTTTGTCGGTATATTATCGGTCATCTTTTGACTAGTGGGTGGTGTAATTCCTACTGACTGTATTGTATCGGAAAAGTGATACGATAATGGGTTTGTCTGGACGATAGCCTACATGCTTTAGAGCGCTACTGTTTTTTTTATTTAGGCATATAAACAGATAATTACTATACAATCATATTTTGTTTTCACCTATTTTTATTGCAGTACTGAGATTAAGATTAGCTGAATGTTCCTTATCGTATGAAAGCTAAAGATAGATCAATACGCCCCCTTTTTGACTAGTAGGTACATTTCTTTATGTAAAGTAACTTGCCAGACTGGTAATTAACCTTAAAGTTCTTACTAATAAATAAACAAACATCAGACGACATATGTACCAACCTGGAAATGTTGTATTTTTTATCTTTTGTTGTTGTGTTCCTTGAGAACTTTAACATCACGCTATGGCTTACTACACCTGTGTGATTACCAGAAGCGCTCCTGATAGTTATAGTTAAATATTTTACAATTCATTAGGAATCATCTGTCTGCTTTTAACTAGGTACTCAAAGCAAATGCCATGAATGCCCAAACTACTCATTAGTGCTAATGACTATAATACGCTAACCTAATTCAGAGCCATGCATGGCATTCAAATGCACGATTTATCTTGATTATATTAAATATCTTTGCGTATTTCAAAAATTAAATACCTGTATCTAACATACAACTATCAGTTGCATAAGCCCACTGGCCATCAATATTCTAAATTTTGTACACCTCTACCCGTCGCGAAACTTGCATACAAGGGTCTCTACTAAAGTTGTGAGAGTAGTAGAAAGCCTTGTATCGAAGTTTGTTTGCAGTACTAGCAAGAAACTAGTTAGACTGTCCAGACACGGCTGACCGCTGCCGTTATGGTGGAGTGTCTGGAGCATTCAAAACCGTAAAACCTCGGATTAGAGTTACAGTGAATGAATTAATAATGTATGATCGATGTGGGATATTGTTTTTTAACCCCAGCCACTCCACTATTATTATTCTTTAGAATACTATAGTATGGGTTTATAGAAGTCACCTATTTTAGTTAAGGCAGATACGGTATAACCATGCTTTGAATTAGTGGCAAGACTTTTTTTAACCTAAGATTGTATAATGAACTCTTATCGTAAAGACGTCAAACGTAAGGTGAAGAGATCATCGCAAAATTAAAGTTGAAAAGACTAAACATAGATAAAAATAACTTTGTTCGAATGTGGTGTAAGTGTTGGTGAAATGTCGTGGTATTTTTGTGTTATCATTATGATAAGAGGGAACTAAACAGGTCACACGCATAGAAGATGTGATATTAATTAGGCTATTCGGGCATAGTTTATCAGTTTTGCGGCACGATTATTGTTATACAATATTTGTGAATTGCGTGGAAATTACACAGATATTAGAAATCTTTATTTATATTTTACAGTCATTCTGTCAGTTTTCTAGTCAATGGGTATATTTTGGCAGTGTTAAAACGTGCAAGATTTTTAGACACATCAGAAAAATTACAGTATTTCGGTCATTAGAGTTCAGAATTGTGAATTCCTAAGCGTGGACTTCACAAAGATATTAGAATCCCATAATGATTTTATAGAAACGTCCCAGTATAATTTTATAATATAAAAAATCTAAATCTTTGGAAATCACAAAATCATTTTTCGATTTTTAGACACATTGAAAAAATTACAGTGTTTTTGTCATTGGAGTTCGGATACATCTATAATGATAGCTAACGACACGATAAAATACCAATTCACACGGGCTTTAAAAACGTTAGCAAGGAAATCTAATACTAATGTTTATTATATTATCGAATATGTTGACTCTTGATCCCAGCTGTTAATAGATAACAGTTTGCAAATATATTGCCTAATTACAAATATTTGTGGGTGAACCATGCCGTATGTAAACTGCACCTGCTTGGTTTTGATAGCAAGATGTTTTGCTTTGTTTAGAGAATAGCATTACTCTTACACTAATCGACCCTCGCTCAGCTGGCGTTCTTACACTTAATTCAGTACTTTAGGAGGATTTTTGAAAAAATATTAGTCAATCAAAGTAGCCAATATTTGATCACGTGCGGTTGCGCTCTATAAGATTTACAGCCAGGCCTTTGAGTTTATACTAATAGTTAGTATGGGCATTACATCCTTTATGTGGGTTTATATTTCTTAAAATCACGCCTTTTCCAATGGGGAAATAAATGTAAATAGTAGGTACTTTAGATTCTTTACTCCGGTTGTAAGTCCGGTTGAGTAATGAAACAAAGATAGCGACGCATTGTCACCTATTTTCGTGAACACTTATAGTAAACAATATATAGATAATATTCTTAATTTTTATTATCAGTTACGACATTGCATTGTGATAAATAACTGTATCCGTGTGATACCGTACTTCAGGTCATTGTCGTTAAAATAAGTAGTTATATTATTTGAGTAGTCAAAATGAAAACTGATCCATGCGACATTTTTTTAAGGAATCATTCTTTTATAAGTAGCTCTTAGACTAAGGCATAGATTTTGCGATAGAAAAACTAGGGATTCGGATTCTATTCCTAAAACAAGTAATTGAGCTTAACTATAATAATATTACTAGTAGTGCAATTCTCTACCACTATCAACTATCAACTACTGGCGAGCAATTACATTTTACATTTACGAAAACCTGAACAGCACCCCTAAACGGTGCCGAAGAAACGTTTGTGAACCAAACAACTTGAAACCAGCTATGAAGATATTCTTAATATATTTTTTGCTTTTCTTTCTTAAATATTTAACTCAATAAATAATAAATAACTTAGAACAAAAGCTGCAAGTGACTATGAACTTGAACTCAGTGAAGTGTCTGTGTTCTCTCACAAATACTTAGTTGAATAAACCGATATTTTTTTGTTTATATCTACACTATCAACTTCATTCATTTTAAGTGAATTTTCCACAATAAACAGCACATTTACATGGCAATAACCTTTCTTGGCTGGAGTACAAAAAACGCATGTTTCGTCGCATGATCTTGCAAGTTTATAAACGTTTGTGACAGTTCAGAAACACTTAAATGTGGTACAAGTGAGAATGAATGTGATAAGATTCTTTAAGTATGAATGACACTCAGTAAAAATATAATAAATCTTATTTGTACATAGTGTTTTTAATGTTCATTAAAACTGTCATCGCACTATCGAAATAATCGATAACTAGCTGTCCCGACAAACGTTTAATATTATAATGCAACGGGTCTTATACGCGATTGAAAATTTAAAGGTTTGGATACCTTATTTGCTGCCCGACGTTTCGATCGCATTACAACGACCGTGGTCACGAGCTGACTGATGTGGCTGCTAAGCGTCGTCTTCTTGCGGCGCGAGTTTCGACGCCTACCCTCACTTGGTTTTCACTTAATGTAGATTGTTCGGAATTGTCGGTACTTCGACACACAACACTAACGACGTCTTTACACTGGCGCGTTACGTCATGCCGGCGACGGCTGCACTTGCTGATGACAGGATTCCACGTAGATGATAAACGGTATCCCTCTTCACGGTTGAAATTGGGATGTTTTTTGATTTCAACCGCTTCTCGTACTATCCTGGAGTAATAGTGACGATCTGTGGAGAGGACCCGGGGTTGATGTAGCTCGATCCAGTGATTGGTTCCTGCTTCCAACAAGTGCTCAGCTATCGCGGATTTGTTGACTTGCCGGTTCTTGACAGCTGCGATATGTTCCTTGACCCTTTCAGCTATTGTTCTTTTGGTCTGTCCGATGTATGAACTACCGCAGCTACAATCCACCTTGTAAACGCCAGGTGTCTGAAGAGGAATTACATCCTTTGGCGTGCGCAAATGGTTAGCTACTTTGGAGAACGGACTATATACAGTCTTTATGGAGTATTTCTTCAGTACTGTTCAAGGTGGATTGTAGCTGCGGTAGTTCATACATCGGACAGACCAAAAGAACAATAGCTGAAAGGGTCAAGGAACATATCGCAGCTGTCAAGAACCGGCAAGTCAACAAATCCGCGATAGCTGAGCACTTGTTGGAAGCAGGAACCAATCACTGGATCGAGCTACATCAACCCCGGGTCCTCTCCACAGATCGTCACTATTACTCCAGGATAGTACGAGAAGCGGTTGAAATCAAAAAACATCCCAATTTCAACCGTGAAGAGGGATACCGTTTATCATCTACGTGGAATCCTGTCATCAGCAAGTGCAGCCGTCGCCGGCATGACGTAACGCGCCAGTGTAAAGACGTCGTTAGTGTTGTGTGTCGAAGTACCGACAATTCCGAACAATCTACATTAAGTGAAAACCAAGTGAGGGTAGGCGTCGAAACTCGCGCCGCAAGAAGACGACGCTTAGCAGCCACATCAGTCAGCTCGTGACCACGGTCGTTGTAATGCGATCGAAACGTCGGGCAGCAAATAAGGTATCCAAACCTTTAAATTTTCAATCGCGTATAAGACCCGACAAACGTTGTCTTGCCATATAAATTTAAAAAAAAAATATGAAAAATAAATTTTGACCAATTCTCAGACCTACTCAATATGCTCACAAAATTTCATGAGGATTGGTCAATCCGTTTCGGAGGAGTACGGTAACTAACATTGTGACATCAAAATTTTATATATAAGATTTGAAGTAATTAATTTTTTTACCTAAGAAAAGTAGTCCTTAAGTTGCTGCTGCAATATAAGCTTCTTTTCAAACTGATGATTTTTATTATGAAATAAGTCATCAGTAAAAGATGCGATCTATACATGAATTCCTTTTATAGGAAGCATTCAAAAATTCTAATTCTTACCATAATTTTCATGTTAACAAGAAAAGTGAACTAATTCATCAATTAAGCTTAAGCTCAAATTTGCACTGTAATAATGTTATCACTATAAATGAACCGAAGATAGATAAATCTTAGAAAAATGCTTGTTAATATGTAAAAGATAATATAATCGAACATAGCAACAATATCATTCGCAGATGCCCTTTGAGTTACAACCGCTGTTTGATAAGAAACAAACTATAATAATGAGTTCTCTTATTTCCTTCTCGTAAAGTAAAAAGTATGTGCTTATTTCGTTATATGTATGTTTTTAAAGCATTAATTTAGTGCCTCGTAGGCTGATTAGGCACTAAAGAATCTCATCTATCAATTGTCAATGATTATGGTACTAGGAACGCATTCAATTATGCATTTTGTCATAATAACACACAAGTTAAACACAGTTTTTGGATTTGGTCGCAATAATTTCGTGGACTGTATTCAATTAGTAATGAGGCGTTTACATCAAAAAATATTTTTAAATATTGATTGTAACTTATACATTTAACTGATTGACAAATAATGTTAAATAAAAAGACTGCTCTATGTGCTTGCTCCAATGAGTTACAGTGCCACAAGTTAATTTACATGATACACCAAAGTTACAAGATATATGACTTTACTGATATAGGTCGTTTATTACCATGCGTTCCCAACACACAAAATTTCATCTGTCCCATAAATCCCCATTATCAGTCCCCTTCATTCCCCTTACACGTAACCCAATTCATATTTTTAAATTTTATACATCATCATCATTCATGGCTTTTATCAACGGATTGCAAGCCATAAACCTTGTGTTTACGTCACTCGGGATGACAGGCTTGAATGTACGGTTTAAATATTCTGTATCAGTTTTTATATTTATTTCTTTAGTATGGAAGGTCAAGTTCAAAACGATCAGTGAGCATAAATAATTTCGAGACTTACTGCTGAGTTACAATCTATACCAATAATATTATTATATTATTTTGAGATAGAAATAAGCCTTCAGTTGTTTTTATGATTAAAGGAACTTGTAAATTGCTTACACGTTAATATCCGTGGCACAGAAAGTCTGCCCTATCTTAATAGGTTTTACGCATTACCAGTCAGTAGTAGTAGTGCTGATGCCGCGCTGCAGTCACGCAGAAATACGTACATAAAATTTTAAGTTCTGATAATATCCATACTTAATTATTCGTTCCTATAGAATCCTTTAAAGAGGTATTCAGACAATATTGAGGAAATACTTTTATTTGTAATCATAATTAATTTCCAGCAAATTACTTTAACGCAACAAAAAATGTTTAAACGCTGTTTAAAAACAGAGCATCTCTTTTCACAAAGTGCTTCAATTTCCTGACATTAATTATTTTCATCTTCCTTATAGATACTTCGATTAGACTTCCTTATTTCAAATAATAAAAGCTTAAATAATATGTATACTAAAATTCTTTTGTTAAGTTTATTGACTAGAAACAATCACAATTACACATACGTATCTAATTTGTAATTTCTTACTATGTAATTGAACTTGATAACTACAAAGCAGTGAATATATGTAGAATGAGGCTAAAGTGGATAATAATGTAAAAAACTAAGTAAGTAATAGAACGAAGTAGGCAAGTAATAAAATAAAATTTTCGTTATATCAATTGAGTTCCTCGTGAAAATCCAATAACAATATGAAAATCATAAACATTGCTTTTATGTTTTCTACAGGCACATACATTCATATCATTTTAACCAGTTTTACATTGTATAAAAACAATACTTTACATTTGATAAAACGCTAAACAAAAACTTATCATTAGCGTTTTTGAATTACCTATTAGAAAAACTGAATCCTGTTCATACTAGATTGCATAACAAAAATATTATTTACGAAACATATCAAAGTAAAACATACCGCTCACCCGCCATTTTCACGGCCTTAAATCCATTCCTTAACCTTGAAAGCTAACCTGACCTTAATGGAAAGTAATATCATCATATTTTGCCACTACGCCTCGGGTAGGGATCCTAATGAGGCCTGTGGGACTCTCTACTGTCACCAAAGGTCTATGTGAGAGATATTTATTAGTGCTCTTTGTAACGTCAGGTTTCTAGTGCTACAAATATGAGTTGTATTTCAGTCGATACATTGTAAACATATGTGTTTTGTAGTTGATGAATAACACGCTTAAGTTGATGAATGTGAATTGTTAATTTTGAAAACTTACAAAAATGTAATTTGCGTTACTTACTTACTTTTATGTTAAACCACTGAACGAAATATTTTAGTTTTACAATCGTGTATTAGGGCTCTTTCAATTTAGCCGTATCGTGTCGGACCGCAGCAGTGCCGAAACGGTGCGTTTGTCGTACGGTGCACGGACGGTCATTTGTTTTCATACAAATCGCACGGTGCGGCGACAGTGCGGTGTCGGTACTGAGAACGCACGACGACAGGACGGCAACGTCGCAAGCTCCACGTGTTCATTTCGCTGTTGAATAGTGCGGTGACTAAACGTGACAGCTAATTTAATTGAATTTTCATGTTTATTATTTGCTTAAAATGGATGATATAGACGTGGAAGAATTTATAAATGAAATTGAATTATTGAGTAATTCGTAGAAACATTCTCTTGACATTCTTAAGTAATTAAAAAATTTGCTTGGGTCTTGTTTTAACCTAGGATAAAGAATATGGAAATCACCAAAATTACAAATTACTAATTATTAATTAAATTACTTGTTAACCCACTTTTTATATAAAGATAAAAAATATCCCTTTCCTTTAGCAGATGCTTTTCAATACTCTTACATGTTTCGTATTTATAGGTCTCATGTTAAAAGGGTCAAGCCCATTGCCCTAAATTTCATCTCCGATATAAAACGAAATTCTATACTTAACCTAATTTACTTTAACAGAAAACATCCGTACTTGTTGAAAGGCATGTAATTTGTTGATAAAGGCTCGTATACACAATGCCATCAATGATGTTGTTAGATGCCTGGATAACATTGCATAGAACAGCACACACGAGTCCATGTGATAGCCAACTAAACAGAGTTTATCTATCTATCGGAACGATTTCGGTTTTGGCGACCATTTTGACTATAAACATATTGGCGCTGATGCGCACGCAGATGGCTTAAATCGCAGAAAGAGCCGAAGAGCCAATTTACCCGAAAACTAACAGAGTTTATACAGGGTTAACCAAAGAAATCGTGGCTGAGTTTACTAATGCAAATCTACACGAAAAATTAATACTCGATAATAAAATTGCGTTACCAACCAAATAATGTATAAATGTTCATAGGCTGCAACACAGCAGTATATTTTTATTGTCTAAGTGTCCACTCTACAAATCAGTAAACCCTACAACACAGTTCTTCAGCAAGTTTTTAGTAGCTGAAAACATAAACGATGTCCCAAAATTGTCGAATGTTTTTTTGCCAAGAGACGTGAGTTAACCGTCAGTGTAACACGACTCTTACAATTACATAATATATAATAGATAAATAACGAAACAAGATAATAACAGGTTTCTATATAAAAAGTACCGCAAAAAGTGGTCATGATCTTCACATTGAAAAACTCAAAAGTTGGTCAGTACGTGCGTCACTAGATTGAAAGAAGTACCACCAAATAGGTATTGGTGTCGACACTGTAATTACCAATTTTGATTTATTAAACAAAATTATGACATCTCGCTCTAATAATAGTGATTAGGAAGAGATAGAAAATTGCAAATTCATTTTTGGTTAAGGAAATTACGGCGCAGTTTTTAAACTTTCAAACTGCATTGTTGCATAAACAGGAATCAAATAAGTATCATAACAGTGTTTGATTGACAGTAACGGTAATTTCATAGACTTTGCATTGTTCTTTAATACCATTAATTTGAAATAGGGATGGTTTTATCTGTATTTGGTCTTATAAGATGCAGTTGAATATTTAGCTACCTCAAGACGCAAGGTCAATAAACAACAAATTGTTAGTTAATATTATAGTAGAATGAATAGTATATCATATAAAATATATATACCACCCCTTGTTCTCATGGGGGAGACAAAAACTAATGACCACCATTTGCTACAATCTTTTATACATCATCAACTTTTAATTTAATTATAACCAAGCAACGCAAAATGTTCTGGAAAGATAGATAGTCTTATATTAAGAATGCAAGATAATATCAAATTGATTTCCCTTCCGCAAAATATTAATACCAACTATACATACATGCTGTCACAATAAAAAAATGCAGTGTTCTAAAAATACACACCTAATATTTAAATGTAACACGATACTACTTTTAAAACTGAATTATCTATTCAAATGTATGCGCTGATAATATAATATAGACACAAGAATAGTTTAATGTATTATTACTTGAAACAAAACTAATGTAGCTAAGAGGAAATCTTGGTTTGTTTGTACAGGATATACTTCGAAACTGCTGATCCGATTCTTAGAATTATTTTGTTTATATCAAATTAAGTTACCAAATCGTTACTATATATCATTTTCATAAATATTATATTCTAACTCCATTTCTCAGGAATCAGGTGACGTCGTCAAATTTCTTATGCCTATATTTGATAAGACTGGGCTATGAAGTGGTGTATAGAGAGAGAAAGTTTAATGGTGGCTACAAGATGGCTGAATTCAAGTATGTATTGCAATTAGCTGTCAATTTTATTCAAAAATAATTCTGTAAGTAAGTTACACTCTCTATACCATCGCTCGCAAAACTGCTTTCTCGACTTCTTAATTTCTGGCAATCTGAAATTTTCGTGACGGAAAACCTTACCTAAGGAATTACTTTTTCTGACTACACTTTTGATAGGCAACAGAGGCAGACGTAGAAACGTAGAAATGCTATATCATCGGAACTCGCAAGTGAAAATGCAGGCGCCAGTTAGTCTTTATATAATTACATATTATTTACTTACCATCCTCTACATAACTACAAAACTTAATCACATACCTACATTTCAAACTAGCGGATGCAATAACTTTGATCTGATCTCTAATAAACCACACAAAAACCGCAACAAAAAAGATTGTTGTATCTCATTGACGTCATAGCTCAGAATACAATAGACTTGCTAGCAATTTAAGCCTATCACCATTATAAGTAGAGCTTCCCATAGGTCATAACGGTACGTTTGTCCTGGAGTCGCAAACCAGTTTGAACTACAGACGTTGTATGAGACCGGTTGTCTGGCCAAATTTTGACGAAGCAGACAGAATATAAACTTGATTTGATTGGTTGATTTTGGCTGTTGATAAATGTTTTAGAAATTGTTGATCACATGACTTAGAAAAGGAAAAGATTGAGAGGCAATCGCTTTGTGTTTTCGCAGTTGTGACGTAAATCGTTTATTTGATTTTGAATAAACTAAAGTATCCAGCCCTATAGTACTGGGTACTATAATAATAAATATAACGATTTATATCTTCTACAGTAGTACTTACGGCCAGTTTATTCATCAAAAGTAACAGCCAAAGTAAAAATGTCATTCTTTGTTGAATAAAATTGAATGTCGTTTTTACTCTTCCCCTATACTTTGGCGGTTACCTTTGATAAAAAAACTGGCCGTTAGACAAAAGCAGTATAGGCAAACCGAGAAGAACTTTTGTATAATAATATGGAAGTAAAAATCTCCTACACAAGATCTATTGTTTGTTACTTCAATATACTTTTGAATAAGTATCATGTACACAAATTGATAGCGTTAGCTAAGTCCCTATAATTTTTTAGCCTACCATGTTAAATCTTAGTAGTTCTTTTCACATACATATTTCCAGTCACCTTGTTCACCAGATACTGGCCTTTAGTGACGTAGTTAAGGCAAGGTAAATTTAAAAAAAAAACAAAGCATTGTTCTAATATTTGGTTGCTTTAAGGAAAATAAATAAATTGTTACTTTAAAGTTTAAAGTTATGTCATACAATATTTGTTTATCATTGACCTCAACAGAAAAACGAGTCATCTTAGGGGAATAACATTATTTTTACAAACTAGTATCCATTTTTAAAGCATGTCGGACATCGTGACCAATTTTTGATGCAACATTGAAATATATTTAAACCAAACGAAATGCAGTCAACTTGGATAACTTTGAATCATTTGGGTAACATTGAACGTGGGAATTTGAACTAGTTTCGATTATTTTTTTCATATGAAACCAACACAATTGATAAAAGTTTGCAAAACTAAAATGAATCTTTATCGTTGACTGTGGGCGATAACGATTTTTTTATTTTCATGTATTGGATTCAATTACGTAATAAGTAAACAGCATCACCATAGCCTGCAGTTATATAAATGCCATAAACTCTAACCAACAAAGTCGTTAATTTTTACCAGAGTTTGCTTGACATTTCGATCATGCTAGCTCTAGCTAAAAGCCAAGCAAACCAAGGCTTATAATTTTAATAACTTTAATCCTCGTTCAATAATATGTTAGATAATAGTTCTTCAACGCAAAAACAGTGGTATGATCAGTCAACGGCCGTTATAATCTGAACCAAAACAATGAGGCAAGACAAAATTGCACACTAATGTACTTACCTAACTACCAGTAAAATTAGCAACTTTTTTATGAAATGTCAAAAACATTCGTATAGAAATACGGTGTAGTTTAGTATTTTCGTTGGTATAAAATGAGTGCCTCATAAAATGTTTCAGCCCATAATAATTACAATTTAAACATAATTTACGATGACAATGACATAGCCTGAGCATTTTAGCTAAACCTTTTACAAGTACAAGTTTAGTATTGCAGTAGTAGTAGTAGTTGCAACAATCAATGCAAAGTTTCGATTAATTGTGTTATTTATTGCCTAGTTAGATGAGTTTTTCTTTCGATTGATATGACGCAACGTATTAAAAATATATACACATATTTTATGCACAATATAAATACTAGGTATGATTTAAATACCTCATTCAACAGGATGTTTTGTTTATAAAACCGTGACGTCAAACTAATAGACTGACAGCCAAATATGATTGATAGGAATATATCAATTTTAGTATTTTGGATATTTTTACACGTGTTAAGGATAATCATTAATAACAACCAATATTATCCATACTAATATTATAAATGCGAAAGTAACTCTGTCTGTCTGTCTGTCTGTCTGTCTGTCTGTCTGCTACTCAATCACGCCTAAACTACTGAACCAATTTGCATGAAATTTGGTATGGAGATATTTTGATACCCGAGAAAGGACATAGGCTACTTTTTACCCCGGGAAAATGTCGCATTTCCCGGGAAAATTCAAGTGGCGAACGAAGTCGCGAATTATCGATATAATAATGACATTAAATTAACAAAATTCCGTTGTCATGGCAACTGTATTAATGGCGGATATGCCTTAGCGCGACTTCGTTATATTAAGAGATATAAATAATTTGAAGAATATTTTTCGTGAAAAAAAAAAAGCATGTTTTATATCATCACGCTACGACCAATAGGAGCAGAGTAACAGTAAAAAAGTGTTACAAAAATGTGGAAAATTCTGACCCATTCTCTCTTATGTGACGCAAGCGAAGTTGCGCGGGTCAGCTAGTTAACAAATAAAATGTAATGTACGAATTGATCGAACAAAAATCACTGAATGAACGGAGCAAAGGATCGTATCAAGTGGTATTATCTGGTCTCTGTCTGTCTAAACAACCGCAAGACAATTGCCATTATTTTGTTATAAAAATAACTTTGATTGCACAGAAACATTTTTTTTTTGGAAATATCCTCAAATGTTTAAAGTTAAAAATAAAGTCAAACAGTTTAGTTTATTATAAAGAAATAAATAAAATAAGAAATAAAATCTGTTTCAGACAGATTTTCCCCTAGCTAAAGCCAGAGTGATCTCAATTTTTATATTTATACAACACTACCTTGTAGATAACATTTTATGCATTAACAAATTTTAACGTTAATACCTACTACTTTTTAAAAGTGATTTATGTCTTGTGTCTCAACACTGTCAGGGTCACCGTTACCATCGTGGTGGACTTTGGACACGTTGAATGTCACTATAACCAGAATTTTGGACTTTGCTCCTGTTTATATTTAACGATGATCTAAGAAAGAGAATGTGTAATACGGTATATAACTTACTAGCTAATACTTGCGGCTTCAACCGCGTTTTAACGAATAGCCAAAGCCTATTGCCCTTCGACAGTTATTGCCTATTGCCCTACTAGATTTTATTTTAATTGTTTTAGCCATTTTTTAAAAGGCAATATTAACGTACACCTTCATCTTTAATGTAATTATTATTATATTATCTTTTATGGTAACTACTTTTTTCGTGCTAGTCGACCCGCTCCCCTAGCACGAAAAAAGTAGTCTGAACTGGACCTGCCCTCAACTACATCTCCAAAGCTAACTTTATCAAAATCAGCGTAGTGATTTTGCCCTAAAAGCGTTTATTATCTATACTTATAATAAATCTGTAGAGCATTCAAGGTCGAAAGGTTTTTCTGTCTGTATGTTTCAGCATCACGTATAAACTATATTAGGTATTCGAGCAACATATCTAGGATACATGTAATCACAGAATTTCTTAGATTTCTAGAATGCACAAACGTAGTAGAAATCTTAAACGGGTAAAGTTTATAACATGAGTGTAAAAGTATGGATGTATCATTACATACGTACCTTTGACACACCTTTCACAAATGAAAGGTCCAGCAAATAACGGGACGTCAACTTACTTTGAAATTATGACGTCAATGGCTTACAGGTCAAAATGATGTTTGTAAAAAACAAGCACTCGTAAAGGAGAGTACTCATTAGCACTATTTGTACTGCCTAGTTGTAAACCAAATATTCTATGGAGAGTTCAACGAAAACGTCAAAGGTACATTTTCGGATAAGCATTCATAGAATTTATCATCAAAGTTACTATTCCAGGAAAATCCATGAACTGGTTGTACGTAATAAGCTAGACTTTGCAAAGACTCTTTGCCTGTGTATTTTTTACATAAAAATTAAATATGATTAATAATCGTTGATTTAATCGTTCTGTTAAAACGTTAAAAAAGTAGCACAGTAGGGTTAACCGTAGTTCAGTATACAATTATATGATCAAAGTTTGTCTGCGGGGTCACCCTATCTGCATCAAGAAATCATTAACTTAGAGAACGGACTAAGTCTTGTAACAAGTGACACTACAGATTTTAGTGTCAAAAGCCTCATTGTCCAACAAAATGGAACGAGTGGACTTCAGTGGACCAGTCTTCTTCTTCTTATCGTATGGTTAGTGGTCAACCTAGTGTCAAAGTTGTTCAAGCCGCCCGAATGGATTTGACGTGGCTTAACGACTATATTTTAATTGACAACAACCAGGACCGACGTTTTATGTGCTCTCCGGAGCATGGAGACGATCAGTTCAAATACCAGTATGCGGTCACCCATCTATCGAATAATTGCGTCAAGGTTTGCTTAACCCACAGATCAATTACCGATCGGTGAGCACAATGGCTATAGGCGTCTCAGTGGGACACTGAGTACGGCTTTTCTAATGTTAAATCGGAATTTACACGCGTACTCCCTTATTGGTAGTTGCTACGCTGTTTTATAATTAAAATGCCATTGGATCAATGTTCCTACGAACTTAAAATCGCTTCAAAGCGAGCTAAGCCGGAACATTAAAAGATAGAACATAACGCACGTTTACACATTAGCTATGTTAATACAACACAAAGCAACACACTGCTTCCTGGAAAATCTAATACAAAAGTCCTTTTTCATTAAATTTTATGAACATTGTAAAAGGCATTACCGGGAATGAAGGCAAGGGCATATTTTCTACTAAAGATTTTTTGCTGTTTGTTTTAAATGGATAACAATTTACAACCATTTTCCTCTACTTTTACACAATCCAGTATCGTAGTAAGTGAAAAGTATCCTTGAAATTGGAAAGTTTTTGGGCGACAAAATTTTTTTGTACTAATACTCTGTAGAATTCTCTAAAATTACACTTGCTGCAAATGAAAACTGTCTTATGACAAAAAGGAAAAAAAGAAAAAAAATATCCTTTTCGATTGACTGATTTATTTAGCGCATGAGAACTCTATTTAAAGAATTATTTGGAGGGCTTAGAAAATTATTTTTCAAAGAAAATAATGCAAAGATTGCTCAAAACATGGTAATCTATCACAATCTAAAATATATGATCTACATCTCCATATGAGGAAGATTAGACGATTTGGACTTTTGTTGGGCGGATGTATAGAAGAGGCATCAGAATGTATGCATCAGCAATTAGTAGAAATATTCCATTGGCTCTTTACTTGCGTCAAAGCAACCAATTTTGCCCCTTGTTGATCCTTTGCAAAAACTGCACCTAATAAGATAATACTTAATAATTACTTCTCATTCGCAAGCAATAACCGGTATTTATATATTTCACAATTCAAAAATGCTGTGTCATAATGATTTTCAACAATATTTATTGTACAAAGGTTTTCTTAACTGGATGAAATTGGCTTCTAATAAGCGAGTACGTGTTAGGTCTTGATGTGGTTGACCTACTGAACTAATCGCTGTTGAATCTAGGTAATGATGTTCTAAGTGTATGTCTAGCCGGAACTAAAGTATTTGTTTGAAATAGGATCGTTTTCAAATAAATTAATTTGCTATTTTGTAGTGCTTTTTATACATTCGGTAGTTATGTGAATCGTTTTCGCATCTAATGACATGTAGAAATTATATGAAAAAAGTGTCATTTTATTCTGTGTTAGGAGTGCTGATCAGCTTTTCATATTTTTGATAGTTACTCTGCTACTATTATTTAATCATCGCATCTCAGAAAAAAAGAAAAGTTAAAGAAGAAACATTATCAGACACACTATTATATATGGGCACAAAAAAAAATTGGCTATGTTTTCTAATAAATACATATACCTACTTATTATTAAGTCTATAATTTTATTTGGAAAAACAAAACCCAAAATAAATATTAGTTTTTCTCAACATTTTCCTTGTAATAACAGCAAATTATTTCGCAATAATATGAATAATTAAATACCTACCTCTGGATAGTATCAATGATTATAACAATATTATCAATCACCAAAGTTCGATATTTCCTATATTAACTGCACGTTTGGCGCAGTAGTTCAAGTGGCCACAATCGGGACAAATATTTGTGTGATGTGCGCGAGTACCTGTTTAAAAGCCTGCTTGTTTATTCATCTGTATGAATTTAGAACTACGTATTATATCAGCATATTAATCATCAGTCATTTAGTACAAGCTTGTCCAGTGATATTTATTTATAGGTAGACCTGTGTATGTTCGCGGAGTAGCAAATTGGAGGTACCGCGTCCTGGCCACCTTATGGTGACTGTTAAAGGAACACCGTCAGGTTTTTAGCCGGTATCCCCAAATTTAAAAGCCGGTACGCTGAGCCGGTGGGAGAGCCCGACAGAATCCGCTTTCTCCCTGGAGTGGGACATGTAGTAATTCATTTTACGGACGAAAAAAAAAGCCCTGGTATGTTATAAATCATCAAATCATCAAAGTTCAACATTTACCTACCATATTAATTATCACCTACAGGTAAAGTGATTATTTGTTTTAAAACGATCGCTACATAGCATGATTGGCAGATTTCTTAATTATTATTCATGCATAAAAAAATGCATTGTAATGATTACTAATATCAAGTGTTTAAATAACAAATTGGTTTGTTTAAAATGGGCTTTAACATGATAGTGACATTAATTTATTCTATTTACGTCAAACACTCTTTAAATAGTTCTAACATAGACTTTGATTTATCGATAACACTAACTGAGCAATGTACTAAGTTCAATCCAAAGTAAATAATTATCTTAAATCGTACTTAGTGGCTACAACTTCAGACAGTTATCTTTAAACATAATATAATGACTCAAACAATTTACACCTTATCTTTGAGTCAAGTCAATAATTACAATTCTAAATCGGTTTACATTTCACAACTTGTGCTATTTTCTACACAATGAAACGAGAGTCACCCCGAATTGTGTATCAAACTGTTATGAAGCCCACTATTCCAATGTAGCCGATACACCCAACCTTCAATTTAACACATTCTCTCTCTCTCTTGCTCTTTCTGGCTATTCATCCCATATGGTAGTGGGGTCAGCCATCCTTACACTCTTCCTCCACTTCGGCCTATCCTTGACATCAATTTAACACACTGTATTTAATGAAATACCAAATATCAAATCAATTTACATAAACGTAGAATGGGATTATTTTAAGAAATTTTGGGGTTAATTTGATCATAGAAATAAGTAAATAGCTCGCAAAAAAAGGCAGCGACGAGTTCAATTTTCTGGTTCTAGGTACTAAATATTGCTATGAATAAAATGTAACATTTCAAATCAGTTATTGACAAATAGTCAAATAGGGTTATTTTAAAGAAATGGGCATGTTTAAGATGCCCATTTCTTTCCATTTTAAAACAACCCCTGTATTAAAAATTGACCCTGTTTTCGGTACATAAATCAATTCCACAATTTAACCAAAATTTATATCAAAAAACAAAATAAATCTTGACCTTATTCCATCGTCATGATCATCAAACGTCAGTCAAGTGTTTGTGTAGTGCACGCGTTTGACGCCACGTGCGCCTGCGCACCACGATCAATGCGCTTCACCCGTGACCTACGCGCAAATTATAATGCAATTTTATCATAATCACCTTCTGTTATTTGTACTATGTTCTTTGATCTAGATAGTTTGTTAAGATAAATATTATATTAGATAGATGATCTTCTATTTTTCGTATAGGGGTAGACAAAAACGCGCCTTCGACGGGATCCCTGCAAACAGCATTCAGATTGCATTTCGATTTTTTATTGTTTTTTTATTAACTCCCGCACTAAGACTCGTTCTTGTGTCGCAGGGATTTTTTGAAACATACAAACAACGGACACAAAGTATAACTAGACCCGAAGCAACTAGTAATGGATAGCATTGATGTTTCTGCATTGTTAGAATTGGTGCTAATTATATCTTCATAATCCATGAACATTTTTTAATTGAATCAGCAATCAATCAATCATATTTCATAACGCAGACTGCAGTTTAGTAGCCAATACTATTCGTTTCCATTCATCACATTGAAGTATTCAAACTATAAATCAGAGCGTGTCGTGAATTGAAATGCATTTCAAAGCCATATTTATAGATTGATGGAATTTTGGTTCTTAAAATAAGTTCAAAAGGAAATTGCAAGCGACAGCTCTGAGAAATATGTCCAGTAAAGGTTAATAGATCGCCCACATAGAACCTGGAAATAAATGTTAGTATAACAAGTCTACAAGTTTTTTAAACTATATAATTCACGTGTGTATGTCTCGCTCGAATTAGGCTATTGACCATTTACAATCTCAGTACCAGAGAATTTTCTGGCAATGACTTTCTATTACTGGCTACGCTTGCCGAGGTTGTTCTGTGGATGGATGATAATCATATACATTGTACCCCCGTGTTTGAGTAGGAAATTTAAATTTTGGGACCCGGCTGTCATCTTCAAAGATCTTTGAAAGTCGTTTTGTATAATCAGAAAATTGAAAGTCTGACAAACAGTGTCACCGAATGGTATCGTATTATAACTCTGGTTACTGGTTTGTAGAAGTTTAATAGGCTCCATTTAAAATACTGGTGTCCAGCTGCATCCGCTGAGACTGGAAGCCGACTCCAAAATAGTTGAAAGAAAGGCTAGGCTGATAATGAAAGACTTTCTATTACGATTACTGATAATATTTTATCGAGGATTGGACGCTGTCTTTTTATTGAACTAGGTTAGAAATCAACAATACTCGTGCTCTATTAAATCCACGTGACCGTAATGACACATAAATGAATAATGACATAATTACCTTACAATACAATACCTGTATAAATTGACCTCAAATCTAATTAAAAACACATACACGCTTGTCTGTTAAAGTGTGAACGAGCGATTTTGTTTTGCTACAAGTGTCTATAGTTCATAGTATTCCCTATTTCAAAATTAAAAGAAAATGTACTTTCAGATTTAGTTCTAACTTTGATTTGTACTTTAAAGAATATTTATTTTGCATGATGCACTTAATATTTTCACAGGCTGGAAATAAATGATCCGCTGAGAGATCTTACTATAAACATTGAGGATACCTTACGAAAAATATTTTTCTTTTAAAAATAAACATAACTGCGTTCAAGGATATCATTTTCGATAATGTTGAATGTTCCAAAAAGATATAGATATTATTGTCATGTTCAATCTGTACCAATTAAATCATTAAATGCAATTTTAATTTTAGTATTAAGACCGTCCTGCTTTCAACAGTCGTATACTAAAATAAAATACAAGTCTCACAAGTAAGAATAATTATAGTATTAAAATTAGCTTTAACTACTACATGAAAAAAAATCTATTTAAATTCTAGACGGATACATTATGCATTTTTAACGTGACATTAATTAGAATGTTTTATGTTATAACTTTAAATCCAGTTCTAATTGTAGAAAGATATGCTTAAAAAATATAGACAGCGGATCTTAGTGGCTTTTTGTGCTACTAAAAACATAGGTTTGGACGGATGAAACGAACACTTTTTATTATAAGTATGGTACTGAAAAGCCGCAAAAACGTTAAAAATAAAAAGAAAGCTACAACGAGTTGGTAATTACTAGAAGTAATTTCTAAGGAATACTTAACTAGCAACAGAACATTTTAAAATAAATAGTCAAACCCAACATTCAAATTTCGCAAATGCAACTGCTTAGCAGTCAAAAATTTCGTGTTATTAGTATTTTTGGTACCACTGCGAACCCAAAAACGTTTTAACGATCCTTTAAAATATAATTCAGACCGCTAACATGTTATTCTATAATTATTCTTAATAGAATAATGTCTGAATCAAATACTAAGGTAACAACTTTTTTTTAACTTTATATCGGTTAGTATTACGTAAATGCACTTACGTCTTTCTGCTCGTAGTTTTAATAATATTTACCGACTATAAATACGTATTGACCTTCTGACCGAATCAGCTATATTTGCGCACAATTGATCACAAAGTGAGTAACGGTATTTCAATATGTTTTGATGCTTCTACGTATTAGATATAAGAGTTTTAATCATATTAACTTAGTATATAATGATTGAGAAAACGAGATGTAAGATGGAGGTCATTAAAAATATTTTGCGAAAAGTGTTAAAGTATTATCTAAATAAATAAATCAGAAGCTTCTAAACGGTAGTGTGTGACTACTCAAAGTCTTTATTTTAGTTTCTGGGTTGGACAATGTACTAAGGTTTTAAAGTCTTATCCTTCGGTCGTGCAGTCGATAGGTCAGTAATATACCTACCTAACACGTAAAATCTTTAATAAAATGTAGAAAACCGCAACATAATATCTAGTATTAAATTTTAGCTCCAAAGCTTTAATTTTCGCTATATGTTCCTCTAACCGTTCATTACTACCCCTATATTTTACCGACCACTTAGCTCCATTTACAAAGGACTAGAAAGCCTTGGGACATTGCTACGATGTTAATCATTCATGCGCGATATTGATTTACGAACATGAGTGTGTGAAAGAATCAATAAAGCACTGCACTTGGAAGAGACAATGTGCGCGAACTGATTTATTTATTTCATAGTTATGAAATATTTTTTTAACATTACGTTGTTTCTGTATGGCCCCTCTAGGGGAGTGTACTCTAAGTGTTGAATACGAAAATATAATAATATGCGCATTAATATTTTTTTATCGTGATCGTTACGTTACTGGTGTTACTGTTACAATACTGCACAATACACAAGTATTAACTGAAACATAGTATTTTTATCGGCCGTCCAAAAACGACCGAATTCGAAAAGTGCTGCACTGCAAAAGTACAACCGTAAAATAACATACAATAAAGTCGGACCATTTGACTATTAATGATGTTTGCATTTAATATAGTCGCTTAGGATCACCACGTAAGTCACTTTCTGGAAGCTTTGACATTTTAATGTCATTGGCTCTCTAGCCTATTCAATCGATTCTGTAATCGAAAGACGATATTGAAATTAAAGGCGAACGGCAGGTTTGTATGAAAAATTCGTACAGCTTATAAAATGTCATGTTTAGGTTTACTTTGTGTTGTGTTTACTTTTGGTTTTAATTGATAGCTAATATGATAAACAAGCTTATTTTAAAATTCTTATATTTTTTAAAGTTGGAAGGTAAAAGTTATGTCCACTTTAAGAAGCCCCGATAGTTCGCTAAATTGCTCAGATGCTGTCAAAACCACAATCCAAAACAACACGGATAGGACGCGTAGACGTCAGACTAACAGTGACGTCTCACGAGATTTTCTTTTTCTTTAGTTGTCAAATATAACAAACAAATATGACAAATATAAGCCATAGACCAAAAAATATTATTTAATTAATCAAATCTTTCTTCCTGAATTATCAATTAATCCGGACTTCTAAGAATAATACTCCCAAATAAAAATAAGTGACTTAGTCCCCTTAATAAGTGGTACAAATCCTGTAACGAAACAACACCAACTTTAAGCTGTACGAAATCTGCCGATCTCCTTTGTCTCTCCTGAAAAGTTGCTAAAATTGAGTTACGTGGTTAAAGAACTTAAATGACAATATATATAAACTAATTATTTTTTTATTTCCTGGTCTACTTACTCAGTAAACAGACAATTGCGAGAAAAATTCACTCATAACAAAAAAAAATAATGTCTATTTATAATACGACTACATAATAACGTATCAACATTACATATAGGTTACTTAGTAACCCGAAGCTGTTGACATATCGGGTACGGTACGTGCTCAATATGTTTGCCATCTGACTTAATGTGCCCACTCAAGTAGTAACGGCAAATACGTCAACACGTCAAGTGAACCGTGGCACAACTACGATCAACAGATTATTATTAACATTCCCTGCAGGAAACAGATTGATTACGCTGTGATTTTCCTAAGGCTTTCTGCTACCGTAAACCAAAACATACGACAGTGGGGAAACTTTAGGAAATTTTCAGTACTGGTATTTAGTTGCGTCGTCTTAAGCAAGACTTGCCAATGTTTTATAGGTTAAACCATAATAAAAAGGCTCAAAATTCAAAGTTTGGCCTAAAATATGGTCCTTTTCTTAAGTCGCTCAAAGAAGCCAAAATGCAATAGTTAGCAAAATGGGTCATAGCTACTTGTACTACTAATTGCAAATTTGCCTTCAAACGTTTAAAGAGGTTATTTAATTTGTTTTATTTTTTCAAGAATAAACAGATAAAAATTAATTTAAAACAAACAAAATGTATCTTTTTTTCTTTATTATTTTACGTTACATTATACAACATCATGCATAATCGCTGATTACCCTACATTGTTTGTGGCATCATTATCAACCGCGTAATGCAAACTTTGACATATTATGACGCTCGTACTTAATAATGTAATTGTTTATGTAACTCTCAATAAAGGATTGTTAAACTGTAACGCATTTGACGCACTGTGACGTCACAATGTCGTTCGATTTCCTTGTCATATGACCGTTTAAGGGTCATTGTGAATGTTTACTAATAAGATTGCCACGTCACGGATTGTTGGAGGCTCGACCCGTCATCTGCTTTGAAATATTGTTTTATTTACCTATTTATTTATATAAATCTTCTAATACAGAGTTGTATAACGATGGTTTTATGTTTTCCTAAAAGATCTAAAATTATTTGTGAGTTGGAATATATTAGTATGTTGTGTCAATACAAAATGAACCTAAGGTACAATTATCGCTATGAAGTACCATTTTGCTTTATACTGGATTTTTACATAAGCTCTTTCAGCTGGTTTTACTCGAAAACAAGTAAGAATCATCGTATACTCTGTAAAACTTACAACTTGAAGGTAAAATTCGCCCATTATAAAAAGTTCCACTCGATCAACGGAAGTCAAAATTTTAAGTTTGATCAAGTAAATCTGTATACTCTATTGAGCACCATTTTCTTAGTAGTATAGTTCCGCTGCGTGGAACTCTTATGCCTATAAAAATCTGTGGAATATTTTAAATAATATTTTCCTCACAACTCCATAATTGCATCCATTAATACGACCCCGAATGTCCAAACGAATCAATCGAATGCAGTATTGAATAACCAAATTTATTCGGACGGGTGTGTAATACGTTTATTTTAATATATTTGCTACTTTTCCTGTCGATACGTGGTAATAATATCATTCCGAATTAAGTCGAGGTCGTGTCAATTAGCAAAATAAACATGACTGGGTATGTTTTAAATAATACGACGCAATTAAAGGTGGTCAGACATCGCCGGCATATTCGCAGGGTTCATTTTCAGAATGGAAGGAGAGCGTTGCTATTACTTCTTCACCGTCACCCCTGGCTTGGCGATGCGCTCATAGCCAGTTGTGCTCGGGTAACGATCTGTGGGTTAAGTAACTGTTGGTGCGGTCATTCTATAGATGGGTGACCGCATAGTTGTATTTGAACTAAGCGTTTTCGTGCTGTGGGCGGCACTTAAAAAGTGGTCGATTAAAATAACAGTTGTTAAGCCATGTCAAAGGCCTTTCGGGTGGCTTGAACAACTCTGACACTATGTTGACCACTAACTCTACGATAAATAGACAGATTTTCAGAATGGAAGGAGTTAGTTATAATTACATCTTCTTCACCTGCTCTCCTCGCTTTCGCCTCTTATCCCCCCTTTTCTCTCTTTACACTTATTTTCCTTCTTCGCAGTGCATTCACTCACTTAAACTTAAATGACGCTTTTTATAACGGGATTGAGAACCTGGGATTCTATTCTCGGCATTTATTCTAAGTTCTTTTGTATAAAACAGAAGTTTTTACTTCTAAGCGACCAAAAAATGAGCTGTTAATTATTTTAGTTTTAAATTGAATTATGACTATTAATAATGAGAAACACAAAATTAAAAATAATTAGTTATATGATGTTTACTTTATTTATAACATAATAGGATATTAACAACTGCGTCTTATTAGATACTAATTAACAACAATGTAAAAATTGCAATTATTTACAAAATACAAAGACAGCTGGCGCTTTGATATATTACGCTTAAATTCTGTGCATTTTAAAATCATTAATTTGAGAATAACTCGAATTAACTTAACAATGGTTTTATGAAAACTACATTATGTTTACCAAAGTACAGTTATTGGGTTTCATTGTTCAAAATAACGTTTGTTTCAAAACAACAACATGACTTATCACTTGGTATAAGTCTTCGTTTCTTTGGGATTATGCAGCTATAACTTAACTAACTAACAATAAATAATATCTACGTACAATATACGCCACTTATGTCTATACTAGCTGACCCGCGCAACTTCGCTTGCGTCACATAAGAGAATCATAATTTTCCCCGTTTTTGTAACATTTTTCACTGGTAGTCTGCTCCTATTGGTCGTAGCGTGATGATATATAGCCTATAGCCTTCCTCGATATATGGGCTATCTAACACTGAAAGAATTTTTCAAATCGGACCAGTAGTTCCCGAGATTAGCGCGTTCAAACAAACAAACAAACAAACTGTTCAGCTTTATAATTTTAGTATAGATTACTGGGTGTTAGATTTACCGTGAATTAGAAGGATAATCTTAAACTAAAGAATTTCATTCGCAAAAATGCATTTCATTTGTTTCAAAAGTATGTCGTTTGTTTGATGTTCCTTTGTATGAAAACTGAACAAATGTTTAGCAGGATGCTAAAGCTAGTTTTATATAAAAAAATACTACGTTTATAGCACACTTTGTAATGTGCTAAATTATCAATATTAATATTATATACCTAATAAATACTAATAATGCTTGCAACATTTCTGTTTATGCTGCTACGATACACGTCAAAATGACAAAAACAGCATAATACTTAAAATCTGCTTCAAGTAATGGGACAGTTTAGCATCTGGCCGTAAGAAACAAATGACGGTGATGAACATCTAATCCAGCATTTCTTTAGCATGGTCTAGCCAATGAGGCCACTGCTCTACGTGGCTTCGAAGCATTTCTCCAGGACTCTCAGTCATGGACAGTTGACTGTGAGCTACCAAGTGATATCCGGCTGTGAGGTACTTATTCTCCACGCCACAGGCGAGGAGGTTGCGAAGGGCTTTTTGGGCTAATGGTGATGGCAGCTTATCTGTAAACATAAACACATATGTTAGAAATTAAGTAGTAAGTACATTTTAGAAAAAAAAATCTGTCTAAAGTAACTTCAGGTTTTAATTCGGTATGTAATTTTAGAGTTCATAAATATTTTAAACCATTAAAACTTAAATATCAATTTAATCCGATCAGATTGACTTAGTAGGTATTACATAAACACGCCATTTTCATTTGTCAAGCATATGTATTTATTTGCCTGCACCAATTGCATTAAAATTATCTACACCTAAGTATACCGAAAAAGGCAGAACATACAAACAATTGCATTAATTTAACACCTTCATACTTGACTATCACTATCGGGATCAATAGTCATTACACCTTAAGCCACTTTCAACAGCATTGACCTAAAACAGCTGACTAACCACTTAATAAAAAAAGACACTTACCTCTGAAATCTCCAATGAATGCGATGCCAATAGCCCTAGTATTATACCCTCGGGTATGGGCACCTACGTGCTCCCAACCTGCTCCTTCATAAACCTTCCCATTACTACCAATCAGAAACCTGGACAAAAACATCAAGAATCATGCCTCAGGGAAATCAAGATAGCCTGAACACTAATTGGAATCTTTCAGCGTTTTCCGAGAATACTAATCAGCAAAGATTGTTGGGTCACTGACCTCTGCCAGTTTGTAAAGAAGAAAAGCATTTTATTTTCTTGTTAAAAGTACTATTTGTAATCTTATTAGGATTTTGAATTCTATGAAATTCAATCAAATTTTTATTTTTATGTTTGAACTAATTTTGTTTACTTTCAATCATTTGAGATGCAAACATTTATACTGAGTAATATAACGTATTAACTAACTGTTATTTTCGAAAAAAAGATAGCGATACGTTGATCATACAAGCTGTTTAGATTCCGGAAAATGCTCGCGCCTAGTCACCATACAAGATACCTGGAGTTTGGAAATCCTTTATCCGGAAATTAACAAATGGCACGTATCACTACTACACCTAAGTTAGCTATAGTTGTGCAGTTTATAATAATATAACAAATTTAGCCTATTAATGTCCCACTGCTGGGCAAGGGTCTCCTCCCGTATTGAGGGACAGATTAGGCCTTGATTAGCCATGCTGGCCAATTGCGGGTTGTGAGTTAGTAGTTAGATACTTTAGGTAAAAAAGTAGCATTAAATATTTAGTTTTTTTTATAATAAGGTTTTAACTTACGAAGTTCCAATGTCAGTAAATCCAAGCTTCAAATGATAATTTCGTATATTCTGTACAAATCTCGTGCATTCTTCATCATTGTTGCATTGTGGGGTCGCTGTGTGTTGGATGATAGCAATGTTTACTGGGCCAGGCAGTGTTTCCACTCGTTTGAGAGGAGAACCACCCCATTCGGTGATTGGGATGACGCCGCATGCATCTGAAATTTTTATGGGTTAAAGGAGTTAAGTTATGCTTTGAAATTTTGTGAGATGAATTTTATAGGATTACATTACTATCATCAAAGTGAATACTTTAAGAGTATAATTATTATATGCATTCTTTGGAAAATATTATATGTCTTAAAGTAAAAGAGCATTACTTGCTTGATATCGTAAAATGAATTTGAAATTATTTTACAACCGTTTTTGTCGAATGATTTACGTATACACTAAAGCTTTTATAGTAAGACTAAGTGAGTTCAGGCGTATGTTTTACATTAAAATTACGTTTAAACCAGAATAATTCAAAATTCAATAACTATAAAATCAAAATTGTTCAATCAAAGTAAATATCAGTCATCAAATTATGAACTTAATTTACTGAATAAATTAGCAATTTCACTCACCTTTTGCGTCAACGGTTAAGCCAACAATTAAAACGAAGGACAAAATTGACCTCATTTTGTCAAAGAAAATTAATATTTATCTCTAAAACTGTCACTTTATATTCAAAATTAAATATTTTCCAATTCAAAATTTTAAATTCTACGGCCGATTATTTCACAATTTGTTTTGTCGTCATCGAGTTGTAGACTTGGAATATGTAAATGTGTAGAAATGATTTGCTTTTATACTCGTATAAATTCAAAGGGTAAGAACCATTATCTGAAGGAAAATCCTATACTTTTGTGGAGGACAATGCAGTTATTCCCTCAATTTCCTCTTAGCTAATGTAAGTTGATAAGAGAGTGACTAATGCCTGCGTCATATATGAAGGCATAATGTTTGCGTAATTTTGACGTAGCTTGATTTTCACTACCAAGTGTAGCAGGGATTTTAAAGAGTTCATTAGATACCTATTCGAGGTGTGTACTGTCAATAGTGTCAAAAAATATAGATCGAAAAATCACAACATAGTTTTGGTTGGTTTGTGGTAAGGTCGTACCTACCACATAAAATCCAAACTTAATCCATAATCAATTATATCATTAATTATCCAATAGGATCCATCTTCAATATTTGTTTCTCCAACCCGCACTTGGCCAGCGTGGTGGACTCAAGGCCCAACCCCTCCCTCGTTTGGGATCCTTGTCCAGCAGTAGGACAGTAATGGGTGAACAATAAAACATACAAAATCAATTTGATCGAATAAAAAAGCCGATATTAGACCGAATCATAAAATATATCATCATTTCAAACCCGTGACAACATGATTCGAACACACCTTCAAGTCATGCTAATTAGCTCTATCCTAATTAAACACTAGTTTATCAGGACAATATCAATTAATTAGCATTAGTAGACTACAGTATAGTATTATACTATAACTAGGCATGTTAGTATTGATAACCTATGTGTAAATGTTCTCATTGAAAGTCACGAGTGCGGGAGAGGGTATTCACGCGAATGTCTGTCTGTCTGAGTTAACGTCAATGATGTAATTGAGTGATTAGGATAGCTATGAGTACTAGATGACGTATTTTTTCTACTTTTTATTAATCAACACTAACTTATGCCTGTGTATTCGAAAAAAAAACTACAGTATTTATAAAGGATTTTGATGTAGGAAATTAGAACTACTAAGGTTAACTAAAATAACCTATTTTCGGCTATCCGTCTGTGGAGTCCGTTCGCTAAAATTAAAAAGCCCTTCCGATGATAAGCCAGACAAACAAACAGTTACATTGTATAATGTTTATTTGCATAGGATCTATACGATTTAAGTTGATAAGACGCTGCCGTTTTAGCAAATATTAATTTAATAAACGTCGTTATCAAAAACAATTTATTGATTGAAACACAAAACAGAGACGTACCACATTTATTTATTTTGTACGTAAATCCAAATCATGAATAAACAATAAACATTTACTCAATGACAATTGTGGCGGCATCATAAAGAAATTACCGAACAATTAGTCATATTGTAAACAGGAAAACAAATAAATCGATTAACTAAATTAATTTGTAAACAATAATAATGTACTCTTTGCCCATTATTCGGATACGGCCATTTTAATTGATACTATATATTTACAAAGAAAGCAAAGGAAGTTTGTAAAGATCATACCGATTCATACCTACCTACCTCTGATGTCTGCCTATCCCTGTAGTAACAAGGCATGATTTTATGTAAAATACATAAGAGAGAATGGGTCATAATTTTCCCCGTTTTTGTAACATTTTTTACTGGTACTCTGCTCCCATTGGTCGTAGCGTGATGATATATAACCTATAGCCTTTCTCGATAAATGGACTATCTAACACTGAAAGAATTTTTCAAATCAGACCAGTAGTTCCTGAGATTAGCGCGTTCAAACAAACAAACAAACTCTTCAGCTTTATAATATTAGTATAGATACTACATAATTTTACACAATGCACGGTCAAACTCTTAGTTCCAGTGCTCTCAAAGCTTGATGGGACTAGATATAGTTGTGACGATCGGCGAAAAGTTAGACTCCAGTACTACGTCTTAACATACTCCTCAAAATACAGTCTACAATATGAAGTTACTAACTCCGGGAAATCGTTAAACATTTCTTGATAAATACTTTGGGAAACCTTTTTGGACCGTGACCTATGCGTGATTTCATATACGCTATCAATGCGCCAGCCAATCAAATATTTAAACAATAAACAAAGATTATAATATCATAAACATACACCTATGTTGCCCCCAAGATGTTTGAACAACACGTGATTACAACTAATAAGGAACACGATTCTAATAAATGATTAGAACATTAATTAAGAACATATTCACCGCGGGCTCATTTTAAGGCACATGTCGTGTTCTAATTATTAGAACTTAGAACAATCACGCGATTGTTTGCTAAACTATCAATAGTAAAATTACCGACAAATCCAGTTGAAACTAATTTCAATTCGTATTCAGAACTACACGGTAACACATGATTAACGCATGTCATGCTTATAATTAACTGTAGTCTCTATAGTCGGTACTATGAGTATGGAAAGTTTGACATTTAAAATGTACTGCCAAAACAGTTCCTACGATGCCCGTTAGTGGCGCTGATTAGTTTTTTGTCCAAATTTTCTCGACAGCTAGCCGGTTTGTCGTTAGTCGATTGTGGTAAAGAATCGAGCCACTGGTCGTACTGAAACATTGGCATTAGTGAAGCATGTTTTTTTTAGCCGAATCTTCAGTCGCCAAAAGTGTCAAAAGTTCGGCAGCCAGACGAGTCACAAGGGAATAAGCCAACTCACTGATCTCTAGCAGGCCCGTTTATCACCCATAAGAAGGACGAAATACTACTGAATAAGCTTGCAAACTGTAAGACACGGCAAAGGAGATCATCCATTTTGGCCCTTTTTTCAAAGTGCCGGCCAACAAAAAAAAGTGGCATGTATCGATAGAGCTAGCCATTTGAAGCAATAGTTAGTATGGCACAAAGCCGGTAGGATCGCTTTGAACCGAGTTATACAGGTTTGAAGATTCATAATATTCAAACATTAATTCATTTCTGATAGTGCTGTGAAACATAAAATAATGATTGATTTTGCTAGAATTAACTATCTAAAGCAAACGACCACTCTGAAGTTGATTTAAGGTCGTAAGCAGACGTATCAACTCGGAAACGGGTCGTCACCGTATCAACTCGAGCTCATCAGTATTATTTTTATGTAATTCCCTACTGTAACACACTTATCGGAATCGTTATGTGATCGCCCCGGCTCACGACCATAGGAGTGGTTCGTATGCGCATTATGCATACACCAGCACCCACGGTGGAGTGCGGGGCTATGTGCAAATTCCGATAGATTTGTGGGCATACCTTCTAAACCGCAACATGGTTCCCTATAACAAGGGCCCTCATCACAAATCGTGCCCGAAGCACAAAATATTGTTCCACATGCCAATGAGTCGGACATAACAACCCAACGGCAACGCTCTAGATGACCTCTTACCTAGACGATGGTTTGTTAGTTGCACACAACCGAGGGTGCGGCCCCTTAGGTGTGAGTTTGATTCCCCCGGCGCGGCGCCTCAATGCGTCGCAACTGGACTGGTCACTGGCGACTAGCGCAAGGTCAGCGCATCCTCCCTTAGCGAACCCAAGGGGCCGCACCCTCGATTGTGTGCAACTAACAAACCATCGTCTAGGTAAGAGGTCACCTAGAGTGTTGCCGTTGGGTTGTTATGTCCGACTCATCGGCATGTGCAACAATATTTTGTGCTTCGGGCACCATTTGTGATGAGGGCCCTTGTTATGAGGACACATGTTGCGGTTTAGAAGGTATGTCCGCCCTTCTATCGGAATTTGCACATAGTCCTGCACTCCACCCTGGGTGCTGGTGTATGCGTAATGCGCATACGAACCACTCCTATGGTCGTGAGCCGGGGCGATCACATAACGATTCCGATAGGTGTGTTACAGTAGGGAATTACATAAAAATAATACTGATGAGCTCGAGTTGATACGGTGACGACCCGTTTCCGAGTTGATACGTGTGTTTACGACCTTAAATCAACTTCAGAGTGGTCGTTTGCTTTAGATAGTTAATTCTAGCAAAATCAATCATTATTTTATGTTTCACAGCACTTTCCGAAATGAATTAATGTTTGAATATTATGAATCTTCAAACCTGTATAACTCGGTTCAAAGCGATCCTACCGGTTTCGTGCCATACTAACTATTGCTTCAAATGGCTAGCTCTATCGATACATGCCACTTTTTTTTGTTGGCCGGCACTTTGAAAAAAGGCCCAAAAATGTATGGAGCGTGGATGATCTCCTTTTACTTAAACTCTCTGTCGTTGCTCATTGCCGTCGTAGCTAAATATCAGTCAAAAAGACAACATTATTATCGTAGTTCCAAAGTCTCATAAAACCAGTCTTTACCTACAAAGTTATCATGAGGATAAACACCAAAAGTATCTCATAAATGGTAGCTTAAAACTATTAACGGTTTTTCTCATTATGATGAACATTTGATTCATTATCCCATTTAGTTCTGCGTCACTGACCTAATCGGACAAACTATTATATATCCAATCAAACGGCAACTAAATAAATAAAAAAATATATTTTAGACGATTAGGTACTAATTGTAGAAAATCACGATACTTATTCGGAATTCAATAGTAAATAATAAAAATAAATGTTTTATTTTAGAATAAAAGCGAAGTAAAAACTGTTACTAAGTTGATTTTATTATATAACATTATGTAATCAAAATAATAATGGCCTTTGAATAATTTAATTGAAATATTTAAACCGTTTTGTGGAAACAAGTTTTCTCAAATTATTATTGATTAGACACGTTGTATAACATTGGCAATGAACAAGCGACTCGATAGAGCGAATGACTTGCGGAATATTGCAAACATTAATATAGAGTTCAAATATAGAGCTTAAGAAAATCGTAACTAGTGTAATATTTCTACACCCTTTGTTCATGTAGTTTATGGTGCGAGTCAAAAATGTACAGCAAGATTTTCTTCTTGCTCTTAGCCATTCCTGTAAAGATATGCATATACAATTAATTTCTACAACGGCAAACCTAGTTTTAGATTATCTTAGTCTTAACATCATAGTCGCGAAGGCACACAGCTAATTAGGCATACTATGTTTCATTAATCCGAAGTTTCGTTACAATTACAATTTTCGATAACTATTACACGACTTGAACAAAACTTGAAAATAAGTGGAATTGTAGTAAGGGTCTACCAACATTTTGTGAAAAGATTCGTGTTCATTGAATTATAGTAGGCTGTTACGCCCTGTTACTTCAAAGGTGGTCTAACTGTCTAAAGACTGACCTCTCCAAAGGTTCGTTTACCTACCGACCGGTGACTGCACCCAGAACGCACCTTAAAATTCAAAAACAGCGGTAGGTACTGATTTATATTATTTTCTAAATATTATCACTTTCTTTTCTAAAATTTTCTTTGAATTTTATTTTCTCTTGAACTCAAAATTTATTTCCATGTAACAGAATATTATTAAAAATACGAAAGTGCATATATTTAAATATATATTATATGACACGTGAGACCGGTATATGACGCATTTAATGCGTAGGTTTACAGATATTTGAAAGGTGAAATATATGTATGATACAAAAATATTATTCTACTTATTTACTTAAACCTGATCCTTTACGTAGGAGCATTTCCAAGTATTCTGGAACTTTACGCATGAGTAAATAGCTAAAATTAATCCCGTAGGACGATTACCAAATATTTTTCCTCCTCTTCATTTTCATTACCTTGCTGTTGGTATGACATGCCGACCAAATTGCACTATCTGTTTTACTTCATCAAAATTATTTGTATACAAAAGTCGTTTTAGTTTCTACACTTAATACACTGACATATTGATTAGCCCGGGTTTTTCGTACAAACAATTTCTCAATATTTTCAAAAGTTTGAACATACACTTGCCACAACAAATTATGCACATATACAGGACTGACTAACCCATCATGCCTATACCGCCATCAATATTGACTACAAATCAATCAATATTGAGAGCTTTAAACTATTAAGATTGTTCGACAATTAGGTATAAAAGACTCAAGTTACTTAAATGGTTTACAAATGAAGAAGGAACAATAAAAAACGCCTTGGAATGTGATTCACACTGAACCAATAAAGAACACATAAGAAAAACCTGACTATATTCAATACAATCATCACATACTATTTCGGGAATCACGCAAAAACGCGCCCTTAAAAGCATGTCGCTTATGGAATGAGGTCTCATTCATAAATCTGCTATCCGAACCTTTTGCGGCTCAACCTTGACCGCTTGTCAACTTGAGCTACGATCTCGTCAACATGAAGATATATGATGACATTATTTTATATGTTTTACACGTTTTACTTGGTGTTTTACAAGGAAAATTATTGTCGATAATATTAACATGTTTTTGCTGTTCCACTGCTGGCCAAATGGCACCTCCTGAGTCTGGAGTCTAACACACTGGGCAAGTGCGGGTTGAAAAATGAAAGCAAATAAAATCCGGTAATTTAGTAGCCATCTGGATTATAATTATTGATTTTGTGTATTTCTTAAATAAAGGACCTACTGCATAAGCTTGAGGTCCCAGATGTTCTAAATTCTGTATATCGTATACCTCTAGCAGCTACGAACTTTTTAAGCAAGGCTATCTCTAGCCAGACTAAAATTCTATCGCTTAACAGTAGTGTACCAAGACTAAGTTGATGGACTCATCTGTTGGCTACGCTTTAATGCCTAAATTGCTATGTCAATTCATATGTAATTTGGCAGGATGTGATTCTACATTCCGAAGAAAGATGTGGGGCAGCCTGTGGTTTTCAATTAATCTAAATTGGTGGAAAAGTGGAAATAACCGCAAATAAAGTTTATTGGTTTCCGGGTTCGATTCTCGAAATTGTTATTTCTATAGAACAATTCTTAGTAATATTTCCGAAAAAAAAACTACCGCATCAAAAAAAAAACGCGTAATGAATCATTTGTATCATTATAATATCGAATAAAAACAAAATTTATACATACACTACACGATAAACCAGCACACCTTATTCCCATGAGCACAGGCAAAGACGAAAACTACTTACAGCTTAATTTATTTTCTTTCGATCTCACCTTACATAAACTTTTCATAAAATACATACATTAGTATAAAATGTATTTAAATAACGCTTTTTATCACTCTCAAGGGCTAGCTGATATATGTTCACTTGTTCAAATACAAATTTTCGGGATAACTTTTAATTTATTACATTTTCTTTGATAACGAAAAACATCTACGTATTTCTTACATATGTATTATAATGCATATTATTATGAACCGCGTGTATAAAGTTATTAAACTCATAAATAAATTAGCTCGCTCATAAATCAGTGGTTTATTTCAAATGCTAAATGCTAAGCTTTTTACTCGCTGTTGCGTAAAAGATTACACGTGGCTTGAGTTCAATGTGCACGAAATGATATACTTCTGTGTGATTGTACATAGGAGTTTCTGACGTCTATACTGCTTATCTATAAAGCTGAAGAGTTTGTTTGGTTGTTTGTTTCAATTCGCTAATCTCAGGAACTACTGGTTCGATTAGAAAAAAATATTTCTTAAAACATAACTTACTCATACGGGGTTCTAGGAAATGGAGTCTAAATTTTCCAAAAAGACACAAATTTTATCTTGGCTAGTTAATCTATATACTAATATAATAAAGCTGAAGAGTTTGTTTGTTTGTTTGATTGTTTGTTTGTTTGTTTGTTTGAACGCGCTAATCTCAGGAACTACTGGTCCGATTTGAAAAATTATTTCAGTGTTAGATAGCCCATTTATCGAGGAAGGCTATAGGCTATATAACATCACGCTACGGTCATTAGGAGCGGAGTAGCAACGAAAAATGTTACAAAAACGGGGAAAATTTTGACCCATTCTCTTAGGTGGCGCAAGCGAAGTTGCGCGGGTCAGCTAGTAAAATCTATTTGGACCCTTTACTTTTCCACCCAACAATGTCAAATAGATTTTTCATAAACCGGCTGTAGTTTTGACATCGTGATTTCTTATGATCACATGGCTACCACATGAGAACAATATCTTAGTCTAAACAATACTTTATATTTTTACACTCTACAAAGAAACTGATTACAAATCTGGATCAAGGGAGGCCCTTGAATGAAGAGTAAGAATAAAATAAAGGTCAAAAATGATAATATTTCATTGATAGTCTTTGTACCTTGAACTGATTTTAAAATTGAATTAAATGTGTCCATCTCGGAGTCGACTACCAACGATGTTATTTTTGATATAGAATCTAAAAAAACACCGCAAAAACATTAAAACGACTCTTCCTACTTTTGAAATTGATTAAGATTATAATAATTCATAAATTAATTTTAATCCAATTTATTAAATTCATAAAGTTCACGCATCACACGATAGCAAATTATAAAATATACATGCATAATTAACATCATGCCTCTTATACCGGACGGTGTAGTGTAGCGTGTGACAATGTTAGCGCCATATATTAGAGGGAGAGTATATTATTGCCATTTATTGGGCACGTTACCAAACTCCGGGCTACTAGTGAAAAACATTCTTACAGAATTATGAAAGACCAATAGTACTTTGCTTGACCCAGGTATCGAACTCGAAACCTCATGATTAGCAGTCGGAAACACAATCAACCCAGCCAAAGAGGCCACAAAACTTCTTTTAAACATTTCATTTGATATGATAGGCTAGCACATTTTAAAACTACAGTATAAGATCTTTTTAAACAACTTAGATCAGTATTTTGTACAAAAAGTTAATGTTCTCCTTAACTCTATACTAAGTTTGATGGCAACTGAACAAGACTGGTCATAATCTTTTTTACTGCGCTGACGTTTATCTGATTCAACTTAAGCTTTTTATTTAGCTGCTATCCAAGCCAGTGACTGTCGCAAAAACTATACAAGTTTTTAATCCTAATGGTGTGCGATTTGAAGAACGTTTTAAAGTGGATAGATCAAAGAGATACTTTAAAGAATATGTGAAACTTTAATATTCTGCATTTTAAACTTTAGTAAAAAATATTCTGTTATATGTTTTAGCAAAAAGCTACTTTGATATGTCGCTTGTCGTCGCTAGGCATTGTCATTATTATTGTACTAAGTAGTTATTGCGGTCATTTTCATCCAACATGAAGTATTTGTGTGATCTACTATAGCTCGATTCAATACCACTATCAACTACCGTCGATTGGCTAGATATAGAAACATTTTGTATGAAATTATGATTAGCACCTTCGACGAGCGTCTTAAGAAGCGTCTTTTAAATGCCAAACTTTCGATACTCGACAGTACCGACCGTAGAGAATGGCGCATAGAAGTTTTACGTTTTTTAAAGTCTTTATGATATTTTTGGAAAACTAGTCACAACGTCGGTCTGCCTACCACTAAAAATGAATTCATCGCATTTTTTTTTGCTTATCCTTCTTCATATTATTATTAAACAGATTATTTGTAGATTTGAGAAAACGATATAAACTAACTTACACACCTGCCTAATATTTATTCAAACAATATCAATCACTAAATATTTACCGAACAAGTATTAATAACTTGTAACTATTCGTTCAAGAACAAACTTCTATTCATTGACGATTGACACAGACAGTGATATGTGACCTCAAATACCTCAAATATTATATTATCTTCCGGTTAAAGTTCAATGCCCTCTACTTTGTAATTTTATGCGTATTATACGAGATAAGTATTGACTTTTATCTTATAATTTGATTATTTTATGAATAAATCTATAGAGACCCATTTCCGACCTGGCCTTGTTGTACATTTTATAAGTGGCTTGCTCAGGTCTCACGTGATCTCAAATTAGTTCATTTGCAGATAAGTATATATGGGCGCGTTAGTGCCATCTGTCGGTAGTCATTGTAAACTACTCATTATTATTGATTTTATATTGGTATTCCAATCGATAATAGAATAATAAATATCTTATGTAAAATACATAAGACTGATATGTAATTGTTAATTATAAATATGAGAGTTAATTATCAAACTACGACAGTTAATAGATATTGTATTGAATATTGCAATGTTTTGATGAAGATGTTTGATATTACATTGTTAATATGAAGTCAAAAGGCCCGATGTGCTCTGTAAATATCTTTAATAATTACAACTAGAATTATGGTTAATTTATGTTACCATTCAAAATCATATTGCTAAATACTTTAGTATTTAGCAATATTTCATTTCCTTTATTCGCCGCCAGTGGCGCCATCTTGAACGGATGACGTAAGAATATAGTTGGTTTTATATTGTTTAAATTAATGTTATTTGTCTGATTTAAATAACTTTAAGCTTTGTTAAATTCATAGAAATATTATAAATGAATATTAAGCTATCTATATAGGATTATATAGCGGTTATTTAATTATTTGTTATATTAGAAGTTGTAATTGGTTTTGACAGTGGCGTCCATCGGTGGGAACCGATATGTCGTCCACTTCCACTTAGACTCGGTCCGAGAGAGGTTGCCGTCACGTTACCAAACAATTACGACATTTAACTATGGAGCAGGAAGAGTCTCCGACAGCAGCGGTGGGATTGCAGCCCGAAAACACCTCCGAATCAGCCACGACGACTTTCACCATGGATCAGGTTATGGGCCTCCTGAATTCCATTTCAAGTACTGCTGCGGCGAGTGCGGTAAGAGCTACCCTATCCGGGGAAACCTCATGGCGACGCCACGACTTTTACCTGCCGCCGTTCAACCCTGATGAGAGGTCACATGACATCAGGGACTGGTGTGCCACCGTAGACCTAAGCATCGCGCGATTGAATATTCCCGCTCACGAAGCTCGAATCAAGGCGATGCTTCAACTGAAAGGGCGTGCCAAGACCTGGGCGGATACTTGGTCGCTACACTCGACGACATGGGAGGAAGTTAAAGAAAATCTTATCCGAACGTTTGGCGAGGAGTTCCGGTATGCAGACGACGTGCAAAAATGGCGGAACTACACGTCCGAGCATGCAAGCTCCTACTCGGAATACGCTACGACGGCCTGGACGATGTTCAGGAGAGTTCGACCGGAAGCTCCCGACGCCGAGGTGGTAGATGCACTGATCACAGGTATTTATCCGGAATATATTCGGTCTGAATTATTAAGAAATACCCCAGACTCTCTCCCCAAATTAATTTCAGTTCTTAAAACTTTCCGGAAACGCAAATCCGATATTAAAGATGATAAATTTATTGATAACAAGAAAACACGTGTTTCGGTGCCTTCGAAGGACCAAGTCACTTGTTTTATTTGCAACAAGCCGGGTCATATATCAAGGCATTGCAAATCTTTGACTCCGTCTCACGCTGTTTCGCCATCATCAACAAATAATACTCATCGCCCGGAAAGTAGTCACACTAAAGTTACCGAATGCGATTACTGTCATCGTAAGGGCCACTTAGCTAGTAATTGCTTCCGTCGTCAAAGTGATGAGCGAAAAGCTCCTAATAAAAGTATTAACTCTTGTTCATCTGTTAAACGGAGCACCATTCCTGTAATTATTGGTAACAAAAAGTTTAATTGTCTATTCGATACTGGTGCTGACTGTTCATTAATTCGAGAGAAAGTTGCTGGTTCAGTTCCCGGTAAACGTAATCAGGTCGATGTTAAGTTTATGGGCATTGGAGGTCAAACAGTTATTTCAAAACATAGCATCGTAACTCTTGTCGAAATTGACAATGTCAGCTTAGAGCTCGAACTTTATGTAGTAGGAGATGATGAAACTCAATTTGATGTCTTAATTGGTTATAATCTCCTAAAAATACCTGGTCTTAGTGTAACCATAAGCAAAGACAATATATCTGTCAACCGTGAGTATTTAGTCAATGAATGTGTTAACTTGACATCCAATTTTAAACTAGATACTGACCTCACAGACTCAAAAGAAATTGAGGAAGTCTATAGTATAATCAAAGAGTTTAAAAGTAATTTTACCTCTGGTAACTGTGTCTCAAAGGTGACAACAGGGGAGCTTAAAATTAGGCTAAAAAACCCTGATAAGATTGTTCAACGCCGTCCTTATCGTTTGTCTCCGGTGGAACGTGAGAAAGTAAGAGAAATGATTAACGACTTGAAAGAAAATAACATTATAAGAGATAGTTCTTCACCATTCAGTAGCCCCATATTATTAGTCAAGAAAAAGAATGGCACAGACCGGCTTTGTGTTGATTTCCGTGAATTAAATTCAAACACTGTTAGAGACAATTATCCCTTACCCCTCATAGCAGATCAAATTGATAGATTAGGCAAAGCTCAGTACTTCAGTTGCTTAGATATGGCATCTGGTTTTCACGGTATCCCTATAAGTGAAGACTCTATTGAAAAAACTGCATTTGTGACCCCAGATGGACAGTATGAATATTTAAGAATGCCATTTGGCCTATGTAATGCTCCATCGGTTTATCAGCGTGCAATTAATACTGCCTTAGGCGACTATAAAGATAATATTGCTTTAGTCTATGTCGATGATATCTTAGTTCTATCAGAATCTGTATCACAGGGATTAATTAATTTAAAACTTGTTTTGACTAGATTAACAGAGGCAGGATTTTCACTCAACATTTCTAAATGTTCTTTCTTAAAAACTAAAATTGAATATCTTGGAAATATTATTGAAAATGGTACTGTCAGACCAAGCCCAAGAAAAATTCAAGCCCTGACTGACTCTTCAGTACCCAAAAATGTTAAAGAAGTTAGGCAATTTAATGGTCTAGCAGGCTATTTTAGAAAATTTGTCCCAAACTTCTCCAAAATCATGGCTCCCTTGTATAACTTAACTAAGTCAAATGTACCTTTCAATTGGACTGATGAACAGGAACTTGCCCGAAAAAATATAATACAAATACTTACTTCTTCTCCAGTTCTAACAATATTTGATCCTGATCTGCCTACAGAATTACATACAGACGCTAGCTCAATTGGTTATGGTGCTGTATTAATCCAAAGACAATATAGAAACCCTTTAGTAGTAGCTTATTTTAGTATGAGAACTTCTGCTGCAGAAAGTAAATATCACTCATATGAACTAGAGACCCTTGCTGTAGTGAACGCTATAAAACATTTTCGCCATTTCCTCCATGGTCGCTCATTTAAAGTAGTTACAGACTGCAACTCATTGAAAGCTTCAAGCCATAAGCGAGATCTAAGCCCCAGAGTACATAGATGGTGGGCCTATTTACAAAACTTCCAATTTGACATTGAATACCGCAAGGGTAATAAACTCGCTCATGCGGACTTTTTCAGTCGTAACCCAGTTAAACACTCAAAAGTACCCAAATTAAATCAGTGTATTGAAATAATCAAACCCAGCCCTTTAATTTGGATGGTTAATACCGCTAGCCTTGACCACAACTGGCTTTTGGTTGAACAGAAGCGTGATGCAACATTAGCTAGCATTGCAGAACAATTAAAAGGGGATTCGATTCCTAAAACCATTGCAGATACTTATGTTATACTTCAGGATAAATTACTTAGGCGTAAAGTACAAATAAATAACAAAACCCATAGATTAATCATAGTCCCAAGGAATTATAGGTGGAATCTAATATCCCACTACCATGATAGTCTCCAGCACTTTAGCTGGGAAAAGGTTTTACAAAAGTTGCGTGAACAGTACTGGTTTCCTAATATGACTAGACTAGTAAGAAAATTTGTGGAAAACTGTGTCATGTGTAGAGTAAGAAAAGGACTCTCAGGTGCTAGACAGATTGCTTTGCACCCCATAGAAAAAATTGCTGTGCCTTTTCACACTGTCCATGCTGACATAACTGGTAGAATGAATGGTAAGCGCAACGAATCTGAATATGCTTTTGTATTTATTGATGGATTCACTAAGTATGTCCATATGACTTATACAAATGATCGTACTAGTGAAACTGCAATCAAATGTTTCCAAAACCTAATAGCATTATTTGGCACCCCATCTCGTTTAATAACAGACCAGGATAAGAGTATGACTTCAGCAGAATTCAAAATCTTTTGTGAACAATATGGAATTCAACACCATGTTGTAGCTAAAGGAGCAAGTAGGGCCAACGGGCAAGTTGAACGATTAATGAAAGTTATAAAAGACAATATGTCTGTCATAGAACTCAATAGACCATGGCACACGGCCATACAGGATCTACAGTTAGCCATCAATTGTACAGTGTCAAAGAGTACAGGTAAAAGCCCCATGGAATTACTATTAGGAAAAAGATGTTCCCCACCTGCTATTAAAATATTACAAATTGATGATGATTCAATGATAGATAATATAGAGGAAGTTAGGTCTGTAGCTAAAGAACGGATGGACGAGCGGTCTCATAATGATAAAATTCGTTTTGACAAAGGTAAAGCTACCATTTACCCCTTTAAAGTTGGTGATTTTGTGTTGATGCGGCGCCATGAACGCCACACAACTAAGCTAGGCCCTAAATTTGAAGGTCCTATGGAGATCTTAAAAGTATTGCCTAATGATAGGTACAAATTAAAGCACGTTAACCTTCGTGGTTGTTCAGAAAAAATTGCAAGCCACGATTCCCTACGTCCTGCACCTATAGCTCAGTCAGACCCCTTTAGTGATTTTAACAACTCAGATGATTCAACCGTATGGGCGGAATCAGAGAGAACCTACAACCAACATGACAGTGCTTCTACCTCCTCTGTGGAACATGACTCTATATAATTATTGATGTCTACATTAATTAAGTATTATGGTAGTTCTTATTATAACACTTATGATTGTAATAATGATTCTCATACATTATTTTATTGGATCTATGTGATCCATGACATTCTGTATTAATTGTATTTAATTACTCAGTAACTTTTAAGACTTATGATTGTAATAATGATTCTCATACATTATTTTATTGGATCTATGTGATCCATGACATTCTGTATTAATTGTATTTAATTACTCAGTAACTTTTAAGACTTATGACTGTAATAATGATTCTCATACATTATTTTATTGGATCTATGTGATCCATGACATTCTGTATTAATTGTATTTAATTACTCAGTAACTTTTAAGACTTATGATTGTAATAATGATTCTCATACATTATTTTATTGGATCTATGTGATCCATGACATTCTGTATTAATTGTTTTCAATTATTCATTGACTCCTATATGATTTTTATTATATTTGATTTCATGTGACTGGTATTGATACATGATTACTTCATATTCGTGTTAATATCTAAGATTACTTTGCAATATTGACTTATGATGTGATGTGTGTGTTTCTTTATTTTGTGGTTCTGTTCCTATCCAAACCATCCCTCCTTAAACGCTGGCTGGCCACCATGCGTATCCTTATTCCTGGTCTTGGTGGCTATATCCTGAGGGAACAGGTGATGCCTTTGGGTTTGGCTAGATCCCCTCGTGGGTGATGCCTTGTGTTGGCTAGATCCCCTCGTGGGTGATGCCTTGTGTTGGCTAGATCCCCATGTGGGTGATGCCTTGTGTTGGCTAGATCCCCATGTGGGTGATGCCTTGTGTTGGCTAGATCCCCTCGTGGGTGATGCCTTGTGTTGGCTAGATCCCCATGTGGGTGATGCCTTGTGTTGGCTAGATCCCCATGTGGGTGATGCCTTGTGTTGGCTAGATCTCCATGTGGGTGATGCCTTGTGTTCCTATCCAAACCATCCCTCCTTAAACGCTTATTCCTGGTCTTGGTGGCTATATCCTGAGGGAACAGGTGATGCCTTTGGGTTTGGCAAGAGCCCGAAGTGGGTGCTGCCTTATGTGTTGGCAAGATCCCGTAGTGGGTGCTGCCTTAAGTGTTGGCAAGAGCCCGAAGTGGGTGCTGCCTTATGTGTTGGCAAGAGCCCGAAGTGGGTGCTGCCTTATGTGTTGGCAAGAGCCCGAAGTGGGTGCTGCCTTATGTGTTGGTAAAATCCCGTAGTGGGTGCTGCCTTATGTGTTGGCAAGATCCCGTAGTGGGTGCTGCCTTATGTGTTGGCAAGAGCCCGAAGTGGGTGCTGCCTTATGTGTTGGCAAGAGCCCGAAGTGGGTGCTGCCTTATGTGTTGGTAAGATCCCGTAGTGGGTGCTGCCTTATCAATTAAATGTCTTACAGTTCTTGTATATGGTTCATGCTTGAATGTAATTACATAATAACAATAGACAGCGCAAGGGACGCGCTGGAGTCAGTCTGGCCGTATGGGCGCGTTAGTGCCATCTGTCGGTAGTCATTGTAAACTACTCATTATTATTGATTTTATATTGGTATTCCAATCGATAATAGAATAATAAATATCTTATGTAAAATACATAAGACTGATATGTAATTGTTAATTATAAATATGAGAGTTAATTATCAAACTACGACAGTTAATAGATATTGTATTGAATATTGCAATGTTTTGATGAAGATGTTTGATATTACATTGTTAATATGAAGTCAAAAGGCCCGATGTGCTCTGTAAATATCTTTAATAATTACAACTAGAATTATGGTTAATTTATGTTACCATTCAAAATCATATTGCTAAATACTTTAGTATTTAGCAATATTTCATTTCCTTTATTCGCCGCCAGTGGCGCCATCTTGAACGGATGACGTAAGAATATAGTTGGTTTTATATTGTTTAAATTAATGTTATTTGTCTGATTTAAATAACTTTAAGCTTTGTTAAATTCATAGAAATATTATAAATGAATATTAAGCTATCTATATAGGATTATATAGCGGTTATTTAATTATTTGTTATATTAGAAGTTGTAATTGGTTTTGACAGTGGCGTCCATCGGTGGGAACCGATATGTCGTCCACTTCCACTTAGACTCGGTCCGAGAGAGGTTGCCGTCACGTTACCAAACAATTACGACATTTAACTATGGAGCAGGAAGAGTCTCCGACATATACGTAATTGTATTCAATATACATAATATTCAACCCGCACTTGGCCAGCATGGTGGACTCAACGCCTAACCTCCATCATTCCAGGAGGAGACCCTTGCCCAGCAGCGGGACATTAATAGCTTTCTTTTAATATAAAATTCAAAAGGTCACTTTATTCTAATTATATTCTGCAGGTCCGGATAATACAACACATATTATTATCAAATACCAGTTCACTAAATACTTTCTCTCTACATTGCAAATAACAATTATTCGTAATAAACATATGTAAATTATATTATATGAAAATAGATTTGTGTGTTTTCTATAATACGGAAGTCACATTCAACTACGCAAATAGACAATTATAGACAATGTGGGCGCGTCATGTTACAATTGGCATTCAATTGATGGAATTTGTAGCGGGTGTGTAGCCCACACATTGTAATTTTTGACCATTCAAAATAGATTGACGCATGACGTATTGATGGGATGAAATTAATTACACGTGGATGAATTATAAGTAAGAATACATCCTAAATGTGAAAGTTTGTTCATTGGTTTGTATTTTTTTATTTCTCTAACTGCACGTTTAGCGCACTAGTTAGCGCGGTTACCTCACCGCAATAATCTCAGCGCTGCGTGGTTGGTTTCGAATCCTACCCGGGACAAATATTGTTGTCTTTTCAAAAGAATAAAGTGTGTATTTAGTGTGTTGTGAATTTATAAAAGTATGTATTTAGAAGTATATAAGTATGCTTATCAGTTATCTGATTACCATAGTACAAGATCTGCTTAGTTTCGAATTAAATTACCGTGTCTGAATGGTCCAATGATATTTAGTTTATTTCTTCACATTAAAACTGCTGTCATATTATTGACCCACAGATTAACACAGCATACTATTTCAACAAAAAAAGCACTGCTCGGGCAAAGCTAGAATATTCTATCTCTTAACAGTAGAGTGACAAGAAATAAAAAACTTGAATGTCATTATGTCAATAATGTCACTTAGTATTATGTCATACGGTGTTTTAAAAATAGATAAACTGTGGTTTTAAATGTATATCCTTGAGGTCAATATTAATACCAATTAGTTAAGGTTTCATTTTATTTTGAACAGAATTTAAAAAAATGGAAGCAATTCAGGTTTAAGAATAGATTCCTGTACCTCGATTCTCTACTACTATTGACTACCGACAACCGGCTAGCTACCGAAATTTTGACATTTAGACTGTACTGCCAAAATGTGTCCTACGACACCCGTCAGAGGCGCTGATCAGATTTTCATACAAAATTTCTCGATGACAGTTCGGTTGTCGGTAGTCGACAGTAATAGAGAATTGAGCTACTGATTTTCTAGCTTCTTTATTCGTAGTTTCAAGAAGTTTGTGTTGATTTATGTATATTTCTAATAAACTATTATTTTTTCATTATGTTCTCACTTACGGCGCTCCCCCTTTTTTATGCTTTCCTTATTGCCTGCTTTGCAAATCCAATTCATTCGAAGAAAAGGCTTTTAGACTAACTACACCATAAACATTAACTAAAAATTGTATTAAAATACAAAATTTCCATAACGTAAACTAACTTTAACAAATACACATTTTTATTTCTCGACCAAAAACAGTACTCTATCTTTATCAGTTTTATATATAAATTACTAATACGAATGTCAAGTTCAACATCGTAACATTTATACATTCAAATGTACAACACATGGTTTATTTATTTCTTGTTTACCTTGAGTCAAAAATTGACTAATAACAACTGGGAATTCTAAGCGAAAATCGAAAATATATATTTTTAATCAGTTTTTTTCGCTAATTTAACGGCCTATTTAGTTAGCCATGTATGTGAAAAGAAATTTTAACAATATACGTCCCTGAACTACACGGTGACAACATTTTATACTGTGGGAATAAGCTACCCTATATTACATGTAGCTTACTAACTTTGTAAATGACGAAACGTGGGTGCATTTCAAACACTCTCTGCCTACACCTTCTGGCATAACAAACGTAAAGTAAAAATAAAATAATAATTATATGGGAATATAAACGTAGCATATTTTACAATTACAATATTAAATAGGTACAAACAAATTCCTTATACGCCTTTGAACAAAGAAAGCCTAACAAAATATATTTTAGTGTATTTATTGCTTGTTCTATTCATAGACCCTCAAGTTCCTTCCTTTGTCCTAGACTTATGCTCAACTACGTTTGCCTGGCGTTCAGTCTTACCGGATTAGGCTAAATATAAGATCTTTCACCGAACTGCTTTCAGACCTAGACAGATAACAGATAAACCGTTTAGATTACTAGGAAAGCATAACGAATACAGAGTACAAAATTATAAACATAGACTATGATCTGTTTTCCTCTTTAGTCTCTGTTCCGCAAGTAAATAAATAAAAAACTAGTAATACGGTTGTGTCTTGATGTTTGTATTGAGTGTTTCATATCTAAAGTTAGTTTAAAAAATCGTTCCTTTTATAATACGAGCGGTGATCAAATTTCCACAAAGAGCGAGCTATATCATAGATAACTCAATCATAGATCGTAATTGCTTCTCTGAAAACAATTTCTATAAGTATTATGATGTGTTTTGATACTGTAAACTTTTAAACTTTTTCTTATAAAGCAAATTAAGCTTTAATGTGATATTTGGGCGTAAATACATTGTAATGTGTACATATATGTAACATACAGAACTACAAGTACTGTAGACCGCCGGTAATAAGGGTTTTGAAAGTTGATATAGGAAACCAATTAAAAGTTTTGTTTAGGCTCAGAATTTTATAGCACTCGTTATGGTTCAGCAAACAAAAGGTTTTGTTTTTTATGTTATTCCTGCGGTAAAGAGTTTTGTGAGAGTGTGTTTTGCTTTTACTGACTTTTATACAAAATAAATGTAATAATGAAAAGGAATTAGCATACTATACTATAGAACTCTAAAAAACTAGCCTATGTTTATCTTAAATTTTAACAAATCTGTAATCTATACTAATATTATAAAGCTGAAGAGATTGTTTGTTCGTTTGTTTGTTTGAACGCGGTAATCTCAAGAACTACTGATCCGATTTGAAAAATTCTTTCAGTGTTAGATAGCCCATTTGTCGAGGAAGGCTATAGGCTATATATCATCACACTACGACTAATAGGAGCAGAGTAATGGTTAAAAATGTTACAAAAACGGGGAAATTTTGATCCATTCTCTCTTATGTGATGCAAGCAAAGTTGCGCGGGTCAGCTAGTGATCTGTAAAAAGGACAATCAACAAAAAGTAAATGACGGAAAAAATACCAACAATAAAGCGCAATTCTCTGAAATCGACAACGTATAAACCATCTTTTAGGCTCTGTTCAGCCAAGAGATTGTGTCCCAGAGATTTACAATTTCCATACATAGTAAAACATATTTTTCTCCTTATAAAAAAACTAGTGTGAACTTATAAATGTATTCGCAAGTACTAAAAGCACTACCAAGGTCAGGAGAAAGTCTAGAAGTCTAGATTGAAAGGAGACTACATTGCGGAGAGGAAGGTTCTAATAAATTAGATTGGTAGACTTCTCTGAACCTCAGCCATTCCAGTAACTTGTATCAATTCAATTTCCTACCTTCGTAGTGTATATTGTTAAGTAGACTCGGTCCTATAGGTGTTTTGCTTAGCTGAATATATTGGTGTCTTCTATATGCAGGTGAATGCAACTGCGTCAAAAGTAAAGCAGACCGGTTTTCGGACGTTTGTTTCGTTGCAACAAAGGTTAAATATTTGGTTTCGGGGAATTGTACCTAGTAATATTGCATATTTGCACAATATAAGTTACGAATAGATCACAGTAAAACTTACAAGTTCGACAGTCATGTTCCAAGCCAATATTGTAATTTATTAATCTAGACCGGGCATCGATCATGATCAGCTTTCAAAAATATTATTACTAATATTATTTACAAAAGTCAGAATGAGTTAATACAATTTTTGCTCAAAAAAGGATCCGGTAATATTCGTAAACTCACTCCCGATTACATGAAACGTATAAACAGCTGCCACACACTAGCAAGCGTTTAACATTTAAAATGTTGCATAAATAGTTCCTCCGGCGCCCGCTAAAGGCGCTGATCAAAATTTTCATACCTAGCTATTTATCGATAGTCAATAGTGATAGTAAATCGTCTCTCATATGACAACATATGAGATCTGTCACACATTTATTACTCTACGTTACGATACTACGTTGTAAATAAGTACCAATAAATATTAATCTAATGGATGACCAGTCGCCAGCTAGATGAAACAGGTTGTCATCTGATTCTACCAGACAGAGTGAATTGATAAAATTGTTTTCATTATAGACACGTGGACGTTTGCCTTGAGGGCCAATTTGTATATTATAATGATATAACATTTGTTTGGCTTTGAGAGGAAATGTAAGAGTTGATGATTTCGAAGAAACTAATATGAGAACCCCTTGAGAGCCCTTCGAGAGTTGATGAAGACAATTTTTGTTTGGATTTTCTGGCGGCTAGCCTTCTCAGTACAATGACAATCAATATAGGTTCTAGATTTTTTGTATCAACACTCACGTGGGGCTTCGCACGCGTTTAAACTTTTAACCTCATATTAATTCGCAAAAGCGGTATTTTCGAAAAAAAACCTGCAATCAATAGCGCGATTCTGTACTATAGTCTGCACTGAGTTTGTTAGATTTTTTTTTGATAGCTGGCCGGGTTGTCGGTAGTCGATAGTTGTAGAGAATCGAGCTACAAGAGTATTTTATTAACTCTATATTAAACGTTATTAAATTCTATTCAGCAGTCAAATCGTAAATGCTAGTACAAGTCCTATTAAGACGCAATCAAAGAAATATAAAATATAGCACCCTATAATTACCCATAATAGCTATAAATCACATACATTTAGTAGTGTCATGTCCTTGACATACCCACTTGCCATGGGTACGCTAAACTGGCCTGACAAGATAAGGGCCTCGATTAATATATCAAAGTTTTCCTCAATAACGAGATCAAATGCATACCTACCTTTTAGATTGATCACTTACCTTAGCGACCTTAGAGATATCTTTAAGTTTTTCGAGAGCAAACTGTACCTAGAAACGTGAGATTTTGATTGGTTGTTCTGCGGTTGCATATACGCTATGTCTTATTTACTTATAATAAAATGTAGAAAAACGTAAAAGGACTGTAAAATTGGACAGTTAGTGAACTGAAGTAACCAAGGGTAGACTCACTAGAAAACTCTTATACTTAATTACAAAATGTCTAATGTTAAAATTAAAATGAACTTCGCTTCGCCGGTGAAAAGCTTGCTTGCCTTATAGCAACCGCGAGCGAGTAGCTAACGACATAATTATATTTTAGGAATATCCTTTCGTAGGTTTCCCAAGGAGGGTTGAAGTCAGGCTGCTGGTTGTAAAAGCAAATCCCCTTGAAAACTTGCCGTGCTGACCCTACATAACGTGGGATAAGAATAAGAGAATTAAAATTCTTGCGTAGGGTGACTAAATCAGTACATTAAAATCATATCCATGCCCGTTTGAATAGTCAGCAGTCATGTATGTGTAGAATGATACCCTAGCATGATCTCCCGTGTGAAGGGTCATTATAACGGTATCAATAGTATATTTTTAAAGCGTTTTTATCAATAAATAGTTATAAAAATACACCACGCAGTACCCTTATTTCGCTAATATAAACAAATGATAACAATACAAAGTTTTGTTATTATTTCTAAATATTAACGATAATTCTAATTAAACATGTAAAGAGTCACGTAAGCCTTATTGTTGTTTATTTTCATGAATTTCATGTAAGTATATTTGTGGAAAATATTTTTGTATCAACAATGGTATATATAAAAGACTATAAAATAGTGTTAGTTTTAAAATTTTAATATACTGTTTACAATGGCTTAGATGTATAACTATTCACCTCCCACACATTGGTCAAGATTCAAAACTAAGGTGACCTTTGACTTTCCAAAGTTATGTGTTAGTCCCTGCTGACCCACGCAATTTTCTCCCACTTTGAATATAAAGCCTTTGTGTTATTCTAATGTGCATTACTAATACTTTTATCAAAATTCGTATTTTTTCTCACAAAGCGTCGGGGCGGCAAGGTAGCGGGATTGTAAATGGCTATTTGCTATATCGGCGCAGAAATAAACTTCGCAGAAATCTGCATGCCCGAAGATTCTCAAAACTACTTAAAGGGGATATCAAGTCGGTCTGTGTGATTTTCTTTAGCGTAGTAGATAGTTCTTCTAACATTACCATAAATGCGCTTTGTAGACGATATTAGTAGACATCCATTTTTCTAGACGATGTACGCCTTTGAACATAACTACAGCTTATGCAATAAAAATAATATAATCAGTAAAACATCAATTAGAATCAATTTTTTACGACGTAAATACATTTGTTTAGTTTAAAAAACTTGAAATGTAAAACAAAGTCATACAGCCGGATATTTGAGCTATACATAGAACTAAAACAGACTCAAAACTATGTAAAGTGCAATATCGCAAATGTCCAAGGCGAGCGACTACAAGTATTTGGTTAATAACAATAAAAAACTTGTCAAGATAAAAGCAAAGACGAGAAATTAAGACAGGAGATGCTGAGGCGAGTAATAATATTGAATCCTTAGAAATAGTATTATTCTGTTTCTATTCAAAACTCGTGTAGAGTTCAAGTACATAAAATTAAACTATTGTCAAGTGGAAGTTAAGATATTTTTAACATAAAAATTTGAAACTCGTTTCGGAAATCATATCTATCGAACATACACAATTATATTGCAATTCTAAGCAAAATTCAAAAGGAACGACGGAATAAAACACAAATCGGGACAATAATTAAATAATTCATTCTATTTGTTTGAGAAAAAGTTAAGACTTAGGTAGATTTGCGCCTAGTCTTTTTCGAGCAACAAGCGGATAAGCTACAAAAATATATATTAAAACATTATATAAGTGTCTTCAAACAAACAAATTGAGCCGAAACGCAGTGCAAAGGACCTTTGGTGGACTGTGGTCCCTACCGGGCGATTGAAGCGTAATAGTTCCCGCCGTCACGCCCTGAAATTTATTTTTCTTTCTTTCTTTAAAAAAGACAACTCCCGCATTAAGAATTGCCCTTGTGTCGCGGGGACTTTTACAAACATACAAACAACGGATACAAAGCACAACCAGACCCGAAACAATTATTTGTGGATCGCACAAATAATTGCTCCTTGTGGGAATCGAACCCACGACTCATCTAAACCACAGCGCCACGAAGGCAGTCGAAATTCTTTCCTAGCGGAACTAGACCTCGTTAATTATGATGTAGTTGGTAGAAACTCCTGTGCAGTGAATATTAAAACGGTCAAAACACGGGATCAAAAACGACACAATTTGTTTTTCACATTTACAATTCTCTAAATAAAGATTCCTTTTGCCCATTAATACCCCGTTACAAGCTAAAAATACCTTAACCTTATCTTGACCATTGCAGTTCTTATTTTGTATGGGATTTTATCGCTCTAAGGTGCATTAAACGAGTCTTCTGACGTCAAAGGTTTTTTCCATTGCCAAAAATAACGATCGATGGAAAAAAAAATTAAGTCAACGCTCTCTTGAAATGCAAGAGTCCGAATCCCTTGATAAAGATCCGTACTTATATTTTAAATGCAAAAATCTGTCTGTTTTACTTTCACGATTAAAAACTAAAGCATTTTTGATAAAGATAGGTTGACATTAAAGGTAAAAGGTTATAGATGCCATTAAAAGGTATATTACGGGCCTTTATAACTCCCTTCATACATTCGTAATTTTTCGAAAATTCGTCCCTAATAAGATGCTCGCGAGCGAATCTGCGTTGGTCACCTAGTGTTATCTTACAGCAATAATAAATAAAGTTTTCAAAGCTACATCTTGTTAAGCTCACGAATAAAACAAAACAAGAATGCAAATGATTCTCACGTTATTCGATAATGGTATTATACAACGACCATTATCGTTTAGAATTCACTTTTGTTATTTTTATTGAAACTAATTATTTAAAGCAGTTGAGTTATTATTTTAAAAGCCCATGATTTATAAGTTGGTTTTAAATCTTTGTCCAGATAAATAGGAGTGTTCACTTAAACCTAAAATTGCATCTTTGAAATCAACTCAAAAGCATTTATGTGACTTGCATTTTTATTTATACTCGACTTTTCAGGTCAAAATTAAATAAAAATAAATTCACAGGTATTATAATTTTGTTGTTTATCCAAACTCGGTAATCATTTTATTACGGATTGCTGAATGTATTAAAATTTACACAAATAATTTCCGAAAATACAGAATCCTTATCGTTTCTATTACATAAGTACTCATGAACACGTGTTACACGTTGTAAAAGCCTTTATCTTTCTAGATTTCGATCCTTAATCGAAGGTTGTTACCTGAATGACCCTACTTAGGTCTTTAACCTTTGATCGTGATATTTGTAAGAGTATGCTTACCGTTCGTGAAAGACATTCGATATCTTTTTAGGTACTATTGGTGAAAAAGGACCTGTTAATGGACCGGAAATAAATGTCTTTGGGATACAAAGTACCGCTTTTTTGGTGATGTGATTTTAAAGTAAGCTTCTTAACTAACTTGTTGGTTGCTGGTTGCTTGCTGGTTGTGGCAACCAGCTGTGCAGATTCTTGCATACCCGCAATATTTTTTTCGTGTTTGTTGCCATGTCCCGTGGGAAGATTTGATTCAAACTGACCAGGGGATGAGCAAAAGGACAAATATAATTTCTATTAGAATACTCAACTTCGGCCCGTCGCTTAGTAAATTTGTATCTAGCCCCTGATTTATGAGTAAATTTAACGGTAGTTTATCTAGTCAATAGCGTTTTTTTATATGAGTTTTGACACTATTGAATAGATAAACAACCGCTAAATGTACCTCCGAAAGCGGGGGTTAGAGAAGTTAAATTTTACCTCCAAATGTTTTATGAGATTTGAAACATGTCCAGTGCTAGAATCATAACAATATGCTCACACTTTATAGCATATGTCCTAAAATATGAACGTCGAAACATTAATGCATTTATTACATCTCTACCTTCGGGTAAACCAGTCATGATGCCATAACAATAATAAAAAATCACAAGTAAACGTTATATTTAATCAAGGATATAAATATTTGTACAAGCGAGCCCACAATTGAAGGCCTGACCTATCCACGTGATAAAAGAGGCGCTGGCGCGTGCAAAATATGATTGTTTAATATTAATATTGATAAACTTTTTGTATATATGTGATGCAATAATACTTTTTATTCTCGTGTCAATAGAATCACATGTAAAGAGATAAGTTTAGCAAGTAGAATAAAAATGTGACAGTTTATTTATAACCCGGCTTCATTGTAAGCCTTTAAACTTTGTTTGACAATAGGTTTAAGCCGTGGAATAATGTTATTATAACAGTTACACGCAATTTCTTACAGGTTATATAAATAAAATGCATTATGGGAATGCTAAGAAAAAAATCATCGTTACCTTAAGGCCAAAAGTTTATTTTTCTTTTGTCTATTTTTTGATCACAGGAGGATAGTCCTTCCCTGGAATTACAGCCGATAATATTAGGTCGGGAAAAAAGTCTTTTCGCATTACACTATGTATGAACTTGTAATAAAATCTCTTTGGCTTCAAGAATCACAAATGTGTACACTGTTCATTGGTTTCTTTCAGTGAGCTCGTGAGGTACCCAAATATCGAGCTTTTCTGTGTAGAGAAAATATTTTATTGCAAGTTCATACATACTATAATGCAAAAAGATTTTTCCCCGTCCTAATATAATCAAGACCTCACGATCAGCAGTCGGATACACAACCACCTACAGAGACAGTTTATAGGTATAATATTAATTTAAAATCAATAAAAATAGCATTTTCCGCAAAACGACACTATTCAAAGATCTAAATGGTACCTATTTTGAATCTAATGTCCACCTTCTATGCATATCTTAGTCATCTTACGTCATAAAAGATGAGCAATCTCCATTCATAGTTCAGAAAATCATATTTCCAATGACCAGAAAATGTATGAAGTCAGAGCAAATAACGCGGTTTAGCTAAAACCCAGATCTAAGCTGTTATTGGCATTGCAAATAAAGGTGACTGAGAATTGATGGAAAATACCACACGAAAAACCTACTGTATACATTTTTTTTCTTTCCATTTTTGTTCATTGACGCATGAGATTCGACAAACATACTATTTTGAGGTTTACATGATAATGAATCTGTTAAACGGTATTTTTAAGCATAAATTTTGGTTGGTTCTTTTAATAGCGGTGACGGAATTACCGAAAATTTAAAAGTTGTGTAATATGTTGTTTCCGTCTTTTCGTGTGGGAAATCCGATGTTTTATTTTAAAATGTGAAAGCTTTCTTAACGAATAAAGGACGATTAGCTTTGATAGCAAATGTAAGTAAGTATATTGGAAGATGATCGCTGAACTAATGCGTCGTTTTTACCATGCTTTCCTTTTCACAATTGTACTGACTGACTATAAATTTAATGTCAGATTTAAGTTTAAAAAAAAACAGTAAAAAAGTACACTCTGTAACATAACAATGACTCAATATTCTTAGTATTTGCCTAAGTATCATTAAAGATAATGCAACAAATATAATTAATTAATTCTTTTTTGACCACATATCTTTCTCAGGTGTTTTATCCATACCTAATTTGAACTGGTTATAAAACCACAAGACTAACTTTAGAACAAACACATTACATTATCAATGATCTTTCACATAATTTATTTAAAGCAGTCATCCGATAAACCACAAAAATACATTAAGTGCATATCTTTTAGTTCTGTTTTCGTCTCGGAATTAGAACATAAAGAATAAATTCTACAATTCTAGATTGTTCTATAAACTTGAAATAATTCGACTAGACTAAATTAAACGCAAAAAGATGACGCTCTTTTGCTATCAAAACCTTTTTTGTAACAAAAGGTGAGATTTAATTAAGTATTTGCGATTTGTTTTTCTATATTTGATTCCCTTAACCACAATTTATTTGCAATCTTTTGTAGTAAAAAATGTGGAGGATTTTTCTTGAAATTTAGAACAGGCTTAATTTTGAACGCTTCACACAGTTGTACACGTAAACAATATTTACAAAGATACGTGTACACATATACACCATTGTTGGTGTCTTAAGTAGAATTTCATATGTCCAAACAAATAATTCAGTGAAGTATGAATTGATATCTGAACATTTTGAATATATTATTAATACTTTTTGGCACTGTTGTAAAAACAAACTTTTATAAAGATACCTATTATCCTTTCAAGTTTGCGTCATTACCAAATTTTCCTCTCTATAGGTGACATAGGTACCTACAGGAAATGTCATATTATTATTATAATAATATATGTAAAATAACGTAGTACGAATAGACAGGTTTTTTTATCTAAATCTAAAGATGAAGGAAAACATCGTGATCAAAACCTTGCATGTCTAAAAATTTTGGACTTTTTTCGACGGCATACAAAATCGCCTAACCGCATTGGACCAGCGTGGTGGACACAAGGCATAATCCCTCCCGCATTCGGGAGGAGACCCTTGCCCTGCAGTGGGGCAGCCACGGGGTGAAAGAAATTAAAAATGCTTTATTTCATATCGGTTCTATTCCTAAAATCTCTGCCTGAGTTAAAAGTTACCAACCTGCATAGATGTGTAAAATACTTCAGAAAGTTAAGAAGTTTTCTCAATAATTCTACAGAATGCCTATAATTCCAGATACGTCACGATGTTTACAGACAAGCAATTACTTGAACGTTTTCTCATTAATATGATTCAAATTAGGGGAACAATATTCGAAGTACGTCAATCCATTACTAATGTGGAACAATTAAATAGGTAATTAATAGGTCGAACGTTAGTGACTTTGTGAGTAAAACGTGAATCATTTTGAGCTATATTTACTTTCTATTGTGGCAGGTGGGTTTTCATGTACGTATCGGTATTTTGCTTGGTTTTAAATAGGTATTTTTGACTGTATTAGTGACGTGGTGGGATTATTTTGGTTGCCGCATGAGCCATAGTATTATTTTAGATACTCGCTGAAAGGAGCTTTGTAATTGTGTCAGATTTTGAGGTCACAGACCTCTGTACCTTGGTGAGGAAATAGAACCCTCAGCCCTGCTTTCTTACTTATTTGTCATGTCAGTCTACTATCCCACTGGTTTCATGTATTAGTGTAATAAAGGGTGAACCTGTGAATACATCAGGCTAAAGAATCTCATAATTTTCGAAAGAAATAAAAAACCACGTATGAAACTATTCAGATAATAGATATTTATATTTAGTGCAAACTTGACTGAACAAAAGGTGCTTTAAGTAATTTCATTAACATCACTCTAGTTCACAATATTTCCTATACAAATATGGCCGGTTTGTTTAGCAATATTTCGTCATTTGGAAAATGATCTTAGTCACTATGACGCTAAATGGTGAAATAATCTGTTTTTCAAATAAATCACCTGAACGTTAGAAGTCTACTGACGCATCCCTTTGTGGCTGTTTCTGGCAACGTCAGAAGTGGGTCAAACCAGGATGTGGCTGAATTCATAGAGTTGGTTGCATGAATAATTAATAGGCTAAATATTTTTTTCACAGCTTAAGTAGGTAGTTTATTAGATATGTATGTGTGAGTATCTTATGTTTATAGTTGTTCGAATTTAGACGCTGACGGACTGTTAGTTACAATTATTTTGCAATCGATGGCTCTGACTGAAATACACGTTATTGAAACTATGCTTCACTTAGTATTTTATAAATAAATTGACTTTACAATAAGAAATGAATAGAGCCAAAACACAACTTCTTCTATTAACATTAATGCAAATTTGAAAAAAGTTTTACATATTAGTCTACTTTATAATCGTCAAGGTCTACAAAAAACCCCCGTGATAGCTAATTTACATCACACTACGGAAACCACGTTGAAAATTGTCCCACAATCTTATAACAGTATTTAATTTTACTTAATTAGTGATATACCGTATCAAGTCACTTAACGAACACTAATATCACAGCGCAAACACGAAACAGGTTATGAGAATTACGTAAATGTATGTTTATCACAAATTTCTCAGAAACAGCTGATCCGCGTTAAAACAAGGGCCTGATTCCTGATGACGTGAACATTCAAGGTCTGTTAATTGGAATGTAAACAATGCATTTATAATTCACTTGGAATTCCCTTTAGGTTTAATTTATGACTAGTAGTTACTGTTTTAAGAAACGATGATTAATTTAAATGGCTTTATATGGATGTGGTAGAAAGGACTATATAAATGTAGCTATTTGGCTATTCTTTAGTCATAGGTAGAGTTTACACAATATTATGTAAAGTCTTATTCATTTTTACTTTTAATTTAAGAGCTGTTATTATGAATTTTTATACACCAAGCCTAATAACAAATGATTTTTTTACCCGCAAGTCCCAAAGTCTAAAACCGTAGACCAAAATCTGATTAACTCAATAACATGATAATTGCGCATATAACGTTAAAGAAAACTACATTTAACATTTCATTATTCTTAGTCTGACCCTGGTCTATTTTTTCAGCATTTAATTAGAACAAATAGAAATAGTGAACTGTATAACTATGAATAAATGTTTAATTTAAACATTACCTTAGTAACTAAACTAAAATTATAAGTAAAATGGTACTTTCTTTAATTAATTTGGACACCGTTTTTATATCGCTTTTAAAACCTTCAAATATAACATTATAACGAATAGTATAAAGTATAGAAAAAAATACCTGAAACGCCCTACTAATTACTTTTTTCTTGTAAGTCTAGATTGGTGTAATTATAAATAAATCCTAGTTAAATAGATCTTACACTGGCTTCTGAGAAATCATCGTAATTACCTTTTTACTTGAAGTAACGAGTGGATAATTTGTTTCACATTAATTAATTTTATTCAAATGTTTTTTTTTTGTAAAAAGGCAATTCTGTATTTTTATCATATTCTAGTTCTTGGCGAAACATTACAGAAAAGGTTAGCTCTATATTTAATTAAGAATACAAACAGTGTGAAATTATAAAAGATTCTGGCATTTTTTAAATTAAAAAGCATGTTACATCTATCACGACGACAGATTTTAAAACTAATACGATAGAGCAACATTGTACCTACGTATTATAAAAATTCACTTTAATTTTATAACTTTAATTACGGAAAAAAATAATCTCATCCTTTTCTAACCATTTTGATAATTTATTTCCAGAGCGTTCTATTTAATAATTAGCATATATTTAGAATAAGTCTCTGATAACAAAATTATGGCAAACTTATTACGATTTTAGTAAGTATTTCAGTGATAAAATCTTTAAATAGAATTATCACTTGCCTATTTAATTATAATTGAACAAATAATAGGGTCACTTGTTAAGCAATAAGAATATTTTGATATTCCTGTCACACTGACACATATTGATTACAGTATCATTCTATTTTAATCGAGAAGTTATGAAACTGTACCTACAATACATGTTTACAAATCTCAAACGCTTAGTCAAAATAAACTTTATCACAAAACAAAATAACTCAAAAAAATTACATCACTATCATTAAAAAATAACAACACAATAATTGAGTTAGAAAAACCAAGTTACATCACTAGTTTAAAAAATAACATAACAAGCAAAACGGATGTAAACATTACTCTACATAATACAACAATTTCCCGCGTAGTACAACTTTTACAAAAAAAAAGTCCGTCAATGACGTGCCTATGTCCATCATAATAAAATAACCAATTAATTGACATCAAAACAAAAAGCCGCTATGACGTCTGACCAACCAGTGGGTTGAACTGCGGTGACCTGCGCGCACGCACCACGCCACTTTATATAAAGAGAGTGGGAGGTGGCTTCACTCAGTATTGATTGTGAGCTCTTAGCGAACAGACGTGTCAATAAACTTAAACAAAAACCTTCAACATTTATCAAGATGTACACAAACCCTTTTGAGAGGAAACACTCTTCGTTGAGGCAGGCCCTTGACCGCTTCATCAGAGGCGAAACCAGGCTGAGTTTTAGAAAGAAGACGGATTTGTCCAAGTCTACAAGCAGCAGCACTTCATCAGTTGCATCTTCAACCATGGACTACAAACCTAAGTTCAATGAGAAGAGATGAGGAGAGCAGTGCATGTGTGTTGTGATAGTGAAATAATCGTGCCAGATCGACTTACTAATAAGGTTGGTATTTGTGCTGTTATATTTCAAATACGGAGACATAATGCAGGCATTCATTTTCCACTAAAGAAACATATGTAGAACAAAGTATTAGTCTGTAACTTGTAATCAGATAAGTGCCATCATTATGTTTCCACTCTAGAATAAAATAGTCTTAAGTCTCAATCTTTCGCTTATTTGAAAAGTCTTTTAGACACTGGAGAGCAATTTGAAGCTTTTAAAAATCGTTCTCAATTTGTCCAATCATGAGGGGTCAAAGTAATTGAACTCGTTTCGGGCGTATCACTTAAAGCAGATTAATACCGTATTCAAACAATTAAGCGTTTGTTTTGTATTCAACAATTAGTTTTAATCGTCTCTTTTTCATTTGGGTAACCAATTTTCTGTATAAGCAAGCCTTTTGTAAACATAGTCAAAGTTATCACGCCCAAAAATTATTACTAAGGGAAATAGTATCAGAATAATATATAAATGACAAATTTAGTTAAACTGAACTATCACGACTTCGTGTCATTGAACAAAATTTTCGCCAAGAACAGAATAGTAATTTCATTTGATAATGTTTGTAATGCAATGCACTTAGAAATAATCACGTTTTAAGCTCGTGAGTGCTTTTTAATCTTAGAGAATGAAGCGTAGATCAAATGTTCAGATAAATTAAAGTAAATTGAATGATAACATGTGAATCACGAGTTTCAATATTGAAATAACTAGAATATGAGTTTGTTTTGTAGAATATATAGAATTTTAGATATCATTTTGTATATAAATGCACACAATGTCCAATTGAGCTGCGGTTATAATGGCCGAATATTAATTGTTGTATGATTGAAATATAATTCGCAAATGATATCTATTCAATGACAAAGCACATATTGGCTTCTAAAATACATATTATTTAAATATATAATAGGGTTCTATATACAATTCTATATGAATGAAACTAGTTAAATAAACCTTGCATCTAGTTAGCAGTCTCCATAACGGTTGCTCTGAAATTTTAATAGAAAGTCTACAATAAGTTATTTTCTTTGCTCACAGGTCGGACAGAACCGGTCTAACGAACACGTGAAGTTGGACAACCTGTTGGACAACGGATTTGAAGTCCAAACAAGATTGAGAAGTTGCTGCTCCAAGATGTTTATATGATCCAATAAAGATTATATTTTATTGTTAAACTTACGTTTCATTTTCGGTTAAGTTCCATTACACACACCACACTCAGTAAAACACTAGAATACATTAACACAGTTTTAAAAGATTTATAACGCTCTTCAGAGCTTTAATTTTTTAATTCAAAAGTAAAAACAATACTATTTTTTCTTACTATACACATTCCTTATCTAAATTATAATATTGGCATACAAAAATCAGCAAATAAAAAAGTAATCAATATTCTATTCATAAAAAGAATACGCCACGTGTATTCTTTTTTCTCTATACTTTTTAAGTCAACCAGCATTCCACGTTTAAAGCTCATGATTCTAACCAGTCAGTCGTCCTTTGATACAGTAGGTAAGGCAATTTCAAACCCGTTTCAAAATCCGATCTAATTTACATAAGAGATTTTCACACCGAGATCAAACAGGTTGTTGGCAGATTGAAGTTAGCTACAGTTATTATTCTCTGAAGGTTAATATTATGTTCACATATTTAAAAAGAAAATGTTCTAAATTGATGAAGTCATTCTGTCTATGAAGTTGGTTTTTCGCTTCAATTTCGCCGTGTCATCACACTGGCCAACATTATTGTAAATACCACAAATAAGACTGTTAACGCTAAGTAGTAAGTAAACTACATTACCAGTAAGCGTACCATGTCTAGTTTACGTCAAATTTAATGGTCACTGTTCAGTACACTGCTGGTTCAACGTAACGTGATAAACGTTATAATCTTAGGAAGAAAGCGGTGTATAGCACCGTGTATAGCATAGTGCTTTTCACATAGCTGGGAACTGAGATACACTATAGCCAAAAAAGCTTAAAAAAAAACTGCTTCATATTTTTCAAAAAAGTTTTTAGGCACTATGGCCTGATTAGACTCTAGAGGAAATCCTTAAAGTAGTGAAGTAATGGGTTAAGTATTGTACGCGCACGTGCTACAAAAAATAAACAACTTATTTCTGAAACACTCAAGCAATTGACAGCCATTTGCGACATTCCACAATTAAATAAAAACGCTTAATAGATGTGACTTGCTTGTTCTAATATTAGCTATTTAACCTTCAACCGAGACATAAAAAAAATAACGCATAAACAAAAGTCACAGACATCTATGAAATCACTTAACCTCTCTATCAAATGACAGTTGATATGTGACAAATAAAATTGACAACTGATTTGTTTACATCTTCATGACCTGCAACATACTATCAATATTAATATATTATTGGCAGCTAATTTATACGTTTGATGAGATAAAGACTAAGTAAAGAAACTGTACGCTTTTGCCCTTGACCGGGCGTTTTATCGAACAAAAAGATTTCAGTGACCCTGCTCCGGAAATTGACCCCGGCTAAGCGGTTAGCTTACTCTGCTATCAGAATGAAAATAAATAGGAGCATCAATAGTATAGTTCAACAACTCAGTAGAGAGTTTTCTATGCAAGGTTCACGGTTAGCAGAGGTATACAAAATTCAACATTTAAAACATCAACGTATATGCAGCAGGTGACCTGTTTGATACAGCTACTTAATTATGAAATGCACAGAAGTCTTAATTATCATCAAGATAAATGGCTCTGTAATAAGTTACTGTTCTATTGAAGTCCAAAACTATTTTAACTACAATACATATACATGTTCGAACAATATAAATATTTAATACCGGTTACAATTATTTTTTACCCCATTTCTGTCCCACTGCTGGGCAAGGGTCTCCTCCCGAACGAGGGAGGAATTAGGCTTTGAGTCCACCACGAAACAAACCATCGACCACTTGGGTGGGAGGTGTCACTTAATTATGTCACTCAGTTATCACGGCGTCAAAAAAATTTTGTTAATTTATTTTTATCACTTCTGCTACATATAAATAAATAAATATAAATAAATATTATTGGACAACTCACACACGGTCATTTGATTCCAAACTAAGCAGAGCTTGTACTATGGTAACCAAATAACTGATAAACATACTTATATACTTCTAAATACATACTTATATAGATAAATTGACAACCAGGCTCAGAACAAATACTCATGCTCATCACACAAAGATTTGTCCCGGGTAGGATTCGAACCCACCACACGCGGCGCTACGGTTGTTGCGGCGAGGTGACCGCTTAAACCACTGCGCCAAACGTGCAGTTAAATATATTCCGAAACCATAAATTACAGCTAAATTAATGACTTGTTTACCTTTTACAAGGCCTAGCTTTATAGTCAGACAAATAAAAAGTCTCCAATCAAATAAATAAAGTCACAAGTGGCTGTAAAATTGCATTGAACTCAACGCAGCAAGAAATTGACAACTCAATTGTTTTAACCGCGCTAATATGCGAGGTCGTGAACTTGGTGGGAGAATGTTTTTGTTTCGTTATTTTTTTTCTCACTGTCTGCTTATAACGTTATTTTAATAACGCCTGAATTGACAGTTGGGTCGAAAGTTTTCATTTCAGTACAAATATTTTACGTGATGGATAAAATATGTAATATTTGAGTAGCGAAATGTTAGATCTTTTAAATACATAGTTCTTTATAAAACTGTTGGGGTATTTTAGAACATAATAATATATTTATCATTAAATAATAGCACTTTGGTCAACGTTCTATAAAATTAAATAAAAATGTGCCCATAGCGTAATTTCATTTTGATCATTTTGGTACTCAAATATATAAAATACCTGATATATAATATTTGGTTTTCAAATGACCTTCAAACCAAAATTTTTAAGTTATCGCGAGAATACATAAGTTATTCAAAATTCAAAACATTTTTTTCATATTAATTTGTTAGAGTTAATAAATTAATTCTTAATTTTTTATGAACAATCCTAATACAAAGTTAATGATTACTAGTCTTTGGGAATTCCAGCCGGATCTTTTATGTTAACATATACTAATAAAAAACTATTTATCGATTAACGGCTTGTTTCAATAACATTATTGACAATATGAGTGATGAACCAACTAGTTTTAGTTGTCTTTATTTTTATACTAGCTGACCCGCGCAACTTCGCTTGCGTGACCAAAGAGTGAATGGGTCATAATTTTCCCCGTTTTTGTAACATTTTTCGCTGCTATTCCGCTCCTAATGGCCGTAGCGTTATGTTATATAGCCTATAGCCTTTCTCGATAAATGGTCTATCTAACACTAAAAGAATTTTTCGAATCGGATCAGTAGTTCCTGAGATTAGCGCGTTCAAACAAACAAACAAACAAACTCTTCAGCTTTATAATATTAGTATAGATTAAGTATAGATTATACATATCAATGTAACAGATTTGCTAGATAAAAACAACACGAGTCTCTACTTTGTGCGACAGCAGCAGTCAGTGTAGTGTTTGCCAAATGCAGATTTGTCTAAAACCATCGGCAATTTTGAAATATATTTTTACCATTCGAACATTTTTTGCTATTAGGTTCATTTGAAATCAGCATGATTGAATATTAATTTTTTACTAAATATAATTACAATAATTAAGCATATTAGTATCCATGGGCATTTTAAGCTTCTTTGGTTTGACAACAAACTACTTTATCTACTTAAAAAAACAGCAAAGATCTAAGCGTACATGGGGAATTAGTGACATGCAGCGGAAAGCGACTATGGCTTATTTATACCATTCAAGTACATCAATATTGCTTGAATAACGTTATCAGACGATGAAAAATTAACGTTTTCTAGTTAGCAACAACCAAGGCATATATTTAAAGTCCTGCAAAATGTTCACCTAACAAAAACTAACGTATGAACGTCACGCAACCGGTACAGACTTTTTGTCTAGTGTCAAAGTTCTATAGCCGAACCCACTTTATTAATATCTTAGACGTCAATATTTGAAAAAAGTAACAAATGAGTGGTCTTTAAAAAATATTCTTAATGGCCCTGGTTTTGATCTGCTGTAATTTATAATTTGTAGTTAGCTAAATTCGCTCGTGTCTATTTTTTATTTTTTTTTTGTTCTCTACTAGTTTTTCATGATCCATTTTTTACTTTAGTAAGATAAAAATTAGGTATATTATGTTTTTAATCATTGCCTGTAACCGCCAATAAGTAAACAATACTAGAACGAAATTGAAACGAAGATGCGATGTAGTTAAGCCTCCGCACACAATTTTGTAAATCAAATCCCGCTTGGAGCAATGCAAAGTATTTGTTTAATATAAAAACTATTATACTTTAGCTGGACTTTAAAATGTGTAGCTATACATAACGAAGCTCTTCTTGATATTTAATAAAAAGGCCTTTCAATGCCAAGAAATACATAGGCGTAAAAATGTCTTTAAAACCACCATTTTAAAACAACTCGAGCAAATTTCCTCTTCGTACTTCCTTAGGTATATACACACAAGCCCTACAACCTCACAATATAATATACAGTTGCCATTTCCTTCCTTAGAATCTGTTGTTACAGCGCAAACGATTTACCTAAGCCGTTATGCAAAGTTTGCTAACGTTAATACCTTGACGCCATGATAGTTGTTTACTTAGAGTACTCTTACATTCATCATTCAGTGGAAAGGTAATTAAGGATAAGAATTGTTCTTTTAACTGCAGCTTTACTAAACAAGATACGATTTAGAGGTGTGATCCGGTATTACAAAGGGATACAAGTATTAATGAATAATAGAATACGGGAATTAACGCGAACACGCATCTTACCTTAAAATGCGTAACGTTTCGGCGCAGGTTGCACTCGCCGTGGTCCCAGGCTGACAGTAAAATGCGTGTTCGCGTTAATTCCCGTATTCTATTATTCATTAAACATGCAACGCAAGTGTTTAAAGATTAGGATACAAGTATATAAGAAAGGATCATAATTATTAGTATCTGTAGTTGCGAATAACAGCATAGAGTTTGGTAATGTGCCTGTAGCATATTAATGGGGATTGATCTGAAATTAAAATTACTTTTTAAAAGAATACAATCTTTAATTATTAAAAGAGAGTGTCGTCAATATTTTTTTACCTTTGGGTGTAAAAGTCTATGTAGAATATTTCCAAGAAACGACTGAACTTTCTAGCCTGCAGTTTCGCAGTCGTAATTTATTGCCAACCTAGATTCAGATCTAATTCACACTTTGGTGTGATAAACAAGTGTTTGCTTTATATCAAGACCATCAGTCTTTACATACATTATACGTAAACCTGCTTAAGTATGTATTATTGTCTTTATAAATCATTGTGGTTCAATGCTTGTTATTTGGACGATGATGGATTAAAGATAACCCTAAGAAATAATAAAAGTATCATAAACTGTGTTTATCTCTAATCTAATAAAGGTCTTTAACTCTTCTCGTCTTTAAAACATACTGAGTTACAATAGCAGTGAGTAGAAAACTACCGGTTAACATCGATGTCAAGGATACATGCATTCAGGTTATAACACGCACTTGTTAACTGTTGCATTGTTACACGCGAACATATGTCTATGCACTTCAAGACTATAGTACAAGTACATAATATACATATATGTTTTGCTTTGCGTCCCGCATCGGTTTCATTTTAAATAGAATAACTTTATTTATGAAACATGGGTACTAAAATGCATCTACGCATTTCAAAAGCTACATAAGAAAACCAGTGTGATATGTCCAAAATTATTTTTATTAATTATACTGAGGGTGGCATCTTCCATCTACTATGTGATTAAACTATTTAAAATAATAATCCTTATAATCCAGTTATAGTGTTTGTAGAATTTTCGGTAAAAGTAGGTAAAGGCAGTTTTCTTAATTCAGTTAGTTTCCTTTCATTATTTAATAATTTTTAATAAACAAACTCACAAAAATGTTCTTTTTTCGTAAGTTATTCCGTTGACTTACACTGTGTTTTGAGTATAGAAATACAGATTAATTTTACGGCTATGATGCGAGATGTATTTATGACTCAGACTACAATTATTTATTCTGTGGTATAAGTGAAATTTAAATTGAGAGACTAAAGCGTTGCTAATCCCTTCAATTTCTCTTAGACTTTAGTTTGTTATATTATCTGAGACATTTATTTATTTGGTAGCTTAGCTTTGATATAACACAAACAATATATGTATAAGAATATCTACTTTAGTTTTATCAATAAGGGTTATGCTGGTTAACTCTCAACGATCGAATTCAAAATTACACAGAAAATTTTTGACGTAGGCTCGAAAACTACACGATTGAAATCGCATACGAGTGCTGAGCGTAAGCTGTTGTTTCTGTAGCTAGTGAATTGTAGCCCAAAACTTCCACACGGAGCTCTTTGAAGTTCAATGGGACCATAAATTAATCTGAACCTTTCTCATACTAACGGTAAAGTCAAACCTTTCTTAGTCTTACTCGTCATTTATTATCATTTTGAAAGATGATGCATCGATTATGATTTATGAACGCGGATCAACAAAGAAAGACCCCAAAACAAACTAGGTACATTCCTTACACTCTGCCACCTCTCATGGGAACAAAAACCATAGACTCTGAAAGACAAATATTTCCAAGGCATGGGCATTTTTTTCATTTTTTTTTTTTATTAAAGACATCAGGATGAAAACTTGCAAGTCAATAAAATTGATTAATACATTAATTGAAGGCATGCAAAGTCCCCAACCCGCACTTGGTAAGCATGGTAAACTCAAGGCCTAAGCCTTCCCACGTTTGGGAGAAGACCCTTGCCCAGCAGAGGCATAGTTATGGGTTAAAAAAAATACAAAATCCCGTACTCAGAAATGCTCTTGTGTAAATACACAAACATACAAACAACAGACACAAGGGACAGCCAGATCGAAAGCAACTATTTGTGGATCGCACAAATATTTGTTGCGTGTGGGAATCGGACCCACGATATTGCAGTATTAGTGCAAATCGGAAAACATCTTGATAATTATTATTATAATAATTTGAATAACGAGGACATAAACGACCTATCCCCGGTTTCTAAGGTACATTTAGCGGCAAGTTATGTATTCAATAGCGTTAAAACTCATACAAAAAAACTTAATTGAATAGATAAACTACCGTTAAATGTACTCAGAAACCGGGGGCATGTCATACGTATAATGTAAAGCAGTTTTTCATACATTTACACTATCTAGTTGCTAATGTTTCAAATCATAATTATATTATTTGACATAGATATTGTTGGGGGCTTACTGCGCCTTTCTCTTTTAGATAACATTTATTTTTCTGACGCAAATGAAAGTCCTAACATCGCGATAGATATTTAAATGTATTTGGTTTCTTGTGGAAGGTCATGAACTAACAGCTGTGATTGACATAACGGTTAAGTACTCGTAGAGAGCCATGAAGCCATCTATTCATCTCACTAGTAGTTCCACAAGAGCAAGCTCTATTATCAATAAAACTAGGTACTTGTACTTTTTATTAGTTATTGCCTTTAGGTATTCACTGACAGTCTAACTCAGACAAAACCAAATAGGTGTAGCCAGTAGTAAAATTATGTGATTTTTACAAAGTTATATAGATAAGACATAAATACTGAACGAAATGACATAATATATATTTTACTATTATCTATTCCGTAGTATTAGTAGACGACAAGCCATAGCAAATATATTTATTGTTTGTTATAACGGTATGAAAAAGATGAGCAACAATGAACGAATAGTAACAAGTGGTCGGAAAAGTCATGATGTTATCATGTTGCTTTATGTTGCCCCACAAAAATAAACTACGGTGAATGGTCTATACTGTAACACAATAAACTTTATCTCAATAATAAAGTTGTTAAACTGAGTTATTTGTTTAAATAGCTATCCTTTGGTCAATAAAATATACGGTACTTGCATGTGTTTTGTTATCCACCCTGACATTGTAAATGCGAAACTATGAATCTGTCAGTTTGTTACAATTTCACTGCTAAACTACTGATCCAATTTTGATGGAATTTTCGCAAAGAAACTGAAAATTCAGCATTAATATTGAAAACATTTATTAGGCTTCCTGAAGCGCTATTCTCTACAATTGGAATCATCAAGTATCGAAAGTTTCCCATTTAAATGTACTGCAAACTTAGTTTCTACGACGTCCGCTAGAGGCGCTGATCAGGTTTTCATACAACATTTTTCAATAGCTAGCCGGTTGTCGATACTCGATAGTAGTAAAAAATCGGGCTACAGTTTATCAGAAATAGATACTAATATGGTTAAAATAGGGAGTGTTAATCGCATGTAAATCCGCGCGGGGTCAGTATATAAAGTTCAACACGTTTATCTGTGTGAATCGCTTACTGAATTATAAATAGACTTGCAGTTAATACACAAACGTGTGGCTTGTAATGTGAGCAATAAAATATATGTAGTTTATCAGTTTGGTCGTAATTTACCTCAGATATGATTATATTGGCTAAAAATAATGTAGTTAAGGAGGAAAATCACGCCCGCTACCTCAAAGCGCTCTACTTTGGATAATATTATTAAGTGCTTAATACCCTATAAAGTACCTATAGTAGTACTAATAGTATTTTCTGCCACTATCGACTATCCACCACCGGCTATATATCGACAACTTTAATATGGAAATACGTACAGCGCGCCTAGCGGATGCCGTAAGAACTATTTTCAAAGAGTCTTCAGTCGAATAATTTTTCTATCATTGAACTAGTTACTGAAAGACTTTCTTTCAGTATCTAGTTCAATGATAGAAAAATTTAATAAAAAAAATATTATTAAATAAAAAATAAAATCGCATATTCTACTGATTGTACTAATCAGTAGAATATGCGATTACAGATCACTACGACTCTGGTTCCACAAGTGCTTCAAGCGATTTGATTTTCATGGAATGTTTTCAATTGTACCTAGCCCGGAATTTGGTTGCGTGCCTGCCGGTATATAACACTCGCCTTTTAACTCGGGACAAAGAATGTGAACAGCAAACCATGTCTGTATTTCGCACACCTCTGTCCTTTCCCTTGGGGTATAACAGGCTGAAATTCGTATAAATCATGACCGCAAAACATAAGGCTAAAAGTTCAGCCATTTATAACATAGCCAATCAAAATGCAACAATCAATCGAGCTGCTGTACTAAGGTATCATAACCCTGAAACGTTATTAGACCTACCTATGATTGTCCTGAACTGAGTCAACTTGATACGATCCGCTTCATAGCTAGTGCGATCGATAAACAATCAGCCATCTCCGGTTTGAATCGCATAACGCTGATATTATAGTAACTACAGATTGAATGCAATGGAATAATCATAATACAGAAGTACCTGAGTTGTCTTGTCTCTTCCTTCTAAGATAAAACATAAAGGGGCTGTTGCTTGTGCTATGTTTATAAAAATGATTAAATTTACTTTTTCACTGCGTGTTTTATCAACTTGTAACTAAAACCAGTAAGTAGGCAAACCAAGTAGCTTTCAAATGTCGCCAATATTGCTTGAAGAACTGATCAGCGCTCATAGCGTAGGTACTGCTCTTGAGCACATCTTGCGAGAAAAATATTTGTTTATTTTCAATGCTTAATTTCAGTAATTGTTAATTAAAAACGGGAATTGCAGTAATCCGATTAACTGTTGTAGTATTCGACTCATACGACACTATTTAAGGTTCCCTTTAACATTTTTTCTAATCATTGGAAGTTAACAGAGTTAAACTAACATATTATTAGTATATTCACATTTAGAAAAGATTGCTTGCTATGCGATACTTTAAGTAAGGCTTACTTAATTATCTAACCCTTCCTCTATACATTACTTTTTCGCTCCACACACCACACACACATCATCATAATATCCTACCTTTATAATCTACATTATAACACCCTAACCGTCTAATACTTAGATAATAGTGCAATCAACATAATTCGTGTCATATAAAAGTCATCAACGTCACAATTAAGACCACCACATTGACGTCAAGCCTTTGGAAAATGCCACAGAGTAAATTAATACCAAATCACACAAACCATTATTTGATAATATATTTAAGTAAGCTAATGTACAAACACATTTTCAAGTATCATGTTTGGTATATTTTTTTATCATGTAACGCATATTTTGTAAACATCGTTGAAATTATATTAAAATTAAATTATAAATGCAGTTATTGTGACAATCGATGATTTGCTATTAGTTTTCGTAACCGGTGTAGCGGTTTTCGAGATGCGCACACACAAATGAACTGCGATACTAGTTTGTATTTGTACATAATGTTTTGCTTGCAACTGTACGTAATATATAAACAGTAATAAACGTATAGTATACGTGATAATTATTACATTCAAGTGAGTTACGAACAAACATACTACAGTTTTAGATTTTATTAGTAGTAGTAATTCTCGGAAAATATTTGGTTGGTAACAAAATGATATTTTAATGTAAATTTTTATATGATTTTAATTACAACAAGATGTTAATAGCTTTCTTTGTGTACCGTAAATATTTAACTTGAAATAATTGTTTATTGACATTACATTATTTGATGAGGTGATATTCATTTTATCTGGTTTTTGGGTGAACCGGTAGTTTGACTTTTTTTCTTTGTTATAGGAAGTGTTATACAGTCGTAGCCGTTGAATGGCTTCACACAACAACTTTAAAGAATTTGTTATGTAAAAACTCTGCCTAAAGTCTCGTTAATCGTAAAAATAGCTTATAGATCATCAAATGGAGAAGTCATGTAGAGCTTATTTCTATAATAATATGTCTCTGGTCGTTGACCTTTAGACTAAGCTCTGATGGAAAAAAATCAAATAATCTGTAATACGTTAAGATATTTGTTGAAATAATTTTAGCAATAGAGCTTTTTTTAACCTATTGCTATCCCTGATGCTAGGCAAGGGTCTACTCCCGACCGAGAGAGGGCCTTCAACAATAATCAACAAATTTTAGGCATGCAAAGTTTCATCACGATATTTTCCTTCACTGTTAGAGAACAAGCGATCATTTGGCGATAGAGTTTCTGATTCTCAATTGTTTTATTCAGCATCCTATAATGTATTAAAACTTCAATTCAATAACTATCGTATCCGGCCCTTCCTATAATGATAAGCTAATTAAAATTCAAACAACTTCACACAACATCGCACAAATAACTCGATCTATTCACTTAACATACCTTAGATTACCCTTGAATAACCTTCGCATTTCAACCAGCTTTGACTCCGATGGTCACCATAAACAAATTATTTATTGAATCACTTTACATTTAAAAGAATGTACAAACGTATGTATGTTTATTTTTAGAAATATATTGATGATGACCCGCGCAACTTCGCTTGCGTCACATAAAAGGGAATATTATAGGTCATGTTCCCCGTTTTTGTAACATTTTTTTACTGATACTCTGCTCCTATTAGTCGTAGCATATAGCCTATAGCCTTCCTCGATAAATGGGTTATCTAACACTGAAAGATTTTTTCAAATTGGACCAGTAAGTCCTGACATTGACGCGTTCAAACAAACAAACAATCAAACAAACAAACTCTTCAGCTTTATAATATTAGTATAGATAAACACGTGCGAGGCAAGTTACTTTTTTGTTTAGAGGCAAAAAGAGGACTTGCTAAAACTCGTGCGAAATACAGGGTGTAAACGACGGTTAACCGAAAGCTTCAGTGTTAATTTTGTGACACTAAATGCGCGAAATTTACTTCAACCATTTTTCTCGGAAATGATTGGTTCCCGAGTTAGTCATTTTTGAGCATTCAATGTATAGTGAACAACGCGATATATCTCCGCGCATGCCTACGAGATTTCTGGCGGCGGCGGCGCGCTGAGCGACAACATGTCGCGACGCGTCGTAGGTATCAAAATCAAAATCAAATCATTTATTCATTTAGGTCAAATGTTGACACTTACGATAGTCGTTACAATTACTGAATCTACCACTAGCTCGGAAAGGGGGTAGAGCCTTATGAGAAGAGCTAGCGAGAAACTCACGGCCACTCTTTTCAATCGCCAAAAGTTTTACAATGTGATTGATACAATAATTGATCATGCGAGGAGCTGCCAACAATCAGCGGTACGTACGCGTACCACCACGTCTATGCGCTCACTAGTATGTATTATTAGATAACAATCTCATGTATCGTTTATGGTAGGTATCGTAAGTACGCTCGTATGTTACAATAGCTCATAGTAAAATTGTAAGTAGGTAGATACCTACTTGGCTTACGTGAAATCAAACAATAATAGCAAAATGTAACCAATAATAAGAAAGTGCTAAAACGAATTGTTATCAATGTCTATCAACACGCAATTACCTGGTGTATGGCGAGAGTTTGAGTAGGTACCTTTGGATCCGGACGTACAGGTGCAGAGCACGCCGTGCACTTCCACGTGCTTCACCATACATAGCACATCAACATTTCTTCCTATTTACGAACACAACTGCACTTCGAAAACAATAACAACAAAAATAATAACAATAAAAACACTAACAACTCAAAACCGAAACAATAACAAGTAATAATAAACAATAGTTCACACACGACACGACGAATAGGACATAACGAACGACACCGGTGAAGAGCTTCCGTCTTCCGCGAGCGAATTGCTCGAACTATCAAAGAGAGCCGCCGGCGCGGGCGCCTCTCCGCTCACTCGCGCCGCCCCTCGCCCGCGCCACCCGCTCCCTCCGCGCCGTCCGTGCGCGCGCCGCCGATTTGGTGACGAGCGACGAGTTAGGATCCCAGCGAGAGATTAGATTGAATAAAATATTGATGTGGCATTAGGTACTATTTTTACTTGTCACAGTTGTTACTCGTTGCATTGTAGTTTTATTCAAATACCGAATAACATTACAAACATTATTGATGTAAGTTTAAAATACCTACTTTGATATTTAATAACATAAAATCAGATTAAAGTAAATAAAATAAACACGAAACGTTTATTTAATTAAACCATAAAAAATGTAGGTACATAACAATGATAACAATCAATATCCATTAATATTCTTATCAGAGAAACTAACTTATCATAATTCATTATCCCCGGAGAATTACTTAGCATTCATTTTGTCGCATCCCATCTATGTAACATCCACGCGCGGTCGCGGCGTCACGCGTCACTACGGGCATCTACTTTTCGAGTCGCACCGCGCTTGTATGAATGAGCGTGTAAATATCGAATAGAATAATAAGTTTGCAAGAACAAATAGAACAAAGCGACAATACTTGTTAAATTGTTTATTAGAGATTTTTATAGCGCTAAAGAATATCAATAGGATTTTTTGTCGTTCTGTATGTATTTGTACGTGTAATAATAATAAGATATCACACATTTTAAATCTTATTAATGTACCTTTTATCGGAGAGCGGGATAATTATGTCATTTTCATTTTTAACATAGAAGAACAAATACTAAGTAACGCTGCATACTAGTGAGAGTGAGGCTGACAGCTGTGTGCGTAATCGTGTCTGTGTGGCGCGCGTAGGTACGTCGACCATCGCGGCCGGCCGCCGCCGACGCGGTGTCGTTGGCCGCGGACAGCTGATAGCGAATTTATACGTTGTTTTAATCCATTGCTGTTTTTTGTGAAAAACAGTAATATGACGGATTTTTTCTCATATTCATGTTGCACTGTGTAGTATTAACGAAATAATACCGAAAAAAAATAAAAAAAACGCATTAAAAATCGGAAAAATCATGAAAAAAGCGATGAAAATTTTCAACGCCATAAGCACCAGAATCATGTCTAGAATCATTTTTTTTTCGTTTTCGGTAGCCTGTCTGTTACACCCTGTATATCTATCTACATTAAAAATAACAAAATACTATACTACAAAAAGCTGGAAACGATTTTGTTTGTTTGATTTGAACGCGCGAATGTATAGTACCTCGTTCAATACGAATACAATATAAACGTTAGAGATACGGCAGAATACTGAAAATGCATTTGATTAATGTATCCGAAACTACTTGAACATTTTCAAAACTTATTAAACATCTAACGTTCTCCCTTCTACGTTCCTTTTATATTAAGATGTTTTTGATACTAAAATTCCATTGCAAGAGTCATTATTTCAAAAATCTAAGGGCTGCTGTTGACCCTGAAACCACTACTACTAGTCTCTAAACATAACAAGAAGTTTCTAAAAAAATTGCCACTAATGCTAATTAATTAATTTATTTATTTATTAACTTCATATACAAATGCTGGTTACCTATCTTAAACCCGAATTTTAAAATTCCGAACATCATAATCCAGAAAACGATTGGACATTTTATCAAAATCCCGAATTTTAAAATTCCGAAGTTTTATTTGCCATACAATCGCAACTCCAAATTTCACTTACCCATTTATTCATTTGTACGATGTTTCAGAATCCAGACACACGAAATCTAAATGCACAAAATCCAGGTGACCGTAATCCATATACTAGAAAGCCCGATGTTTTAAAACACAGATTTTTGAATGTCAAATAATTGAAATCCAGATTTTTTAAATCAAGATTTTTCAAATTCAAATAAACGATATCCAGAAAAACTAAATCCATGTATTTTAAATCCGGTAATATAATATTAATGTACTAAATTTTGTTCGGTATTTTAGTAATCTGGCAACATAAATCAGTTTGTTTATTTAAAGGTACGTAGTTCTAACCTAATCTACTGAATCGAATTTGACACTTATATCTGTATCTAATGGGCAAGCAAAACAAAAGCGAGTCGGTTCTGGCACTCGCCGGCCGCTGCCGCGGCACGCTCGCTTCGCTCGCTCGGCTCGTGCGGGGGGTCACAGTTCTAACCTTTTTTTTTTTTTTTTTTTTTTCGTCAGGAAAATGCACTACTGCATGTCCCGCCCCAGGGAGGATAGCGGGGGTCTGTCGGGCTCTCCCGCCGGCAAGGCGTTCCGGCTGACTTGGGCATACCGACTAAAAACCTGACGGTGTTCCTTCTGCGGTCACCATAACGTGGCCAGGACGCGGTACCTCCGATCGGATACTCCGCGTCCCAGCCGGTGACAGCCCGCTTTGTATGCGGACCCTACTTCGAGCGGGGGCAGGCACGAGGATTGCCCCCCCCCCTAGCTCTCCACTTCAAGGGGGTGTGCCAGGAACACACAGCGCACTCCCCACCTCTCGGACCTGTTCCCTGTCCAGGCGACGGAGCGTTCCGCCTCCGCCGCCCACAGGTCCGCGTCACGGGGGCCGGAGATCATCCCGGCGCCTACGACGCCCAGTGCGTCTTGCGCGGGAAGGGAGGGGAGCGTTGATTTCCCGCTCCCGTTCCGCCGCCTCTTTTGCGGATATAACTTCCTCGCAGAACGAGGCGACGGCCGACCACGCTGCCTCGCTCCCGACCATGGACAGAACCACGGCCGAGAGCGAGAGGTCGCTCCCGACTACCCCGGTCAATTGACGGCGCTGCGACGACCAAGCCTGGCAGTGTGCCAGCGTATGCAGCGCCGTATCGGGGCAGTCACCACAATGATGGCACCTGGGCGTCTGCTCACGGCCTATGCGACACAGGTACTTGCCGAAACAACCGTGTCCGGTCAAGACCTGCGTCAGCCGGTAAGTGAGCGCGCCGTGCCCTCTCTCCAGCCACTCCGTGACCGCCGGCCGCACGGCCTCGATGGTAACGAGGCCGGCGCTGGGGTTCTCCAGTCGCCGCTTCCACGCCGCCAGGACATCTTGGCGGAGCTCTGCTCTCCGCGCCTCCACTTCTTGAGGCGCTGGCAGTGAGCCTCCACCTCGGGCCTCCTCGCGCCATGTATAGAGTGACGCGAAACCTAACCTACTGAATCGTATTTGACACTTAAACCTATCTATAATCAAGGAAAGCAAATAAAAGGATTATTAAAATTCTGGTAATAGTTCATCTGGAATATGATTGTATGGAAATCAAATAAAACGATTATGAAAATCTGGTAATAGTTTATTTGGAAAATGGTACGATGGGAAATAAAAAAAAGTATTCTGAGAATCTGGTATAACTGTATCTGGATTATGAGAATATGGGAAACAAAAAAATACTTTTTGTAAATTTGGTTTTAGTGCATCTGGAAATTGATTCATCTGGGAAATTAAAAAAGGGATTTTAAAAAGTTGTCAATCATTACACCTGTCTTTTAAAAGTTCTACCAAGCGTTTTCGGGGTTTTAAGATTCGGGTAACAGAAATTCGAGATTTTAATAGGTTACCACAAATGCTGTATAATGGCGGACTTATATATTCCCAATCATAAACTTTACATGTTTACCGCGAAGAGAAAAATAAAAAAAAATTACAATCCACCACATTCTATTATCATCGATAATTCTATAATATTCTCTCTACTTGAGGGCATTATTTTTTTTGTACAGTTGATCGTCAATATTGCGTCAGTGTCTCGAAGAATCTATATTTAACACCACATACAAAAACTATGACAAAAAAGTTATTTACTACATTAAATTACATGTGTGTTACTGCTAATTTGACTTTGTAGCATAATGATATTGATACTGAATTATACAGGCCTTATAGTTTTTATTTTGAGCTATATTCATTTGATTCAGTCCTCGTAATCAATAAAAATAATAACTTTAATTTATATTTAGGGCGTTATCCGAAGATTTTTATAAACAACAACATCCAGGCTATGACTGAACTTTAATTACACGAAAGGATTTTCTGAAGTAAAAGTCATCGGTCGTGTAAAATTACATCAAAATCAATTACTGGTACTTGCATTTATAAGAATACTATTCCATACAAACTTTCTCATGGATAGGTACTAAAGATATAGATTTACATTTAGAAGGTATTCTAAGGATATAAAAATAACGTATTGTTATACCATTAATATAATTAATTTACTTATCAGGTGTGCTAGAAACAAACATGATCCAACGCCACTCGCCCCATCCAAAAAAAAAAGACAAATATTAATGGTCATCGATAAAAACAAAGATTTGTCTACAGTTATCATTTGTCACAGCAAAAATCATGTTTTTATTTCCTTTCCTCGAACGTCAATAATGTTTATTTATTTATAGTAACGGATGTATAACTGCGCAGAAATTAATATTATTTTTCTAATATACTGCGAATAAATCTCATGTTTGTGAAATAATCTACGAACGGCATTTTATTTTTAAATAATTCTTATTTTAAAAGAATGTTTTATATACCTGACAGTAACAATGAAATTAAATACAATTATTTTTAAACTTCAATTAATTTGGAATTAAGAAATCTTTTACGATTTTTTTTTATAATTCTTAATATTAAATTAGTATTAAAGATCAAGTTGATAATTATGGTATTCCCCAAGTTGTTTACAAACACTTTTTAAGCTCTTTAAATATTTTAATATTATTATTGCTGTTATTAATAGATCCTAGGTATTTATTAATTGACAAGGTTAGATATCATTCCGCATTAGGTTTTTATTTATAAGTTGTAAAAAACTTAGAACATAATATAGAAGCTAAAGGAATAATGTACTAGTACATATAATATTATCGCGTAATGACATTTATAATTAACCAAAATAATATACGTCGTTAGATAACTATGGTATCATAAAAATAGTAAACAAATTTACATAAAAAAAGTTTTACTACTACAATATGACCAATCGATTTTTTTCGTATACATGACAAAGGTATATGTTTTGTATTATTTATTTTTGCAGTCTATCAAGATTGGTATAGATACCTCTAAAAGTAAATCCGAAGTTCAAAATACATAGTTCATTAATAAATCTATTTATAACAAGGCAATGGCATTTCTAATAGTGCCTATTAATATCTTAGGAAGACGTTAGCAAAAAGTTTATCGAATAAATTTGACAGCTTTTTTTATATTACTGACGCTCATTGAAATTTTCCATTGGATAAATCCGTGTACTCGTAGTAAATATGATTTAATATAATTATCTGCTAGTCAGTCAATCTATCATTATATTAATGCCTGACTAGGCTAGGCTGAGTATTGCGTATCGACACTGCATGTAAACAAGTTGTAATTTTAAAATAGTAATTGTAGAGAATTATCGAGAAGTTACAGATTTCAGTCATCAAAGATTATGTGTAACATTTTTAAAGGTTATGGCATAGGAGTTAATTTTATTGGTAGATTTTTGAATTGCCTGAGGGCCATTGCTTTTGAATTTTCTTTCTTTGGCGGAATATCCATCTGACAAATCTTCATAGTAATTCTTTGAATCAATTATTTGCCTTAAAGAGATTTAGCTCTGAAACGACATAGCTGATTCAATTCCGCAACTAGAATTTATATTCCGGTGAACATAAAATACACTTTATTACAAAAATAGTAAGAAGACTCGATATTTTTATATTTGTGGAACAAAACCTAACGGCCTTGCGCCTTATTACATAACAGGACAATTTGTACCACTTCAACTTAGATGTAATTAAAAGCTAAGCCTATTATAAGCCTATAATAGCAACGCCACAGATGTTCTCAGGGCAAACAAGCCGATTCTTTTTGTAAGCCGTTGCTACGCACAGCGGTCACGGTAGGACATGACCTAGCTACATTGTAACTAATAGATTTAAAAGTATATGTTTATTTTAATGCTTATTTCCCTATTGATGCATTTAACGTATTGATTACTATTGATTTTGCCTCGTCTGTATAATAACCAAATAAGGATAAAATATGTGTTTTTAATGGTTAAAGCTCATTGTGAAGATTTACAAATCCATATTTTGTTTCCTTTCCTTTTGAACTACGAAGACTTCAAGGTTTTGCATTATTTATTGAGAAGCAGCACAATAAAATCAAAACATTATGAATTATTGGTAAAATATATTATTATACTTAGATGTAAGTTCAAACTTCACTTCTAATTATCGCTTTTAGATATATTATACATGGTGTCTAGTCCCTTACTTTATCACCTAATAAGTATTACGCACATTGGACAGAATAACACAATATTACAACTGTTATGCAGTTTTGCGATTTTTTGTGAAAACTTAAATTTTATTGTTAAACTTGAATAAATGAAAAAAAAAATTATGTACCTTATTACATACGGCACCCCCGGTTTCTGAGGTACATTTAGTGGTAGTTTATCTGTTCAATAGCGTCTAAACACATAAAAAAAGCTATTGAATAGATAAACTACCGCTTAATGTATTCAGAAACCGGGCCTAATAGGGGTCAATTTAAAAAAAATGGTTATACCTACATGATATGTTAAATTACCTTTTGGTATTCCACTGAAATTCATACATCCTTTAAGATAAGTCAATACAAATGAATACATTACTCTACGTGGACCAATAACTACGCAACAAGGAAACTATGACACATATATTTCTGGAAAGATATATCATCGTTTACATCTTTAAATAGTAAAATATTGACTGGTTTGTGCAATTAATTTATTTACTCAGTAAATGTTATGTACGGTTAACGCCAAAGATTATTGAACGCATTCCAAATTAACATTAAATGAGCTGTAAAATAATAGACATGTTTATAAATAAAAAATAATAATTCAAATGTATGTACATTGAATAGTAGATGTATGTATAATACACGCATATCTTTATAACAAGTACCTACACCAAAATTAATAAGTATTTTTGAATATGTTTTCAATAATCAGGACACGGTGACACGGATCGACGGGATCCATAATTTCACGGGAATGGAACGAAGAGTATTTAATTTTTATAGTTTTCGTTAATTGAAAACTCTTTAAAAAAATACTAAGCTGTTGTATCAATAAAGTGCAAGAATGAGTGAAATATAAAATGCAGTTACATCAACAGAATGCAAGACTTCTTACATAAAAGAAAAAATAAACAATACGCATTGAAATACTACACGAGTATGTCTCAATTAATCTCAAAGTAATTTCTGAAGACTGTACCATTCATGCGGCGGAACAAACAAATTACACGGTATCTTACGTCAATTGCAGTTATTAAGGGAAAATCCTTTGCACACAGATCACTGATGCCGAAGGTCAGACAATTACCATATTTATTACGACGCAATAAGGGCTATTTTATTTCAATGAATGTAATTTTCCAAACAACATTGTAGGGAAAGTTTTCATGGGATTGGGGATTTACATGAAAATTGTCATATTAGAGTAATTGTAGAGTTATGTAATATTGTTATCTGAAGGTTCTTATGGTTGAGGTTAAAGTCCTTCTAGATGTAACAATTGCTAGGAAAATTAGTTTTCCATGCGGAAAAATGAATGAGTGATAGTTTGTTCCAGATCTCTTTGTCCATGTCTTACAGTTGCTAAAAATAATGTTGTTCTTTCGCAACAAAATGTTCGTTCTTAATATAATACTAATTTAATACGTGAAACTATCTCAACATTCAAAAGATCATACATAGGAAATTTAAGGTCTTTAACATAACAAGATTAACTTTACTTATATTAAAAGTAAATTGTAAGTAAATTTTCTGTTTTTTTACTGAAACTGGTATAATTGTATTTGTAATAGTATAACAAATTTTATTCCACGAAGTAAGATACAAATTAACGGTAAAATTACGTAGAAGTAACTTTTAATCTAACTTTTTTACTCTGTGATTAGTAAAATATGTCACTCATTCGCAACAAACTGTTTTCTATACCTTTGAAACCAGTTTTATTGCAATCTTGCTTAACCAGGTAATTTAGTCCAACTACGCCTTAAGTTAAATAATTCTCAATATACCAACATCTTTATTAAATTCGATAGTCCGACAAAACCAGCTCCTATACATATAAACAGTTAACTAAAGCATTGACTAATTAATAATTTAATTTGACAAATAACTTGTTCAACAACGGTTTTATAGAAATTTCGAGAAAATATTCTTAACTTAACTAACTTGGTAAACGGTGTAACGAGAGTACCACTGCTGGTTGTTTTTTTTTATTTATTTATAAAATGGAAGTATTTTTACATTTGTGGTAACAGATAATTTTACTCGCCAAGCTTTCAAGCAAATCCACCACGCTGGCCTAATGCGGGTGAAACACCCGATCACGATGTTTTCCTTCACCTTTCGAGCAGGTGATGTTTATTTGTTACATATAAGTTATAAAATCCATTGTTGTGCTGCATGGGATTCGAGCCGACAACCACTTGGCTATCACTGTTTTTCTTCCATAGGCGTAGTAATAAAAATTGACAAATAATTAATTAATTTATGTTGCGGAAGTAACATGTATTTAAACTAGGTCTTAGTCGTCATTGATTGATGATGTCTGAGATTTCATTATAATTATGTACCACAGTATCTAGCTCGCTCTTCTATGCTAATACGCATAGTCATTAAAATATATTTTAAAATGAGCCTTGAAAATACAGCCTTAAAACATACACCGAATCACGAGACTTTTTAGTTTCATATCAAACACGTTTCTTTTTCAAACCAAAACTTAATTAGCGATCAAATTATCTAAAATAAAGATAATAATATACTATGTTATAATAATAGGATAATAGTATTATTATGGCGTCAAGATATGTCACCAGACAGTTATAATGATTACCTATAATTGCTTAAATTAGTATTACACTGTAAAATATTTTATAGCGAGAGACGACATTGAAACGGAGATATTATTAAGAGTAAAAAAGAGATGTTATTTTTATACTTAATCATAAATTACAAACTCTATCAATATGTCACATAAGGTATGCAATGTTTGATCACGAATTTGAAAATGTATCGCTTCTATATTTTATGAAAATCGAATCAGCGGTTAAGCATAGGAGCTTTACAGACAGACAAACTGTGGCATTAATACTCGCAACGTTAGTTTGGATTAATGCATACATAGGTATTATATACTAACTATGTAATGCATTCTCCTTTTTAAATATGATTTTTTTATATGATACTCATCATTCATCTTTTTTAAGCCTTCGAATGTTAGAAGTTCAATGTTACTTCACATTGCGCATTTTATTTGATCTTACAATGTATTAAGTTACATCATTATAGAACGCAATTGAAGTTTTATTATTGTTACGAAATAAGGATATTATTGCAAATTAGTTTGACTTTGAACTTATATTGTTAGGTTTTTTACCGTACGTGTATTACTACATACATGTAACGTTTGTTGTGATTTTCTTAGAAAATAAGATTTATTTTAATGTAAGGTTATTTAGTAATAGCTAACCCGGCACAAGGAGTAACTTTCAAGCTGTTTTTTTCTTAGAAGATGATTTTAATCGACTTAAAAAACGAAGGAGGTTCTTAAGTCATTAATATTTTTTGTAATGTTTGTTACTCCGTAACATTTTATTTAGTGGATAGGTGTTAAACTCAGAAGAGTAGTTTATGTTAGATCATAAAAATGCGTATTTTTTTCTACATTGATGATAAACAAACGATACATATTTGTTTTGTGGTGTTTATTAGGGGACAAGCTACGGGTAAGTTACGGCCGAACTAAGAGTAAGAATTTTCTTCGAAATCAGGTTGGAAAAATCTTTCTTTCCTCGAAATCGAAAGGATGACTGAAGAAGTCTATTTTTGTTTTCGGATCTTTAACTATAATTATCTCAATCAGATTTCATCAAAATCAGTTCAGTCATTTAGCTCAATGAATGGTTTTTATGTAGTGTTTGTGTCACAATATTAAGGAAGTGTATGCATCTCATAATCGTAAGATTAATTACAATTAATTAATTAAATTTATACTTTTAGATTAAGATCTCGTTTAATTTGCATTCAACTTATTTAATGGACATTAATTAGCTTGAGGTCAGTAAGTAAAATACACGTTCCCTGCGGGTTAATGATAAACAATCGAGTTTCAGTATCTTTTTCTTCGTACTCCCGCACAATTTTACTCAATCGAGTAGTTAGCTTTACTTGAAATTATGGCCTGATTACTATTCAGTTTACAAAAAAAAATCCGGCGAGAGCGGGTGTCAATCATCAAAACTTGTCGTTTAAAAAAAATCTGGATGTTTAAGAAGAAGATCCCACCAAACAACATGTTTTGTTTTGCCTAATACCACCGTCACCAGATCTCATGGATAGTCAAACTGATTACTGGATTAGCTTTAAATTAACAACTCATTAGTATTTGATCTATTCAGAATATATACTAATTTAGTTAAAATATAGGTAACATTTACATAATCAAAGTTACTGGACACAACTAATTAAAATATAGGTCATTGTTCATCAACATATCCGTTTTCATGCAAATTACAACCGCTTATTAGCAACAAACAATCGCATGTTACTTTGTTCATGAAATACCAATTACATATATGAAAATAACATGCTATCCAAATTAAATGTAATTAAAACATTGTTAGAAATATTGCAAATTAATATCAGTGTTTGCAAATTATAATATTGGGGTCGGATAAAATGCATGCAAAGGACAACCTTTTCGTGTATGCATAGTTAATTAACCCACTTTAGTGCTATGCTAAGACCATGCAATGATATATATTTGCAAGATACCTTTGTACTAGCTGACCCAGGGCTTCCCAAGCGTGTAAATTGGTTAAAAAATATAGACTACAAACTTGGGAACTTACAAACAGGCGGACGAGGATAGAGTATCCTCGTCCGCCTGTTTTAGTGACTTATGACAGGATTTCCATACAAGCATTCAGACCCTCTTCTTGTACCCCTTTTTCGCGATAAAAATTACCCTTTGTTCTTTTTCAAGGTCAAGTCTATGTCTGCACCAAATTTTATTGAAATTAGTTTAGTAGTTTAGACGTGAAAGTGTAACAGACAGACACGTTACTTTCGCGTTTATAATACTACTTAATGCTAGTAGTCTCTACTACCTATGTTTATTTATGCAAATTTTTACTTGGTCCGTACAACATTTCATCAAAATAAGTTTAAAGATTTATCCATGAAAGTGCAACAGATAGACCTTCATGTTTTATATGAAACCTATGTAAATATTATTATGTAAAGTGGCTGGTGCAGACTCCGGTGCCCTACATTTACTTATTTTTATCTCTGCTTTGAAAAGTTCATTAAATGAGGCTCTGTAGTTGTCAGCTCAAGAGCCTAGCTTATTTTTTACTCAACTTAATTTACATAAAAAGCAGTTTCATAGTTTATTTTCACAGAGTTTTTTTATTGATTTGGATACAATAACTTCTATATACAAATGAAGAAAAAATTATAATATATGTATATGAGTATTAGTTCCCATAATATAAATATTATACAGGGTGTGGCGTAAATAATGGATAATCCTTTACCAGCGGATGGGCGACCACCCAACTGATCTAAAAATTAAAATTTATCTCTGGCACAAGTATCATAGTTTTTGAGATTTTGGCCATTTTGTGTGTTTTTTAAGAAAGCGATTTACGCTCGTAGTTTTTGATGCTGTGATCACAAATTAAGGCTTTTTTATAATCCGTTTTTTGCAAATAAATCCTGAATAGATGTGCTATTGAACCTAAGATCTTGTTTTGTTATTACTACTTGTTTTTTATTTAAATTATGCATTCAAAGTAAAATTTTAAGCAGCAGAATCTAGAACGCGCTTAGCGTGCAAAAATAAAATTAGTCGACTGGCAAAAGTGTTAATCATTTAATTTCTTTGTAATATTTTGACAATAATCGGTATTAATGCTGCATGTTATACCAATTTAGAATTCTAATAAAATTTAGAAATTATTTATGGCGTGGGCAGTAAAGCCACTATACATTTTTTTTTCACCACAAGTACTCAAAGTTGCACAAAAATTTTGAAAGATTATAAAATTTAACTTTGAATGCATAATTTAAAATAAAAACAAGTAGTAATAACAAAACAAGATCTTAGGTTCAATAGCACATCTATTCAGGATTTATTTGCAAAAAACGGATTATAAAAAAGCCTTAATTTGTGATCACAGCATCAAAAACTACGAGCGTAAATCGCTTTCTTAAAAAACACAGAAAATGGCCAAAATCTCAAAAACTATGATACTTGTGCCTGAGGTAAATTTTAATTTTTAGATCAGTTGGGTGGACGCCCATCCGCTGGTAAAGGATTATCCATTATTTACGCCACACCCTGTATACACTTCCCATTCTATTTTTGTTTTATTTTCCCCGGTGTATATTATACAAATGGTAGCATAGTTTAAACTATTTTTAAGGAACACAAACTTAAAACTGTAAAATATTCTTCTTGATGTTATTATTTGGTAGGCACTTGTAGTGACATCGGAAAATAACTTTACATAATATTTAACATTAAACTTTGAATAGGTACATAGATCTAAATTCATGCACTTAAATTGTTACGATATGCAAAGTTACATTGTATTTTATAGATTACTATTTACACATAATACATTATGTAATCTTACATCAATATAATTATGCAATTATGTACATTTCTTGTTTGTTTTATGCATTCACAAGATGATGTTATCTTTACATCTATAAATATGTAATTTATAAATAAATCTGAGAGATCTGAAGCGCGATTCTATACAACTATCGAGTATCGACAACCGGCTAGCTATCGAAGAATCTTGTATGAAATTCTGATCAGCGCCTCTAGCGGACGTCGACGAAACAATTTTGACAGTACATTTTAAATGTCAAACTCTCGAAACTTGATAGTTTGAAGTGTCGACAATTGCGCTACTGTATTGCCTTCATTATAGGTTCAAAACGATTGCCTTCAACCTTTCCTAGGTTATAACTTGTTTGTATATTAATGCGTTTATACATATCTGCCCAGTTGTTCAACCGAAAATCTAATTTCAAGATTGTTGGCGCATTTATTTTAGGCGTAACTTTGCCTGTTCTAGGAAGCCCTTTTCTTCAGGATACCGATATACATGTAGGTAAAACTACGTAAATTGATTAGGTTACAATAATATTTTGCGTAGGTACACGTTTATATATAATATAGTATATTTTTAGCAGCATGTATGTATTATTTACCTTGTATCTATTTATGTTATTGGTAATTTTAGGTTAGCCTTGCTGGTGTATACTGGGCATTGTGTGTTAAGCTCTATATAGATACATATTATGCTAAAAATATACATGCCCTTTTTGAATCTTTGCAAGTCCAACCCAAATTGTACAAAAACTATATACGACTTCCATAAAACCTGTCATTATAAATAATAATTGCACCCAAGAGTGAAAAAACGCGTTTTTAAATTAGAATTTTCGACCTGACCATTGCTAAAATTAAAACTTTTAGAATGCTTTAAAAAATAATGACAGAAACGAAACTAACGAATTAAACAAACATTTAGTGAAATGTTTACTTTGAAAGTAATACTCGTAATAGCTTCTGATTTTTTAAACAAAGTGAAGGAAACTTGTTTTAAGTAAATTCCACTTAATCGTATGTTGTTTTTAATCTTGAACTGCGTGGTAGTATAATCGCTAAGATTTACAAATGGAACCATCGATAGTTTGACTTTTAAAATGTATCGCAAAAATAGTAGTAATGACGTCCGCTAGAGGCGCTGATCAGATTTTCATACAACATTTTTCGATAGCTACGAAGTTGTCGATACTCGTCAGTAGTAGACAATCGGGCTACAGAGTTAAACATTGCAAGACAACTTTTGAACAATTGAAGCGACCGCTGCAAGAACACAAGCGAAGAATGTAACGCCATCTGTCGGCTCAAAGTTGAAAATCCTGCATCTCGCAAGTTTTGAACAGTAATTACGAAGTTGCAAAGTCTGAATCATCCCCGTTGGTGAATCTCTTCCAACTTTCCCGTGTATAGGATTTATTTGTACTTACTCCTGTTCCAGTGTGTAATTTTATATCCGTGATTATGAATAGTTGAATTCAGAGATCCAAGATCCGTGTTAAACAAATCAAGACTATTACTAAGCCAGAGCTAGAATCTGAAGAGGTCTAACTTTTGATATTTTGTCAATGCGTTGCTGAATCCCTTAGTTAATGGTACTCTCAGTAGTAGTTTGACTGCCTCTGTGGCACGTTCGGTAATAGTAGAGTGCATCTATGTATTGTGCACACACTTGGACACTATCTATAAAGCATCTTTGGCCGGTTCAGTTCCAGTTCAATGAAATCGACTGCCGTAGCCGACAATCGGCTAGGTAGACATTATTTTAATAGTTAGTTATCAAGCCAATAAAAAGCACTTGGCTTCAATTTTACCGATTGTTTCGTTGAAATGCAATTTTTTACAAAGTGATAATTGACATTAGATAGTGTTAAATATTCGTCTTGCACTTTCATTCTAAGAGGTATTTTTAACTTTATACTTCGATGAGAACCACACCTTCATTTGTTTGAGGTTATCGTTACCCTGGGTTACGTTATAACTGGGTGTCTTAGGTTTGATTCCAAGTTTAACCATTTTTATATATTTACGTCTGTCCGTCAATTTATATCTTAGTAAATAAAACGAATTATTAGAAATAGAGCTAGATTGACTAATATTACAAAAATTTAAGATGGATGCCAAAGTAGTCGTCCCACCGGATATTTCGCTTATAAATATGTGAAACCTAAATAAAACTGCAGTATTTATAATAACACCCTTGATATAAGTTCCCACGCTTTCCACCAATGAGAAGCGAGTTTCGTTGCCCAACCTTTTTCTCGTAATACGCGGGGTTAGCAACCTTTTCACATTGCAACTGGGGTTGATAACCTTTCTCAAAATTGTTACAAATTAAAAACCATTAATTAGATTTATATTTGTAGTGTTAAAATAACACTACAAATATAAATTAGGTTTAGAATTTTTATAAACAAAATTTGGGTAGAAGTGAAACTGGCTTAATTTGTGCTTGCAAGTTTACATTACCTAAATTGTTCAATATACTTTGGGACCTTGATTTTTCGACTAAACTTTGCAACATAAAAATCATATTATCATCGTAGCTTGTATAGATATTTATAGAGAATACTTACTTACAACTCTAGTACTACATAGCACGGTACATACATAATATTAAGATTAATAAAAAAAATTAACCTTTTATTTCTGCAGCATACAAACAACAAAATGTCAGATTATTTCAGAAAATCTTCATTAATTTTTTGGTGTAATATTTTTTTTCTTAAATTTTTCTTCACAAGGAAATACATTCTAAGTATTTCGATATACTAACATTATGTGTTCATTGAGTGTCGAAAATGTCCAATCTGTGCCGATGACGGTAAACGATTGCTTCACGGCGAGCGTCGAACGAACCGGCTAGTGCAAATATGTATGCAATAACTTGTTTGACAATCAAATATTCATTTATTGAATGATCATACGAAAGTTTTCATTATATATAGCTTTAGTTAGCTGTGAAGGAATTTAATTTCATGGATTTAGGACCTATTTTACCACTTTATTAAAACCTCGGATCAATATTATTCAAACTATTGAGTCTGTGTCTCAGTACGAGAAGCTACACGGAATTAAAGTTTTCATTATTAAATAAAACTTAATATAAATTTAGATTTAGGACCTATTTTACCACTTTAATAAAACCTGACCGGTCGGTTATTCTAAGAAAAAGGGGTTTTGAGTCTGTGCCTCACAGAATCTAACAATATACTCTTGTAATTTAAAAAAAGGTGTAAATGGTAAATTAATATAGGAGTAAGTAATAGGTATTTTAACCTCTGAAATATATTGGCTGCTGAGCCTAGTTAAACTGTAAAGCAAGTAATTATAAGCTAAATACATAGTGAACGACTGTACTACCGAAATTTATAACAAAAGAATTTTCTTTAAACGTAGACCACTCTATCACTGTTTCTTCTTATTTTTCTCGACTTTCTCCCTCATTTAACAAATCTACTAACCAATAATACTATTTTATTTTCATATAAACAACCACCTGAATGTCTACATTAAATAACAAAGCGTTGTCGGCTTTCATAAAAATACAGCTCCACTACAAACAAAAGGAAATGCTAGGAAAACTGTCATCTGCACTTATAGAGACGATATTTTGCAGTGACGCTTCCTAGCTTATTACAGGGATATATTTTCTAAGAAGCGCATAATATTTTATTTACTATAGTTCGATACGGCCACAATATCTCTTTAACCAAGTCAATGGGAAAGTGTAAGTGATGGGGGCTATAAATTATGCAATTGGATTGCATATGTATGAAACCTTTTTGAATACGGATAAGCATATAATCCCGACATTATCATGGATCCCACTACACATGAGGAATCATCAAAAGCACTTTGTGGTAATTAAACGATTATCTATTCTTAGTATTTTCGAGACTTCTGCTGTCTTGTTAATCTGTGTTTAAGAATATTATAGACAGTTAATTGCGCTAGATTTTTTTTTAGTAAAATTTGACACATTTTTCTTCAAAGCAACACGATTTCTCAAATATAGGATTAATGTGTTTTTGATTTAAATCTATAAGAACATAGATTTACGTCATGTTCTTCTACGTGAGACACCACAAGCCATTGGTTTAACTAAAAGGTTTTGGTTACGACCGTTTCTGAAAGAGATTGCGATATTTTAAAGCTTTATGCGTTTCACAGCAATTCTAAGAATACTTCAGGCAGCTGTCAGCTCAAGCATTTGCTTTTATAGACATAAAGCGTGCGATTGAAAATAGCCTTTTATTTCGTCTATAATGTAACGTCAAAGTTTTTTAACCTCGCCCGCCGATTGCAAGACCACTACCACGTCATAAACCTAATATTATGAATTATTTAAAATGCATATTACGTGCAAATTTAATGTAAATAATTTAGCACATAATAATAATATGAATAAATAAACTGATATAATTTGCACGTGTTGTAAACGAAAGGTATTCTCAAACATCATCACTTGAATCCATCGCTCGCTCACGTGTTCAAGACAAACAGCGCAATCGTTTCATAACCTCTAAGTCCATTGAATCGGTCAATAAAAGTTTCATAACTTTTTAGACAAGATAACGGGCCGGTAGCTTTGAACTTGACCTCTGCCGTTTGCAAAACGCTCCCCACTAATCTTGCTGCAATATCGAACGACCGACAATATCGAAACACGGCCAGTGGCGAACGCACGACTCGACCATGTACCCAAATCCTTTCGACCGCAAACATTCGACGATCAGACAAGTTTTGGACAGAATATTCAGAGACAAAAGTGTTCGGAAAAATGTACTATCGAGAAAAAATAGTAATACCTCGTCGTGTTCGAGTTCATCGGGAACGGAAAGTCGAAAGATGTTCGGTTTCAGTTTACGTTGAGACTTAGTTTTTGTGAATTGTAGCCGTGTTTGTTCCAACGTTTGCAGTTCGCTAGTCAGCGCTTTACTTTCACTACTTGAAACTTTGGTGAGTACATTTTTTTCGTGTTTTTCGTAAACAGTTGCGAAGGTAAATGTTTGTACAATGTGTTGCGTTTCTATTTTGTAGGAGTTACTCAGATAAGTGTTTACGAACTTGAGTACTAAGGTTTCGTATGAAATCGTTTCGACCAAAACAATGTGTAGTATAGAAACTCACGGCTTTTCTCTTATTTCTTTATAAGCGATATTTCCACATAGGTACCTAAGGCATGGATAAGGTTAATTATAATAATAAATCGACTATACTGCAAACACAAGCAAACTCATTTTCTCCGTTGAATACACTTTAATTACCAAAATTATATCGAGTATACACAATTATACAGCCATGCATTTAAATGAGAACTTATTTGAATAGTAATCATACAAATTATTAACTAGATTTTGGCAAATACATTTCTATTAGGTTTATTAGCCCTATAAGTACATACATGTCGATAAAATTGCCCTATTCATATTCATATCGGTATTATAAGGTATTCAACCTTCGTGTAATTGTTCGAGAACGCTCCTCCCGCCAAAACGTGCGTTTTCTCAAACTACGGAAGCAAAGGAAATTAACTATACAGCCTATAACTAACTGAAGGTTAAACATTGAAAAAATATCCATTTACGTTTTTTGTTCGAACTAAGTTAAGTGTAAAGTTGTATTATTTATAACAAAATGTAAATGGAAACTCTTGGAAAAATACTGTAATGTTGCTAATTAATTATATACTTAATTTAAATAACAGTTTATTTTTAAATGTTTTTTTTTATCCTACGTTTCAATAACAATCCGGTCTTTTATTGTTAAATATAATAAAAGTGGTATCTAATAATTTAGTATATTTTGAGAATCGAATCCAGAATAAAATAAATAGTAAGAATGGCTTTTGATTAAGGTATACAACAAAGTCACTCTACACACACAATAAAATTAAGCACATAGATTTTTCTTTGTTTTCTTTTAAAAGGACTTGTGGCGCAGAGTCAAGTGGCCATTTTTTAACCTAATGATAGAAATATTGTTAAAAAAGCATACGTAAAATATTTCAAAGTAAAGAACAAAACAATACAAATGCATTTGGTAGATCATTTTTCTTTTTACTCACAATCGGAGTTATTAAACATTGGTTTATCAAATTCTCAATCAATTTTGTTCGTAACATAAAACTAATTTAGCTTAGTTTTTAAACAAGAATAGGTAATACAAATGGTCTGTTCCTTTGTATAATTGGCGATTATATTCACGAACTAAGTATGTTGTAAACGTAGATATTTGGGCACAAGGTCCTAAGGTTAGCACACAATTATGTTTAATAGACTCGCCCAATATTTTTACAAGAATATTTGTTTTATTCATATTTTAAGGCTTCTAATAGCATGCGTACAAAAAGCACGGCTTCCTACAAGTGGAATTAATTTTTGAAAATCAAAAGTAGTTTTTTTTTACCTGATCTGTCAGTCTGAACATAATATCACCATGTTAAATTCCAAGAAAATCGCTTTTATACATAATTTTTCATTACGGGTATAGGCAAATAGAATTTCTCATTTTTATTATATTAATAAATATGAACATATTTGACTTCATGAATTAGGTTGTGTTAGCTTCTCCCCAACTTTTATAAAAGCCAAAATTTTCATGTTTTTATGCCTATAGCTATAATAAACCACTAAAATATATAAGGATACGAAAAAATATTGAAGTCAGCCCAAAAACAACCTTTGGCTCGCTCGTGTAAACCCAAAAAGGGAGGGTCTTTTGATATCCAACTAAGCTACATAAAAACAAACTTTACCTGTTTCATTTATTAACATTAGGTTTTACAATAACAACGGAACGTGCTTTTTAAAATCACGTGTATAACGAATTTCCTTATGAGTTTTAGTACATAACTTGTTTATTTGCGAACGAAATAATTTGCCTGAAGCGCGCGTTTGATAACAAATGTTAAAGGAATGTCCCATCTGAATTTGATATGGGTAAAACAGGATATTAAAGTTTTAATATTGTTTAAGACAAACAAGCAAAGCAATTATGATACACTTCCTTATACTTTGATGAAATTATCTTATTAGTTTATACGCGATTTCGCACCCAAGGCAATATTTATGAGCAAAAATTTTATGAATATAATATTAATCAAGGATTTGGACTATAGAAAATTCTAAAGTATATTTCTTTGATTTAGAAACAGTTTAGATCCTGTTTTTTTGATTACGAGCTTATATTATACATATTTTATTATACACCAACTCTAACGATACGATATCATTAACCGAATATTTTAAAAATAGGACAACTTGAATTTAAAGACTTGCAATTGGACACCAATTCCGCGTTCCACTAATTACATTAAAATCCTTTAAACTAGTATTACAAAACTTAGACACATAAAAACAATTACAATACAAATTAAAATTCCATAATCCGTCAAATTAATTGTAATATAACAATTTGATATGTTATATTACTACATAATTGTAATGTGGCAACACCATTCTTCATATAAACGGCTCGTTAGTGTTGCAAGTTTAACCAGTCGGCTATTTATGGCCGGCCTCGCTACTATTCTAACGTAAAGTAGCTGTCTTACATAATTATACCTTATCTTAAATTGTTGTGAAAATAAGGAAAATCAAGGATTTTTTTCTAGCAATAGTATTTTGTGCAATTTGACTTATTGATATGTTCAGTAACGTTTATAGGGTCCTATTGTGATGACTATAAGCCACTTAAATGGTATTAATAATGTAATAGTTAGTAGTAGTAGTAGGCGTTATAATTGTATTCAGTACAGGGTTCAGATCATTAGATGTAGTATATAGATGTAGATTTTTGTTCATTCAATATCCATAAAAATATCAAAATTGCTCTCTAACTTTATCTAAACAAATTTAAACCTTTGACAAAGTACTACGATACTACTATAAGATTATAATCTTATTCAAATGAAGCTCTAACCTATAGATGCACAAATCAATATAGTAACATGTAATTTATGATCGAAGATTACATAGATGTTCACGTAATCAGTTGACACACCTCTAGACCTTGGAGAACATTATCACATCTACCAAAAGAGAGAGATTTAACTAACACAAACATTTTCATGGTTCAAATGATTGTAACCGAATCTAGGGTTTCGTTATCAAGTAAGGCTATGTTTTAATGGATTTTAAGTTTTGTTGGTTATAGTGTTGTATGGAAACTGTACATCTTTTGTTTTTTCTATTGACATTTTTTTTCTTAAACATTCTATGCAATTAACAAATAAGTGTCAGTAAGTCTCTTACGGCCAGTATTTTCATACATTTATCATAAGTTACCGCTCAAGCCATTTTCTTTTTTATTTTGGCAATTTTGTAGTAAAAGCAAATTTGTTTCATCATAAAAATGTCAGTAAATTCGTGAAGAAACCAATGTGACTGTCATTTTTACGTTGCCACTCTACTTTAGCTGTTTGTTTTCGATAAAGAAACCAGCCTTTAATCGTTACCGTCACTAAGCATTTGTGCTCATAGATTTTAAAATATCCTTTTTTTTAATAGTGAAATTATTCATCAAAACTTCGTGTTGTGTTCTTTATAAAAGGGGTCCTTGAAATTGTGCTTAATTTAGGTGTAGGTACGTAGAGCTGCGTAGTGCTGTGCTAGAGTTTAATAAATTCGATTTCGCATTGATTGATATTACTAAACACTAAACTAAACTACTACTAAACTAAACATAATACTAAGTATAAAAAATATACAGTGAAAGTGCTTTTGTTTGTGTGTCTTTCTTTTATACGGAAACGGCTGAGTCGATATTGATATAATGTGGTTGGATTGACTGAGCCCCACATACCCCAGCGCTCCCCCGGGCGTTGGGGATGCAATTTCATGCATTAACCAATTAAAAAAAAAAAAAAAAAAAACTAGTCTACTTTTCTGCAAAAGCTAGCAATGTTTTAACTCGCTTTTACTATAAATAGAATATTGTAAAATTCTTACAAAACAGAATTGTAAACACGTTTTGTAATTCTACTTCAATTGTGAAGTTTTTTGCACTCAATATAACACTTTTGATTTCCTGGATCTAAGAATTGCTTATTCGAAAGTCATTTATGTAATACTGAAACGGTCTCTTTATGTTTGACTCTATATTTCTTTGAGCTAGTTTTAGTGTACGAGAATTTTAAATTAAATTCTCTTACAAATGATAATATAACAATATAACTTCTAATTTTATATGAGTCTAAAACTCCATATTTTCAAAGTAGGCGTATTTTTAAAGGTAGGTTCGAAGTTTTCAACAATATTGCTACCAATATTTTATTCTTGTGATGTTTTTTTGCTTCTTGGCTTCGCTTAGTTGTCTAAACTTTAGATCTTTAAGCACTATTAAAATAAAAAACGCGTTGTTTTAGACTATTTCTTATTTTTATCTGGAATAATAAGTTTGTGATACTAATATACATTTTGTTATAGAAAAAAAAAAGATACCCAATACCCATATAATTACACACACAGTTTCCATCTAAAGGACTCAACAAAACACCGCTTAAATAACAATCTCTTTTACATTTTTTTGCTTCAACATCTCATTTCAACGTCATAATATTCGACCTTGAAGCGCGAAACTCGCTTTAATATTTAATCCAACGTATAATAGAAATAATTACGTACATAAAGCGTAAAATTCCGACACACGAGTACGATTGCGTTCACCGGACCGGTCTAGAACCGTCGCATCGCAAGCGCATAGCGTGACGAAACGCTTTCATTGCCTATTAACAGCGGCCATTTTTTTTAAACATACGATTATGAATTGATATGTTCGATTTCAAATGCGTGTTCCATTTACAAATTGAAATTGCGTGGAAGTGTTTTTTTTCTGGAATTAGTAATGTTTTTTTCTGAATCGTGTTTTCTGATGTTTTCAGTTTAGGTATAATTTACTTTTTTATAATTTTGCAATGCTTTATAACAATGTTGGTCTTAAAATAGTGTTCTAAAAGAGCTTCTAATATATTGATGTACCTAATACGAATCTCTTTGATTAGCTATTTTCGTACCTCTCCAGTAAAGAAATACGAAAATTACTCATTCTTTTTGAGGATAATAGACAACCATGACAGACATCTTTCAAATATCATACGATAGTTCAAATCAAATCACCTTACAGATAACGATAAAATAGATAATCCAATTTATTAGATTTAATTTATACTCTGTCACGACACTAAAATATAATTAAATACCGCCATATTGAATCCGGTTGACAAACCACTTTTTATCTTGAATTAACATAAAATTTAGTTTGTAATGCAAAAAATATGCTAAGTTCGAAGTTACTACGCAAATATTAATTAAGGAGTACCTTTAAATGTGTCAGGTGATACATATATGCATAATTATGTATTAATTTATCAGCTAAAGTGACAAGTAACTGTATAAACTAGAAGATTTAAGCAGTAACGGCGCAAATCGATCATTAAGACGACACGTGTGCATGGTGATTTCAAGGCTTTAATAATTAAGAAAAAATCTATGATAGACTTTTTTACAAAATCGGCTTCGATATTTACTCGAAATACATACAATATAACGCCTGTTATACCCGGTGGTTTAGGTAGAGGTGTATAAAATACACTCGCCTATAAAAAATGTTAGTCCCGCCTAAGTAATATATAATTAATACAGGTGGTCGGGTAATAATGGATGAAAGTCGCCAAGGAGAGGAACAAGTGGATAAAGACAGAGCAGGGTTTCACTCAAGCAGGGACCGTATAATTGTTTCTAACAACAAAAAAACAAGAAGGAATCTTGTTACACTATACAAGAACATTTGAATTACAAAGCTAAAATTTGCCTATTACCCGAAATATCATTAAATTTTTTCACATAACGTGATCTCGTTTGCATCGTTCCCTTGTCCATATAATGCAGAGTGGCAAAGGTCAATTGATTACAAAAGGTCTCCTATCAAAACGTGAAATATATGATAGTCAAAAATATGTATCAAATATTTATTTACAAGTTACTATAGTTAACAAAATGTAAACCAGACTGTCTGTAGCCCACCGTGCAAGTCTTTTGCTCTGAATACAGTAGTTTTATGTATGCGTCCATTAAAAGTATCACACGTTCCTAAGCATATTATTATACTATGAGAAACATACGCTTACACATACAATTGATATATTCCTAGTAAGATAAAAGTCGGATAAGTAAAATGGAACACTAATCTGATTTCAAATCTTTTCCAGAGCCTCTAGTTTGATAATTTAGTTAAATTGGACTCCCAATATCCTCGAGTATTGTGCATAACAATGTTTTGAATGGAACCAATTACCTGTAGAGCACAATAGGCGATTGAGAGCCTCTCCCAACCGTGGACAAAGATCGTACATTTTATAAACCCCGTTCATTTATTCTTACTTGCCTTTTATTATATAACATTTACTTTTGCACACAATAAAGCTTTAGCATTAGGTTAATCATATATTATTATCGTCGTCGACTGGTGACCTATACATAACACTAATGTCCTTTCTTTATAAAAAAAAAACAAAAATAAATGAAATTGTCTTGCAGTTTGTGGAGATTGTTTCATTTTTGAAAATTCAGTAAATTTTACCAAATATATTGGATGAATTCAGTTAGTTACTCCGTCTTATAAAAAAATGAGTAAGTAGGAAAACCAAACTTTCTTAACTGAAGGTTACGTAAAATTTTGAAGCGAAATGGTATCGTAACAGCCTAGCTTCAACAGACCTACCTTTCGTAAAGGAGTTTGCCTAAATAGGTAGTTTATAAGTTTGTTTCTTTGGTAAAAATTATTAGAATTACATGTTTTATTTTATTGTAATAATTAATAATATAAATTAACAGTTCTAATTAGAAAACCACGTTGGGTTTTACCAATTTTTGTTTCTCACACAATGTGCTTAGTTTTTTTTATGGGAACCGGACTTAGTAGCACAACAACAATAGTAAAATACGTTTTAAGTATGAATAAAAACATAAATTAAATTATTATATTATTTTCCATGTAGCACTTAAAGTAAGTACATAGTTAGTTTTTCCAAAATTGTTGTGATATTGTTGTTCAAGATATCCAAGGAACTTTTACTTGACTAACCCCTGGTTACTGAGGAACATTTATCGGTAGTTTATCTATTCAATAGCGTTAAATTCATACAAAAAAACGCTATTGAATAGATAAACTACCGCTAAATGTACCTTAGAATACGGGGGTTTATGACGTTAAGACGCTCTTGTAAAACATCATAACTGTAGCACTGTTATGTCAGGCTAAAATTAAAGTAACATTTTTATTTATATTAATACGCACTTGCAAATGATATATTAATCAGTACACTATCAGCGGCATTCCACTCGATGTTTACTTTCCTAATTATCTTAATTGAATTAGAATTTAACTTTATGAGTTTAAGTCAGCTCCATAATAACCAAAACAGAAAATAAATATCTACGCAACTATAGTTATCTTAATAAAACTATGAAATATAAAAGCATAAACACACGAGCTTCTCTATGATGTATACTTAAGCAATATAAATTATAAGATCATTAAAGACCATATATTTCGTCATAGACGCGTAATAAACTTTTAGTAGAAGTAATTTGTAGTAATAATAATAATATATCATTATAGTAGTTCCGGTTAACCCGTAATAAATCATCAAACATATTTCGCGGGTCATAAAGATCGTAAATGGAGTCATAAGCGATTAACTACTTACTGACCTTACAAGATGTTGATAAAAAATACATACACACATACCTTACCATATTGCGTTATGTACTAAGCAATAACTATAGAATGTCACTTACTATATACTATATATCTACATACTCCTTTTACTATCAATAACTTAAACATCTTTCGACATTTCTTATTATTTATTTTGGAACGATAACAAAACAGTATAAAATCTCCGTAAAATAAAATCCAGGCAAATTCAAGGTTTTTTCTTCCATATAATTGTTGAGGACTTTGTAAGTGGTTGCATCTTTAACTATCCGTTAATTCTGCTAGTCTTTTTATTGAAGTATTTATTCGATAATTTCGTACACTGTGCCTACGTAAATGTTGCCAGTTTTGTAATTCAAGCATTTCAAAGTTTTGTGTATTAGTATAAGTTATTCAGAGGCGAGTCATAATGTCCAATCAGTTTCCTCTTCATTATTGACTTCAAATAAGTCACTTTAATCCTAATCCATTTAGTTAAACCTATTAAACTTAATACGGTTCATTACAAGGCATTAACCTTGCCTTGTTCCTATATAATCAAAAAGTAATTAAAGATAACATGAATCTAAAAGCTTCCTACAAAATAACAAATATCTAATAGAACTAGAACAATTTCCGTTGAACGCAGTTTTCGGTAACAAACAATTTAATGATTGATCAAAATTTTAACAAACATGTTGTGACCTGTTTTTTTATATATTTCCTCAAAATTGTGGGTTATAAAATAATTATAATATTAAATGATAATTGTTATTTTAATTTGAACAGCCTTGAATAGGGTCGGTGTTACATAATAATTAAAGAAGCTACGGAATTTGTATTAACGAAGTTCATTTATGGGTGTATTTCATACACCCGTACCACGTATGACTAAGCCTTCGAGTATAACAAGCGTGATATTATATATGTTTGTAGTAAATATGAAAAAAGGCTATTAATATTTTATTTAGTATCGTAAATTCAATCGCCATAAGTACACACTTCATAAGTGACTTTTGCTCTACCGACATCAAAGTTTACAAACCGAGTTTATCGTCAAACATCAGCTAAAATAAAATGTATAGGAAACACTAAAATAATATGTACTATGCCCTATAGCCAGTTACATATTCAAATCACAGCCACGTTCCTATCTGTAGACTTCACAAATATTAGTCCCTAGAGTTGATCGAACGATCCAAAACTGTTGAAAAACGGTTGAACAGTAAGCACTTTCAATACTTTTTTTATAGTTATAGAAGTACTTCAAGGCTTCTTGGCTGATAGCTTTTGCTGTTTTATTGTTTATATTCGTAGGTACTTTTGAAACAGTACTTTAAAATATAAAAGTACTTAAAAACAGTAAAAAACCATTCTATTGGGTATGTGATCTTTGGGATAATGAAATTGCGTGGGTGGTTTAAAGTTTTAAAAACTATAGAAATTAGATGAATGTAATCCAATGATATTTTAGATGTTATTGGTAAATCTAAAATAATACACTATCCAAAAACTTTGTATTAAATGTCTGATTCTTAGAACCAATGCTTCATAAAAGATTTTCGTTTGAATACTATGATACTACCACGCATAGTAGCTATATTAAAATTGAATAAGGCTATTTGTTAGGAAAATGCGAAAAAAATATATATTTTAATCTATAATTCTTTTGAAATGTTCTTGTATTAATTGAGTACCTAATATAGTAAAATATAAAGAGATTAATATATTAGGTACTTCGCTACAGAGTCACACTAAAATGAAAAAAAAAATAAAAAATATAATTGTTATATTGACGCGAATACAATACGAAATAGGTTTTAAACGACTAAAATTATGACATCGTAAATGTTTCAACTAAATATTATCATATAAAATTTATTTGTACATTGTTACAGGTACGTGAATCAAAGCGCCTTGGACTGCAAGATGAGAATCCATTGCTTCATATAGAGTACCTATTGTACTTAATTAGTTTTCAAGAACAAGAATATACCAACAAGCATTCCTGTTTAGAAACGAGCAGAAGTCATTAACTACACAGATTTCTTAATAAGTATGGAAGAATACAAGAAATGTCTTCAAAATGTGTAAAAGAATTTCGTAATAATTTTGTTGTACCTATGATTTAACTACTTAGTAGTCAGTAATAATAAAAATAAAATAAAATGATTCTATGGTAGATATAATGTAATAAATGATAGAGACAATGTAAACCAAATTTTGTTTAATGTTATTTTACGTTTAAGTTTTCAATACTTATCATAACAATTAAAAAGTCAGTGAATTGTTTTAAGGTTCACGATAATAGATAGCTTTACTGTAGTCAGATTTTTTGTAAAACGTTTTAATCAAGTATAGAATGTTTTCACAAAATTTTCGCTTGAAGTCTTGTATTCTTTTTCCATCATATAATGTGTTGATTTCAATTGAATAAGCGCATTTTATGGTATTAAATGAACTAATGTAAAGTATTGGCACAAAAAACATTTGTTAATAGAAAACAGATCTACTGCTTTGTCTTTGATGACACATCTATCAATTTTTATCCGGGTTACCTAGATTTCTGACAATACTAATGTAGAACAATATATTGAAACGACATCCATACATATTCTGAATCAGTACAAGTGCTTGTACATTAAAGGTATTTACAAAACAATAGAGGGGGGTTAAAAAATAATCAAAGAATAGGATTTTGAGAATAAATGTAAATAAAATGAAATAAAAAATAAATAATAAAAGTATACACCTGTTTACATTAAAAAAAAACAGTCTTAGAATACATCCGGTGCAACCGAAAGGAAACGTCAATCAAACCAAGCCATCTAATGCATGACCGCGTTAATTGCCTAATCGTTTAAACCAATACATAACGTATTTAATCATTATTTTATCTAATACGGAAGTTTGTGTTTAAAAGTTCGTTCACATTAAAAGTAATACGAATAACAGATTTCAAGGTTTTCCTTCCGCAAACTAAGCAGTAGCGCGATTCTCTTCAAATATCGACTATCAACAATCTGCTATCTATCGCAAAAAATGTATGAAAATCTGATCAGCGCCCTTAGTGGGCATCGTAGGAACTATTTTTGTAGTACATTTTAAATGTCGAACTCTCGATACTCGACAGTTCCGTCTGTATTAACAATAATTCTGTTGTACGAGTCTTCACTATAATCGAAATTTCTGCATAATAATCCATTTAGCGCCCCTAGCTGGTGTCATTGGAACTACTTTTACAGTACATTTTAAATGTCAAATTCTCACCATGCAATAGTACTAGATGTAGAAAATTGCGCTAGATGTATAATAATGATGACAGATTCTTAACTATTGCATAATGATAAGTAAGTAGTTTAAGATTAGATAGTAACAATATAACACTTTTATTTGATATTTTAGTTTAAACTTGTTTTGCGTAGTTTCTTCGTAATTGTGTATACTTTGTATTAAGGTATTATAGATAAAATTGTAAAAAGATTTACATTGTATACAGTTGTAGTCATTAGTTACTAATTAAGTAGTTTCCATTGTTAGCTGTATACATTTAATTTATCGAATGTTCTAGCATACTTACATATTACATAATATCACGCCTGTTATAACCAAAGGTGCAGGCAGAGGTGTATTCTTCGTGTTCTAGTAATGTATACAGGTTTTTTTCTAAAGTAGTAAAATACTCAATTCATATTACCAAAAATCTACTGTCAGAAAATCAACCATAAATATTTGTTATAAGAAACTCTCTTCATTACGCAATAATGTCTTAGTACAATCATGAGCATTAATATGGTACTTATTTGAACAGTGAGTGCATATTTGTGTTTATGACTGTACAAGAAATTTTGTATAGTCAATTAGGTTACTTTTTAATATTAATTATACTAAACTAAGTTAATTGTGTACCAAATCTTGAATATTCTATTTCTAAGTGTTTTTTCTATTTAATTTTTAATTTAATGCCATTCAAAGCTTTAAATCACCTTTATGTACATACAATTATTTTAGTGAAACACATTAATTAATTTATGTAAGTAGTTGATTATTATTTATAAATAAAATGTTTAATAATATTGGTCTTATTTTATTCTTACTTTTTTATTTGGATATGTGTAAAATATTAATACCTAAATTTTACTTACTACTACTTTTTTTTTTAGATTACTATAAATGTTTATGAAGTTCAAATTAAGAACCCTTTTCTGTTCTCTGACGACTGATCTAAAATATACTAGGATTGCCATTTTAATGATAAAGAAAAGTGTATTCATTCCTAAAACAACAAATCAAATAGCGAGTCATGCAAGCACATTACCTGTGTAGAAATCGAACTCTCGAAACCCGCACTTTGATAACCACCTTCGTAACCTTCCTTACCTTAGTCGCTTTAACAACAGCCTTTACAGGGTACACACCTACAACATAATAAAAAACATTGACTCATAAAAAACACAGTATACAAGAATCACTGTCATTTCCGCGGGGAATTCATCGGAAGTATTTATCACTATTTTTTCTTGGCAGCTCAACACCTGCTGCAACCTTGATCCATCATCTACATTCTAACTGTTTCCGTGACTTTTTTCAACCTTCGCATGTCTGTACAAGTTACGTATAGACGGAGATATTCTAGCTTTTAGCTCTATATGGCTAACCCCCGGTTTCTGAGTACATTTAGCGGTAGTTTATCTATTCAATAACATTTTTTTCATATGAGTTTAAACGCTATTGAATAGATAAACTACTGCTTTATGCAATTAATATTTTTAAGCCCTATGCGAAAATGGCAACTGCGAGGACTGCTGGGCTTCGATTGCCCGATTTGTATCGGCAACTTGTGATTATGTTGTGGCCTGTAACTTAAAATTCGGTATATTTCTGGATATGAAAAATATTGCCACCAAATACTATAAAATCAAAATGGCCATACCATGTATACAAAGTTGTGCATTTTTCAGGACATTTCTTGTACAACATAAAACTAGACATCAAATCTAAATGGGACCACACGGAAAGCACCATGTTTGAAATAAAAAACACAGATTTCAGATCCTACTTTTTTAAATATACATACATACGTAATATCACTCCTGTTTGCCCGAAGGAGTAGGCAGAGGTGTATGAATTACACCCACGTTTTGCCATTAACAATGTTAGTCGTTATGTATAGTTCACGGAAAAAGTGTGAGAAATTAGTCACACAAGGCCTAAGGAAAGGTCACCAAGACTAAAGTTCATATACAAAGTTATTTGATCTCATTTTTTCACATTTCCTGTCTCTATTTTTAGTTTACTGACAAAGTATAAACCGACTCACGAAATATCAAAACTATTATCGGGCTTATATTTTTAGTAATACGGGTTTAAAAAAGAAAATCACTGCTTGTAGGCCCACTTTTGTCAGCGGGTCATCTGTCGCATATCAATTAAACGATACGAGAGTACTTACCCTACTACTATCGGCTATTAACAACTACTATAACTAACTATTAACTATGAAGAAAACTTTGTTTAAAAATCTAGTCAGTGCCTAATTCCTTTAGAACTATTTTTCATTACTATTACATGTCGATTTCTCACTACTCGATTGCACATAGAGTATTGAGCTACTGGATAGAATCACTATAAATACATTATACGAACCTATTCAATAGCCTTACTTTGTTGCTAGATAGCAACAAAAGCAAAGTCTCAGTCTATTTAGCAAAGTTCAAAATGTAAACAAAACAAAGCAAACTTATTGACAAAATAACCCGTTAGATTTTAATCATAACATTATTATATTATCGGTTATTCCATACTTCATAATAGTTTAATAAATCATATTTTTTGTTTAATATTCCGGCTATAGTGAGGAACTACGCAGTTTTTGCGACGCACGTGTTGGGTACAAATCTCGGAGAAATATTTGCCAACATATGTTTGATAATTCATAATCTAGCATTATAATTATTAACTGCGTTATTTATTTCGATTTTATTTATGAGCGGCTCTTAATTTGTGAATGGTCGTATGATTTATCGAAACAAGACGTAAAAACGATCAAATCTTACGATGCTACAAAATGGATAAATAATATTTTTGGAGATTTAATTTGATTATTGTATTTTGTTGCTATGGCGACGGATGATCTAAAATAAATCATAGTTTAAAGTTGACTGTTAGTCCATTGAAATGTTACAATTTGAGGGCCGAATATTGCATCTCTTAGAGGACGCAATTTTATTTTTGGAACATGTAGGGGGGTCAATACAAGCTTAATTTGAAGTTTGTGGGGTCGCCACCCTTGTCCCCCGGCCGCCTTCTTGGAAAAGGGGGTGGTAACACTTTTTCCGCTATATTTTGGAAACTATGCGTCTTTTGGCAGTACATTGTAAATGCCAAACTCTCGATACTCGTCAGTACTGACTGTAGAGAAATGCGCTAATGGGGTAGACATATTATAATTTGTGTGAATTTAATGAATTAGCCTTCCAAAATGCTGTTATCTACTCATAAAGTTAATATGCTTCAAATTAAGAGGAAAATTAAACAATTTAACAATATTTTCAAATGTCAAGGCTGGTCAAGGTAAGGTCGGAAGATGTCGCTATGATAATTTTATTGCATAACCTGTAAAACCGATGATTCTGCTTGTTGTAACGCGGACTTCGTCCAACCAATATTAGTATAAAATGAAATAATCATTTTATATATTCTTATTATCACGTTTATTACAACCTGAAGATATTCTGAAAGCAAAAGTATTCCAATTTGGGTGGACTGACGGGTTCCACATATATTATCAGCTTAGCCTTTCTTTCAAGCTATGTATAGGTCGCCTTCCAGTCTCACCGGATGTAGGTAAATACCGGTGTTTTACATGGTGCGAATGCTTTTTTGACCTCCAACTCAGTTACCTGGGCTATAACACGAAAAAGACAACGACAAAAGGCTTAATTACCATCTACCTAAATAAGACGCCTTTCCCAACTCTGAGAACCCAACTATAGAAAATATTTCCCAAGAAAATGGAAATACTTCAAACACACTTTACCTAACCAGAGAATTGAAGCCGAGAACTCAAATCCAACAGTCTCTCAAACCACAGAAACAGCGAATAACATGTATAATAAGGAACAGTCTTCATAGAAATGTCAAAAGTTAAATAAAGCTCTCGCAACTTACATGATAGCTTTATATGACTTTTGACCTTTCAACCAGTCTCTCTCGAAGGAAGCTTACTCACGAACGTTAATAAGACTGCAATTGTCAGTGAAGATTTTTCTTCGAATCTGAAGAAAATTTTCTAGAGAAAATGTTACGTTACGTGTACTCTATTTGTTATGTAGGATTACTTTAAATTTCAAAGAAATGATGACATCGAAAACGTTTAGTTCTTTTTGCACAAATAGTCAATCCAGATCCATATTTAATAAGTACTCTCTCTCTATCTCTCTCTTCAATAGCTGCACCTTGGAATATAAAAAAAACGTAACTACCAACGAAAATACCACCTAATACCACCGTATTCCACAAATATTATACATGCGACAGTTTGCGCGGATGGTCGCTCTTTCACGAAAAAAGTACTATTTCAATAAAGTTCGATACACGGATAGTTTTAACCTAGATTAAGACACGCTACTTTTTACCAAGACAAATCGTTTCACGCGGACTAAGTCGCAGGTGGTAGCTACTTTTACGCACATACGCATATTAAATTACGCTTTTCCTCATAAGGATAAGCAGAGGCCGAAAAAACGCCATCTTTACAAAGTTCTCTTGCTTCATTCACATCTATGCACCTTATCATAAAACCATAATAATATCTTTAAACAAATTAATTAAAGATTTCCGTAACGTTATCACATAATACTTGTTTATATTCAGGCGCCACTTATGTTGTTGTTGACTGTACTTGTCTGAGTAAACTTTGGTATCTATTTAGATTGTAGTATTAAAATAGAGCAAGAAACTACGAATGAAAATATAATTAAATTTATATGACGTATTTCCCAAAAGGATTAGGCAGTGGATTTCATTCATATTTCACAAGTAACATTAAAACTTACAGGTGTTTTTGAGCGGAAATGGGTTTGTTATTGCGGATTCTCAAAAAGACAGATTATGACATATACGGTCTGCGTCAGAAATATGAATACGCCGTCCCATTTTGAAAAGCATTATGATCAATAAAAATAGTAAAATTGCTGCTGTATATTATACAGTTGCTGCGTATAGTATGTTGGCCAAAGGCCTAAGGCTTGGCCAAATGTTTTTTTATATTCTGTACACAGCGGTTTTTTTTAATATGTTATCGTTTTTGCTTGTTATACTTAAAACGAACAGTCAAACGCAAAAGATTGTCACATTCCAACTATATCTATTCAATCAAACCAGTTAATTAAAAAACTGTAGAATATAATGAATTTACATATTTGTGCGTGGAAATAACTCACATCCTGTGTTGTTTAGTTTAACTTCCACATTAGAATCCTATCAGATGGCAAACATCATTACTTCATTATGTAAATGTGTTCTGGCTTAGTTGGGGTGACTAATGGCCTAAGATTACAGATAGATTAAAATATTCGATCAAAGATTTATTTGAAAACTTGGTAAACAAACGTCAGTATTTAGACCATCAGTGAGCCGTAGGTTAATATAGCTGACGGTGGCCTCTAGGCTCTCTATTAAATAGTTGGTCTATATTGTTAACGGGTTTCGTAGGAATGCTATCAATAAACGACTTGTAAAATGCGAAGTAATGATAAAATAATAGGTAATCTTTACCTTTAGTAATTAATCAGTAGATAGATAGCATTTGAAACGCCCGTAGAACTACTAATGTATTGAAATATAGCCAAACAGAATTTCCAGATACATCTTCCATTTATTCTGTTTAAAGAATACTTGTTCAGCAACGCTAACCTTTGACCACCGAAGCAGGGCAATCTAATTTTTAAAACAAAGAATCCCAGGTCATGAACTGATGAACAAAGAGTACTCGATGCACATGCCGATGGCATAAACTTCTCATAATCATTAAAGATATAAGATGTGTATCTTATCTTTTAAGATCCTAATTTATTTTCCTTGTTTGATTCTTACTTAGAACAGTTATAGTTTCTTCCAAGAATAGAATAAATGCAAATATATTTTGCACGTGTTTATGCGTGTGTCTATAAAAAATATACGCAGGTGTTGTGTATACTTAAGCCATTCTTACTTATAATATTAATATATATACGCGATAGTGTGTTTGTATATTTGTTTTTCTTTCGTATGTTCGCCAAAGCTGTTGAATTTTGATAACTAATGGACCTGTATGTAAAGATGTATGGATTTGAATGAAGCAAGTTTGTAAGGAACATACCAAGTGGCGTTCTCTGGTAAGGTAGGTTACCCCCTGTGGGTAGTAGGAATATTTTCTGCATGTATGTAGATTTTGGCCTAGTGATAGATAACATACAGTGGATGTGTAGGGGCTCGCTACATACAGCGACATCTACTCGGACCAGCGCGCAACCAACCACCACGCGCAGTGTGACTGACGTCACAAGTCCTAGATCGCGCTATCGAAGTTTGCATTGCAACTGACTATATATACAAGTTCCCGACTACAACAGTCGGGCAGCCTAGGCCCACCAGGCATGATCACCTCGCCTGGTCGGAGAATCCTCCCTTTGCGATGGAGGAACATGATCACCTCGTTCCTCCACAGATGAATAAAGATTTATTTTCTTTTGCACAAACAAATAACAAAGCTAATTATAGCTTAAAGAATACAAGATTATCTGTTTATTCTTTTGCCAGTTGTAGGTTATAAAATCACCGGCAAAGTTAAACCGAACGAAGGTACATAATATGTATGTCAATAATAAATAATCATTCAATGAGTATGTCAATGACGAACATCCTTTGACGTCTTGTGATGGTTTACACGATTTTGTATTGATATGTAATTTTTATTATATGTAGAGTAAATAAATAAACGTAACATACACTGTCCCACTTTTAGATGCGTTCATTTGGGTTTCATCATAGTAACATAGTTCAATTCTGAAGGTTAGTTACAAAAATAAACATATTATATAACGTGTTTTATTGTTTACCGAAATACTACACATTTAAAATTAAACCTAGTGTATTTGTTTTTCAACTCCCCAACCTTCACTCGGCCAGCGTGGTGAACTAATTGCTTAACTTCTGCCTTATCCCGGGTGTAGGCCCTTGCCCACTGTCCAGCATTTAGACAGCAATGGCTTAAAAAATATTTAATTCTATTTTGATTTTTTTTCTAGTCATATTTTTGAGAACTTCACTCTTTGAATTAACAAAAATATAGTGCGGTGAAATTCGATAACTGTGTTTATTTTCATATAGTACTAGCGGCCCACCCTTGCTTCGTCCTGTTTAAACAGTTATTTTACAAAAAAAAACCTTCAAAACTTAATCTTATATATTAATATTTAAAGACAGGTACATTGCTCAGCATTTCTAACAAACAACCACAAAAATACACCTTTCCTTTATTATAAGAGTGAAAACTGTCTACAGGAAAAAACATTTTTGAAACAAGTTCAAATACTTCCGGCACTTACAACTTACCCACGCAAACATTATCTATAGACGTTCGTATCGTAATCGGATATAGAGGGATTATATATCAGTAATGGGAATGAATTCCTCCACAACCGGGCATTAGGTCCTCACGATCTCCTTTGTGTGAAACTAGCTTTACCAGCGGTTTCTTTTGGAAAAGCATTTTCTATGGTCTTTCCACTTTTTTCTAATCAAATAAGATCTTTTATTAACCGACTTCTAAAAAGGAGGAGGTTCTCAATTCGACTGTATGTTTTGTTTTTCTGTTTGTTACCTCATAACTTTTTACTGGGTGGACCAATTTTGATGATTTTTCTTTTATTTGAAAGCTAGTGCTTGCCGTGTGGTCCCATTTTAATTTTACCATCAAATAACTTATAATAAATATTTTTGATACCTCTAGTCATTAAGACAAGAAAACAAGTGTAACTTGGGAAATAGTAAGAAATTAAAAAGGTTTTCACCTACTTTCAAATTTTCTTCGCAGTCCTCATACGAGTATTGTCAGGCTTTAAAATAACTCCTTATGTACTGATCTCAATCAGTGAGAAACATAAGGAATTAGATATAAGCTGAAAAGGATAAAGGTACAAAATGTATACTCTCACTTCTTCCTGAATACAGCCAGAACTTTTCTCAGAACCTGCTTATCAGAACTTTTCTCATATCACCGTTACAATTTAATATTAAAGACAGTTATTGCAACATTACTATTAGTAGATAAAGATACACGTGTAACGAGTTAAAGGCCACACCTCTGACCTGCCTCTATTTTTGTGAACCCACTATCATAAATAGATTGTCTTTTATTCTTATGTAATACATAAAAAATATTGATAATTTCTGGAGTTCCGGTTTGCTAATTATCTATTCGTGCTTTATTTTATTTCGATTGATAGTTACATACAAATTATGTACGTATGGCATATTAGACTTACTTTTTAAATATAATACTAAATGCCTGGTGAACACTTTGTGTGACCACAATAATTGTTTTTATTTAGCACAAAGATAAAGCATTGTCATGCAACGTGCAATGCTACCAGTATTGTAGGAACGTTTCCGATGGGCAGCTATGCAATGCGGACGAGTACTACGATGGGTATCTTACTTCCAATTGTCTTTTTTTACATACATAATATATGTATGTAAGTACATATATAATATCACGCCTTTTTCCCAAACAGAGACAGAGCAAAGAACGCCACTTAATACGACCCTTATAAACTTACCTTTTCTCATTCACATCCATACATCTTGTCATAAGGGACCGCCAGTTACAAAGATGTTTTATTATTATTTCCATATAATTTTTTTAATTTACAGCTTTAATGAATATTTATAGAGCTAAATAAAGTTTAACTCAAAAAAGGAGGTACTTATATTTCATCTCATCTTCAAACGATGTTATTTGATTCGCTGCAAGTTTTATTACTTCATAAAACTATAAACGATATAGTTTGGAATTAGAAAGTCTTGTTTAATTAAACTGCAAAACTATTATTTAGTTTTACGAGATCAAAAAGAACTTCATATTGCAATGAAAAACTAACTAACTAAACAATCGAAGCTATAATTTCACTTCGTTTTCAGATGTAACGCGATTTTCTACTACTTTCGATACTCGACAACGGTCTAGCTATCGACAAATTTTGTATAAAAGTTTGACCAGCGCCTCTATCGGGCACTGCAGGAACTAATTTTACAGTAAATTTGAAATACATACATACTCAATTCTATCGCCTGTAGAAAATCGCGCTACTGCTTGCTGTCGACAAATGTTGTATGAATATTTCAGCTGTATTAGCTTATTGCCTTAGAAACGAAGGCCTAAGTACAACGGCAAACTCTCGATGTTGAATAGTACCGACTGTAAAAATCGCGCTACTGGTTTCATTTTCATTTACGTCACATCATCACTTTTGTCAAAACACCGGCCAACCTTCGACCTCGGATAACATTTACCTTCCTATTTCCCTGATAAAGTCCACAAAATATAAAAAACCCAACGTTTGAACAACTTTGTGAACAGGACACGCGACGATTAATTTGTCACCGTCAACTCTATGGAAGATACCCGCAACTTTGTAGAGGCTAGAACACATTTGATTACATTTGTAACGCACCAAATAACTTTGTGTGTCTGAATATAGCCGCAAGCCGCTGCAAGAAAGTGAAAAATATAAACAAGTTATATAGAGGATAAATTTCATTATATCGCAATAATATCGCTGGTGTCTATTCATTCCGTCACCTACACAGATACATAAAATTTTCGATTTTACTATGCTAATGGTTGTGGTGTCTTCAACAAAATTCTTGTATTTTTGTTCCGAATTGTTATAATTCTTGCATGGTATGTGAGGTTTTGACATACTATGCAAGAATGCTCTTGTTTTCACGGATATTCGATTATGATAATGCTGCAGTAGCGCGATTCCGATCTTTTTCACATTTGAAATCAGCTGATTCAAGTTAACTCGGAAGGTAGCAACGAAATCTCAAAACTTCACTCCATTAAGATAGGTTGGTCAATTAAAAATAATGTTCCAATATGTATTAGGCTTAATCGAATTATTCATTCATTTACGTAAAATGATACTGATTCATTGATTGCTGTTTATCTACATAATTAGTTGCGGTGTGAAGATGGAATATGCTAATACAAGTCTGTGTGTTTTCTCGGGTTTCTTACTAGAAAATATGAGATTTTCCAGTTTGTCATCTGAGCTATTTGCTACTTTGTTGAATAAAACTTGTTTAGCAGACATAATAGATATTTTTGTTAACTCACTATACTAACATTCGCTACCACAGAAATATTAGTGACTTCATAAACTCTACTTTGACAGTCACGTTGATGTAGGTTTTTATGTACGTTATGAAAATCTACATCGTATAAAAGTATTTTAAAGACTGACTATATAACGAAAATCATTATTGAAATATAATTTTTGTAAATAAAGAAAGACGAATCAAACATGTGAATAAATAATATGACTAATTATAAATATTAATATAATATAAGGATACATAGAAAAAATATATCACTGGATGTTTTATTTCTAATATTCTACGCTTGTAATTATCAATAAGTAATTATAGTCTAAATGTAAGTAGAAAATAAAACAGGCATACTGCATTTTATTGTCTAAAGTTAATATAGCATACTTTAGGTCTAATGTATCAGAATTAACTCTTCATATAACTAAAACCTAATAGGTACACACTAGCGAACGTGTAACTCAACACTGGCATTTTTCTAACTGACATGTCTATTACGTCAAGCCGTTAACAACCTGTCAACCTCGTCACAGGATAAAAAGATTTGTAGTGGAACAAAAGGGCTCTCTATCACCCCATTGTTGCACTGAACAATGTTATTACACATCAGATACAAAGGCGACTGGAAACAGTGTTGCGTCACACTTTGTAATTCTAGAACCGGGGTGGCGAACTTGTGGGTAGATTTTATTAGGAAAATTTTGTAATTCAGTCGCTCCATGTAAAATACTGATATTCGGGTGCATCCAGTGATTACTGCTGCCAGTAAAGGACTCTCGGAAAATTATTTTATTAAAAAAAGAAACAAAAGCAATACAAAAAAGTTATTGAACAATATTAACGGCCAATATATTGAGAGCATCCATGGCGCAGTGATTAAGTTGCTTGCCACGCCACTAACAGTCCGTCTAGAACTCGTGGATTCAGTTCTAACACGGAAGAAATATTTGTGTGAACTACAAATAGTTGTTTTTTGTCTGGTTGTACTTTGTCTCCGTATTCTCCGCAACATAAAAAAACTATACTCTCTACTACAGTTCTCGTAAATAAGACAGTAAATTAACGTTGAGTCGACCATGTTTAAGGCCGTATGTTGGGCCTATAAGAAACTGACTATAGAAAGAAAAACGGAAAATGTTTAGAACTCCTGCTCTGAAACCTTCAGTAAACAAGTTTGACACCCTTTGATACATCAGAGTAACCTGTAGAGTGCTAACTTTATCCCTTTTGTGCACACTGAGTCATTACTGGCGCAACTGCGTATGAACTACGATCTGTTATGGCTATTTGTAGTGTCTGACACGTGGTATTTTAAACAATGACTTTTATTTTTTCATTTACAGCTGTACGCGAAATATTTAGTTATTATTTTGGTAAAAAATAAATAAAAATAAGATAACATTTGTTAGCAGAGGATATTGACCGTATGATGCTATAAAATAAAATAAAGTTTTTTCAGCAAATTACAAATTCCTTTTTTATGAATATATACAGAACATACACACATATATTCATTCCCAGTTAATTATCATTGACGCAGACACTAGAGCCCTAAACAAAATTAAAAGGATGTAATCATAACTTTCAAACCTTCGCTGCATTCTGCGCCGAAACGTCAGGCAATCCGAGGTAAAATCCGTGTTTGCGTTAATTCTATTATGGATGTATAGCATTTTCCTTTCATTGTATTTCGTTATGATTGTTGTGGAACTTTCCGCAAATAAAGTGATTGGATTCATAGGGAAAAGCCCAAAAACTAGGAAATAAATCTTCGAAACAATCTCAAAACAGAGCTAAGTTCAGGGCCAGTATAAATTACTAATTTTAGCAACTATGACGTTACTTGCCGTTCTTACGTGTTCTCATACACGTTTACTGCACTTACATCAATATAATCCTTATTTGGTACAATACTTTAACCAGTTTTCAACTGACGTCAGATCGTATGACAAAAATGCAGTAGCCAAATTTACTTTTTCGCAGAAATATAAACTACAAAACCCGGAACAGATTTATAGTGAGTCATATAAATAATTTAGTTTAATATGGGGAATTTTTGTATGGATATTAATGAGTCAATCATTTTAGTACAAAGTTGTTTTAGAGGTCAATCTTCATGATAAAACTTTCCATTCGGTAAAGTGCAATGTCTAAAGTTAAAGGTTATCGCTGTTATTGCACTGGATGTCGTAGGTTCGATTTCCAATTTATGCTACCAATATTGTGTATGACTCTCACTTGTGTTGTACTTACTAGAGCTACCTCGTCTGTGTGTAATTTACCTGACTATTTTTGCCTATAAAAGTCTATGAAATTAACTAAGTAATTGTCAACAATTCAAGTAAAAGCCTGCAAAATGAAACATCGCTCTTACTTGACTTCCGTATTCCTCTTTAGAAGCAGCTGCCATAAAGCGTTCCTAAAAGTTTGCCGATAATATAGTACAATTTACTACGACCGCAGCGGCAAATATAATGGTACTTGTTTTTACGAAAGCCCTGACTTCGTGAGAAGGGTCAGATCTGTGGTTGTGGTCACAATCTAGTGACATCGGCTAGTAATAAATAATTCGTATTGATTTGTTTTGGATCTCGGAAAGGTTTGAAGCGTTTGTAAACGGAAACGACGCTTTGTCTGCCCGTGTTTCAAGGAAATCCTTTGTGATGACAGTTTTATAGAATTACAAAGAAATAGTACAGTTTAGAGAGTTTTACAGTTTTTCCGTTTCTTTATTTTTATTATAATATGAAATTTAAAAATGGTTCTGGTCTAAGTGTTACTAAGTTTGTTCTTATATCTATTTTACTATAAATTGTAGAAGGGTAGAATATTTACTTCAATTTTGTGTTTATGTTTGGCATTAAATCAATAAGATAAATAGTAGGAACACATGCTAGAAGTATAAACGTCTAATGCAAGAAATCGAGATTTTTCGCGTCGCAAATAAATATGGCGACAAGTTTTTAATAGGCATCAGCATGAGAACAAGGACATTTTATAAATAGAAAAATATACAGAAATCAAGACATAATATTATTATACATAATATAAGAAGACTCGAGATCTGGAATTAAAAAACGCAACAAGACAGTATGTAATTAAAAACTTTACGAATAAATGAGGGAGCCATTGTCTTCCACGTGATGATTAAAATAAAAAATACTGAAATTATCTCCTTTACTTCACGCCATTATAAACTTTTTATCGGCACTATAGCTTCTACCCGCGACTCTGGCCGCATGCAAAAATTTCCCGGGATAAAATCCTAGTTGTGACGCAAATAACGTCAAAATCCGTGCTGTAGTTTTGTCGTACAAGCAAACTTTTCCATTTATATTATACACTAGCGGACTGGCCTGACTCCGTCAAGATATGGTACAATTTTATCCCGTTCTTTTCACTTCCGTGGAAATTTTGATCTCATCGATCCCATAGAAACCCAATAGCAACAAAAAAAAAGCATTCAATTCAGTTTTGTTGTTCCGAAGTTACGTGCGTATATACATATATTTTGTTGATATTTTTTTATGTATGTAGATTCTATGATTACTGTTGGATAATAATATAATTAAAGCATTCCAGCAAGATAGTTTTCAATTATCCCTAATTTGTTAGTAACAAAACGCCTCACGCTTTTCAACATAATAAATTTTCCAAGAAATAAATTACTATTTTCTCAGGGATGTCTATTATATAATTATAATACAACACTTTTTTAATACGCATAATGGCGCTAATTTAATAATTCTATTGTTTTTTTTATCACCTTTCTAGAATAATTACAGAAGTCATGGGAACTTTGTCGCTAAGAATGTAGAGAAAATAGTTGCTGCTGATGGAAGAGGTATTATTATTCAGTTTTAGCAGATCATACAATTTTAGGGTTGCGTACCCCAAGGGTAAAACAGGACCATATTACTAAGCCTCCGCTGTCTGTCTCCAGGCTGTTTCTCATAATCCTTGATAGCTAGAAAGCTGAAATTTTCACAAATTATGTATATCCGTTGCCGCTATGACAGCAAATACTAAAAATTAAAATTATATATATTTAGGGTCCCCGTACAATAAACGTGTTCTTTTCGTACTGTTTTAGTTCGGAGCCCTTCGTGAGCCAGTCCAACTCGCACATGACCGGTTTTATAACCCGTTAATGTCCCACTACAGGGCAAGGGTCTCTTTTCAAGGCGGGAGGGGTTAGGCCTTGAGTCCACCTCCCTAGCCACCTGGCTGGGTTGAGGATCTTGCATGTCCTCAATAAATGTACTAAACAAATTTTAGTAATGATTTATCACGATATTTCTCTTCACCATTAACAACGGAACAAGTGACATACCTAGTTATAAAAGTCGCAGTTGATACGAACACAGGTCAATGATCAGCCGTAATTTGTGTTACCTTTGCCTAAAAGTAACACAACAATCTATTTAGTACACACCTCAGTCCTCACACCTCAGTCCTCACGCTTTAGTCAAAAAGGTTGAACAGTGCCTGACCTTCGTTTACTTAAAAGTAAGTTTCAGCAGACTACAATCTTAAGAGGAAAGTTTGGTGTCTTGAGTTCTTTGATAGTCATTATCTTATTCTAAGATAGAAATCTAGTAAATTACAGAAGCCTAGTTTTGTTCACAATAGCTCTAGTGATAAATCAAAACTTTGGTAAGGATTCTCTAAACTTTATAAGGCAATTTAACGATATTCATCCGAATATACAGTACCCAAGAAAAGCAAATTCTTGAACAAAGTTGATAACAAAATGGAACAATTGTTTAATGTGCATTTAGTATTGACATAAAGTTCTTGTAAAAGTGATCTCTAACACAGCAGCCATACTTTGGATTGCTCTACATATTTATCACCAACAGGTGATTCTCGAATACGTGTATAAATCTTTTCCAAAAAAAATATTTCCCAACAGTAGCCTGGAATTCATTGACATTGTAAGTGGTGACACCTCTATTACATCCTTAAGTAAAAGTGGCGCAATATATATGAATACACGCAGGTCATAAATAAACACAGTATATTTAAATCAACATTTAATAATAGGTAATTAGTTGTCTTATTTTTTCCCAAAAACTGCTTAATGCATTATGTATCTACATTTAAAACACTAAACAAACAGCACGTGTTCTTGTATTTGAACACAATTATCAAGTACTCACGGCTCAACAGATTTGGCAAACAAAAATAACATTCTAAATATAGCTCGTATGTCATTAACGTATAATTTCAAGTAAACATAAGGTAATATGCGTCAAAAAGCCTATTCGAGTTTGTTCGAAGAACGACAGCGATGGCCTACAATAATTCCAAGAATACGATGCTCCGCACGAAATTTCGAATGATTTTTTACCAAGATTTCATTTTTCCATGTTTTGTTCACATTTTAATCTTCTAAAACTACTGTAGTTACTGAATATACATACATCGCGACCATTTATGGTGACGTAGCGCTACATAACATCACGCTTGTGATTCCCGAAGGTGTTGCACTCTATGAATAAGCACCCACGTTTTGCCATTAACAATGTTAGTTCCAAGTAGCCTATTACCATATCCCGGGCACGTTGCAAAATTCTGGCCTTTTATTGAGATTTTTCTTATATGAATTAGAAAATACCAATAGCAATTCGCCTGACACGGAAACCCGAGATGTCTGCATGGCAGTCACAAAATACAAAACAAACGAAATCAAAAACATGCATTTAAACTGATTTTAGATTTCGTCATCGAATAGTTATCGAATCTTCGGATAAAAGAAACATACTGAGTATGCCTACTGATCTTGTGAATTCTTCTATAGCTGACAAAAAACGCGGAAAACCCGCAGTCTGCCGGTGTTTGCGGTTTTTTCATTCACAGTTAACCTTCTATTCAGTGGAGTTGCGGTTTTCAACACTACTGCGTAAGGCTTTTGTCTAATAGCTGATATATAGCGATGAGCGAGTTGAAGGTTGTATGTATATTGTTAATAAATTTAACGGATCTATTCAACTTTACGTTTGCTACAACTATCAAATGAATTAAAAATTTTTCATATTTTTTGTATGGAATTCGCCCACCGTTTGTATTTTCACAGTAAAACTCCTTAAAAATTTAAATGCCAAAGGCTGCAGTACTTGCACTGAATTGATTGAATTATGCAACACGCTAATATTTGTTTTAATTAATTATTTCTAGGATTTACCTATACCTACTTCCATTAATGCAGGCTGGATGGAGGACCCTTCCCGTAAGCAAAAACTTTGAACACGGATAAAAGAAATCTTCTGGAATATACAAGCTATTCTAATTGAATTAATACTTAGCTTTGTTGGTGGGTCACATCATAAAAGACTAACTTTATTCTGATTCACACTCCGGCATTAACAAAATTTTAACAGTAATAAAAACCGTCATTATAACGACAGCATCAAACCGAAGGCGGCCAGTGAACCTAAATGAACCCTTTACCTTGACTTGCCTTACATTCTTGAGTAGTCTTTAACTTATTAAATGTTAAAATTCTTTGTACTTGAAAAGAAATACGTTAATTCAATTCCTTCACGGAAATTGTGTTATTTACAAAGAGGTAATTGTTTCGGCTCTTCTTTAAATCGGTCGTTATTTTTTTGTTAATTTCGAAACATGCCAGATACATTTATTAAATACTAATCATATTATTATTACGAATAAAAATGAAGATATTTCTGTCACGGCCAGGGTGTGGCCGCTGCATAGCAACTTCTTGGAGCCACTAGAAGAGAGTTAGTGAGCTGCAGACGAGATATTTACACTCGAATCGACTTGACTCATTTAGAATTGCTCTTGTGTCGCGGGGATTTTTGCAAAAAATCAAACAACGGACACAAAGTACAACCAGACTCCCAATTTGGGAATCGAACCCACGTCCTCCCGACGCAACGGTAGCGGCGTGGCCACCTAAGCCACTGCGCCACGTAGGCAGTCGAACATACACAACCATACACAAAACACTGATAAATATTCTAGTCGCTTATCGCTATCAGAGGGACTAACTCTCTTCAATTAGCCTCACTGCTTAATGTAGTACAGGTTAATCTAGGTTATGTCATTCATAAAACATCACACAGTTATACTCTCTTAAGTGTTATGCTCTTTTGTTTTCGAAAAACACTTTACAATAGATCTTAATAAGGTTTTTTAAGCAATAAACAGATTTTTCAATGAGTTTTGTCTGAGTGATGACATATTTATTGAGCTCTTTAAAAGCATGCCTTTATACAAGTTTTAAAGAATTTGATGTATATTTTTGTCGTAAAACGAATTTGTTTTAACAAGGCCATCAAGTATTTATAATATTATGAGACATCTACATTAAAATAAGGTGTATTTTAAACAAAATATCAACGCTTAACATCATCTAAAATAGAGCTATATTATGAAACTTAATACCAAACAGAAAAAGCGCAGTGTTTTCAGTCAATTTCTTGTCAACTATCGAGTTCATATCGCTTACATGTCGAATTACTTTACACTAGAAATACTGAGCGATGTGAGTATTTAAAGTAACCAAGAATATTTGAAAAACTCATGTTCTAGTTGGAACAAGCAATTGGGTGAGTAGGTACCTATCGATTGATCCTACCATAGAGATTATCATCATTAATGGTTTCCGAGGCGAGTGCGAGAGATGTTAATACGAAACACAATTTTTACACGGTTTCAAGCATGCCTCCTGAATTTCTCAGAAAACCAATTTAAGTGTAGAATATCTCCTTGTACCAAGTGTGAGAAAACGTTATCTTGAGGTCATACCCTCCTCCAGTTTTCGTGAATTTAAAGCCATCCTAGTGTAATCACTTAGAACTCTAACGCTAGGATTTACGAGCTTTAAGACCTAGGCTGTGGAAGCCTTGAACTTTAAGGCTTTTAGTGACTATTAAAATGTCATGTAGATCTCTCACTTGAGGATATTACCTAGTATAATATTACAACCCTAGGATAGTGATAAAGATAGAATTTAACAACTACCTCAACTAACTACCAGTTGCTGTTGAGAGGCACTCTAATCATTTTTTTTTTAAGATAAATTTAGATTAATTGACTCGCGATGTGGCGATATGAGTTTCCTTTATTCTTAAGTTTTAAAATAGTAGAACTTGATGAAGTGGGTTTGCCTACTAACCTGTCTTTCCAGTATATATTTAGCCTCTCAGGAATCTTATTCTGTTTCGTCCACTCAGGGACTGACTGAACAAAAGATTAGGTACTTACTTATTCTTCTTATGGTTGTGCAACGGGCCATGAATACCTCAAAGTATTGCATGTTACCTCTCTTAGGAACAGGACACGAATCAATCATAAATAAACTGTGTGAAAATAAAACAAAGAAATCAAAGAAACGTCTCTTTTTGTGCCACATTTCCTGATTACATCGTGTTGTAAGCTTCAGTTTTTCAACAATCGCTAATTTTATTGTATTCACACATGCGACAGGCGACAAAAAGTCTCTGGATTATTCTTTTAAAGCAATTAATCAAGGTTTCATTCTTATTGATGAAAGATGGGTAATTCATTGTGTCAATTAGTGGAAAAAAATGATGCATTGTGAGAGCGAATGATTTATTGAAACTGCCCTTTCAATATTGAATCGTAACGTAACCATGTTGCAATATTTACTGATCTATAATTAAACCAACTTGGACTGACCAATATTATAGCTACGTAAATATTTGGATTAAGTACATCCATTCAAAAATATTATGCATGAACTCATGAAATTTTTATTTAAGCAATCAAAAATTGGTTTTCGAATTCGAGGCACGTTTTCGATCCTGGTTACTGAATGAACGTCGAAAAAGCTTTTGGCCGTGTACCTATTTCTCTTGTAAAAGACTCACATGATTGAATATTTCACAAATCAGAATTTCTAAATAAGTACGCATTTCCATAGACCCGTCTCCTTCCTAAGATCCTTGAAGCAAATAGTAAACAACATTACTCAGAAAGCACAGCCACCAACAGGAACCATGCATCTATGCTAATCATTAATGCAAAACAAAACTGCAACTGATTTTCAACTCTATACTCCACAGCCAAAGGTTGAAAATCAACCGAATAAAACAAAAGTTTTTCTGCAAGAAAGATAGGTCGGGCAAGACGAATTATGTAATCTAGTTGGTCTAATACGGAAGCATTGATTATGAAAGAAGTCAACAACAGGAACATTTTTTATGAAAGACAGATAAACAAGTTTAGTAGGCCAATCTATGATTTATGTACGAAGGGTCAGATTTATTCTGTTGTTAGGTGCCCGCTATCTGAATTGCTGACCCTAAAGAGATATAAATAAAACCCTATAGATAACATGAAATTGTTTGTTTGTTACTATGTAATGATGAAACTATGATAAATCAAAACTCGGGCAAAATTACCCATAGGAACGGGTACGACGTATCTGTTATTTATTAATACACTGAGTAATGTTTTTGTGGTTTAGATGTAAAATTAAATTAGAAGACAGATTAATGTATACCTAAGTTGAAGACCATGCTTTGCTGGTGCCTTTTGGTTACTAAAATGCGACTGAACAAAAAACTATAATGTCCTCACATTAGTAATCATTAGTTCATTTGAAAGTCCATCATGGGTTTTGAATGTTCGCCCAAAATAATGATTTTGTTGTCTGCTGCCTTAACTAAGATTTTCATGATGTCCCGGTTTTAAAATCTAGCTCTCATCAGCTCTCTTATTTCAGACCAGGACTCATTGAATGAGGTTTAGTGATCTTTCTTACAAAGAGTATTAGATATCTACGTGGAATAGGAAATGACAGTAAACTGATGATTCAATAAATAATGTTCTGAGTGCAAATGCGTATATTAACGCGTCCGTATTTGATATCATAAGGAAAACACCTCTGTTCAAATTGATCTGATATGCATGTTTGGACGCAAGGTTAGCAGTTAGACGGTAGGTATAACTATCATTTATACCCAGAAGTGATTAAGGTGAAATATATTTGATTGACGATGAATGATCATAAAATCTAGTCTCAATAAACAAATATTATAAAAACATGTTTGATTCCGCTACTGCGAAATAAGTAGGTAAGGTATTAATTTTGTGAATAATTTATAATGTTCTTAGAATTTGTATGTGCCTAAAAATAATATGCTATATTTGTTTTTAGGTTTCTCAGTACCAGCCAGGCTTATTGCAGATTCGCAAGGATAAGGGTTTTCGCACAATCCCTGGCACAAGATACCGTACCTATTATTCCCAACAGGCGTAATGAAAGTGTATTTATCTGAAAGCGCAATCACGCATTAGTAAAATAAAATTAATCCAACTATGTACTATTATTAATATTCATAATATAGTTGCAGTAAACGATTTATTCCCACGATGCCCCAGTATTGTTCCACATTTTCAAATTAATATTTGCGGAAACTATCAATTCGTTTTTTTACCAAAGTTGTTCCTCCCACGTGCCAGTATTCGGCAATGATCTTGATCCGTTGACTCGTAGGAAATAAACAAAAGTCACATGCACTAACATGCAAAACTCAAATTATCAAACTATAAATTACCATGTTTGACTGGCCAATCACTTTGGCAGTCGTTCAAAATGTTTGTAATGATTATTCGTGCATATAAATCTATTCATTTAAGCCATTGGCACGTTTTCTATCAATATTTTTAAGCAAAACTTTTATCTTTAAAAATAGATAAACTTCGTCGTTCCATTGATTTATTCCTGACTGTTTTGATTAAATTGTACATTACATATTAGAAACAAATATGAGACAAATAGTAAGGCAATATTATATAAAATCAATATGCCTTTAAAACAGTACGTATTTAAATCGGCAGGTCCTTGAACTTACAGTCTAGGAAGTTTGGGTAATTTGTCATATGATTATTAGGCACTAAAATTGCTAATAAAAGTTTATTTCACTCATAAATTACATTAATTATGAGCCTGTAGAGAAGTATTTTTCTCTGTAACTTAACAAAGGAATAAGTTTACTTTATAAATCGTGTAACAAAAATTTTTGTTTATAATTTTTCATAAAAAAAAGAATGAAGATTATGACTGTGTATAGTAGTTGTAGGTAGGTAAATTATTACAATTCTACTCATAACCTGTTATACATTATGACACCTGTTAAATTAAAAAGGATATTAAATTATTTCTAACTTCGCTGACTGGAAAACGAAACGTTATTAATATCAAATTGACAGCTGTAAACGTCAAAACTGTCTCATGTCAAGTAAATGTCAAAATAAATACATGCGCGATTCTTTCACGTGTTGTTATTAATATTTATTCTTATAATGTAAAAGTAATGCAAATTGTGTTAAATAGAGTTATTCAAAATGGTTAAAACTAAAGAACTGGACGATCATCTCCCAGGGTTCGATGCCCCTGAGGAGGAAGACACGCAAAATGAAACTCAAAGCAAAAATAAGAAAAAGAAGGCTTCTGGAGGGTTTCAGTCCATGGGATTTAGCTTCCCGATCATTAAAGGTATAACTAAAAGGGGATATAAACAGCCAACGCCTATACAACGTAAGGTAAGTGTTAAAAAGTCTGCCTAGAGCCCTAGACTAATACTGTTAAGAACTTAACCTCAAAAACAAAGTTTGTAAATACACCGTTTCACATGCTTTTCCTCTTACGTTACGTCAAAAATACATTGTTAACGTTTGCTAAAGTAACATTATTCAAAAGATTATATCTTCTACAAATTGTTTATTACAACAGGTGACAAAAGTTGTACATATTTTTTTTCAGACAATCCCTCTAGCACTAACAGGCAAAGATGTTGTGGCTATGGCGCGCACAGGTTCAGGTAAAACAGCCTGTTTTGTACTGCCTATATTGGAGAAACTACTGGCTCCAAACACCAAACCCTTGCCTGGGAAAAACTTCAGAGCTCTTATATTGTCTCCTACAAGAGAGTTGGCACTACAGGTATTGTTTAACTTTTTTGTTTGTATACCTATTTTATAAAAAATGTTGATAGTTAATTCAGTTTATTTTTAAGTTAAGTCTGCTATAGCTATTCTTACAATAACTACTCCTTAAATCCAATGTTCAACGATATTACACAATACCGTATTCATATTGTAAAATACAATTGTCATCAATCAATAAATTTTAATCCTGCCCTTAAATAAACATGAAAACTTGCTTGTGAATTTTGTAAATTAGTAAGCAGATAATTGATAATAACTTGTTATTGATTTCAGACATTAAGATTTGTGCGAGAACTAGGCAAGTTTACAGGACTCTCATCAGCAGCCATTCTTGGTGGAGAGTCAATAGAACAACAGTTCAGTGTTATGTCCGGCACTGCACCTGACATTGTAGTTGCTACACCTGGTCGTTTCCTGCACATTTGTATTGAAATGAACTTGAAATTGGACAACATTAGTAAGCATTTTTTACTTACTTCACATACTTTACCATGTTTACTAACATAAGGAAGAAATGCTGTGATTATGGCTCTTCAAGTTATGTAGAATCTAAAATAGCTGTTGGAAATTAGACTCCATTTTTACTTACATTAACTTACCTTCATGCTCCATGCATAATTATTTCGGGGTAAATTTAGGTATTAAAATAGTAATAATTCTAATCTGTTATATTTTCTTTTACAGAAATCGTGGTCTTTGACGAAGCCGACCGTTTATTTGAACTCGGTTTCGGCGAGCAACTTCAAGAAATCGTAGCTCGTTTACCATCAACACGTCAAACACTACTTTTCTCTGCGACTTTACCTAAGATGTTGGTAGAATTCGCTCGCGCGGGTCTTTCAGACCCCATGCTCGTTAGATTAGACGTTGATTGGAAGTTACCATCTACGTTATGGCTTGGATGGATAGCGGTAAGAGCAGAGTTGAAGACTGCAGCTCTGTTGCTGTTGTTGGATAAAGTACTGACACCGAAAACACCACAAGCGGTTGTATTCGCTGCTACTAAACATCATGTGGAGTATTTGAATTTGGTGAGTTTTGTTTATGGTTATTACCTAAATTATTACTTTTCACAAAATGCTGTAAATTGTTGATTCAATCAAATTTCTTATGTTTTGAACTAGTTCTCTTAACTCTTATTTACTATTGAACGAGTACATGCTCTTCTAATAACGCAACAGTCAACTCTTAGTGCTAAGTGCAAATAAGCAGGATTGATCCCTTTGCAAGTACGTCTTCTAGGTGTCGAGGTATCCTTACGATGATTTCCTTTATTGTAAACATTTATTGAAACCTGTTAAGAAAAAGGGCTCCAATTCCTTTTTCTCTAATGTAACCTTTCTTCACAGATCCTACAAAAAGCAGGTATATCATCAACTTACGCGTACTCCGGCCTCGACGCGTCAGCTCGTAAGATAGCGCTCGGTCGATTCACTAACAACAAATGTTCTGTGCTCATCGTCACTGATGTAGCAGCCCGAGGTCTGGACTTGCCAGCTTTAGACACGGTTATCAATTACAACTTCCCTGCTAAACCGAAGCTGTTTGTTCATAGAGTTGGTATGTACCTGTTTACGCTTTATTGATAGAGTATGTAGATATTGTAGATGAAAACGTTATTAAAAGATCTGAACGATATATCGCAACATACTGAATAAACTTTAAAAAAATCACTTTACAAAACTAAAATAAACTATACAAAAATCTAAAAATACCAAATATTTCACAATGCAATTTTTTTTGCATTTCAAATTTTTTTGAGTGTCTTTGATGTTAAAAAGAAAATCCTCTACTTTCGATGCCTATACATATTACTGACATTAAATCCAGCACTACTGTAAGATTAATAAAATATGTCTATATGTTTAAGCAATCACCTCATTCACATACTAAAAAGACACGTTTATATCACAGGTCGTAGTGCTCGCGCGGGTCGTGCCGGTCGCGCCTTCTCTCTCGTAGCAGCCGAAGACATCGCTCACCTCCTCGACCTACAGCTATTCTTGGGAGCAGAGCTGATACTACCTAGTCAAGTAGCAGAACATGGTACTAAGTGTCCCAGTGGAGTGTGGGGCGGAATACCCACTGCTCAGTTGGAGTTACGGCATCAGGATATCGTGGCGTGGGATAAGAACTGCTCTGAGATTGTAAGTAAATTATATTATTTATGTAAACCTAATAGGAACTGTCCCGTTTTGATTTTCCAATGCATATAAAGTTGTATTTTGACGTTGGTAACGTCTACGTACACGGCCGTATACGCATGCGTGAGTTACGAACGAATAACGGTCGTAATCGTTATGAGTGTAACTATATTTAGTTGATACTTACATTACTTACCCCTAATATTTCAATATTTAAAAGATTTTCAGTAGACACTCGTACATTAACAATCAAGACATAATTAAAAACCGTTTGTATAGTCATTCGGAAGTTACATCGATCAGATAGGCAAGTTAAATATATAACTTCTTTAAACGTTGGGAGATATAAATAAATATATTTCTACAGGAAGAAGCAGCCCGCACATGTTCCCGCGGCTGGCAACAATACGTGAAATGGCGTGAGCCTGCCTCGGCCGAGGCTAACAAACGTGCCAAAACGACCGACCTGCCCACACTACCACACCCCTTCTTAATAGAGGAGGGAGAAGGCGATGCCATCGATATGATAGAGCAGATTAAGAATTATACGCCTAAAGGAGTGAGTAACATTAGATATGAATTGATATTTTGAAACCCTACACAGCACCAATATCTTATAGACCTATAGAAAATCCTCTTAAAGAGCAGTAGTTTTATTTGTGCTGTTAATTGTGTAAATGGCCTGAATACTAAACGAAATATAAAGTAACAATACATAAGTAAAAAATGTGTGCTTAAGGTGAAATTATTATTTCAGACAATTCTGGAGTTATCAGCTAAGAATGACTCACCGATGTATTTAGCGATGAAGCGCAAGAAACAAGTTCACGGCAAAATGGTGCAGAAAGTTCGTGACATTAAGAAATTAAAGGTTAGAAATCGTTTTCCTTAGTAGTAGTATGATATGAATCAATAATTTCCTTAAAAAAATTATGATGTCAAAAAAAAACAGAAATGAGCCACTATTATTCATCCATTTTTAACCAACGACGTAACAACAAAAAGCACATTTTTATACTAATAGTGTTGTCATTATAGTTGATTTTTACTATGACATATACGATATATTTCAGGCGGAAGGGATACTTGAAGACACAAGTAACCTCAAACCAAGTAGACCTGCAAATGAACCACCCAAGAAGAAAAAGAAAGAAGTTGTCCGCGATGAGAACTACATATCTCATTTTGCTAGTGATCAACATACTGAGATGGGGTAAGAGTACATTTATACTATACTACATTTTGCTAGTTCCTGGCTAACTAGAGGCTGACACGCTCATAGTCTTTAATCCGCAAAAGAATTACAACACTTACATTTGACTTGTAGATTTACGTGCACGTGCATGTACTATCGAACAAACTGAATCATGACCCACCATGTGCTCATTTTCTAAAACGCGTCTATATACGGTTAGGTCGAAATTGGCTTGAACCTTTCGTTTCCTTGGTAATGAATTTGTTATCTGTCATTATTGCGACAAATCTTTGTGCGCCAATACAATAATGCTTTGCTACCGTTTTCAACAGGCTCCGTGGCGTAGTGGGTTGATGTTACGACTGCGACGCGTCAGGAGTGGGTTCGATACCCACTCAGGGCATGGTTTATTCGGCCATTATAGGAAATAATGTAACTATAAAAATTAAATAATATAGGGTAACCAGCATAGTTATTACCCGATTAAGGAATTGATACACAATTTTGGTCAATAGTGTCTTTATTTAGTAAAACATTGACATAAACTCAATTATAAACGCAACTTAAATATTCTTTCTAAAAGAACATCAGTCCTTTGTTTCAATAACTTTATACTAATTCAATATAAAACACTTAAAAACCATAAATACTAGCGAATACTGTTAATTCAAATGTGTTATCCTTAACAAATATTGCAACAAACTTTTACTTTTTCTTTTCGAACTACACGCCTGTCGCACAAACGTCGGACATGAGTTCTAAAAATTTTAAATGTTACCAATATTCTAAAAATGACATATATCGCAATTAATTTGAACTGGTTACTTTAGAAATTAAAATAAAAGTATTATTCCTTAACATTGGCAGTCACTGTATGATGGGCAATGACTGTAATGGTTACCCTAATCGTTTCACAGATTTCTAAATGACGTGCTATTTGATATTTGACACAAATAGGTTTTTTCGTAGTGAAAAGAGTTTAGACTATTTACATTCTACATTCAAATTAAGAGTGATTTATCGAAAACGTATCTACGCACTGTAATAACAAAGGTCAAAGTTGTATGTAGTCGTAGATACATCATAACACAGTCGTATGCATGTTTAAAATGTCCTAAGTGCAACTTTGACGATAGAGACGAAATTCTTACTGTTTTGACGGTGTCAAGCGAATTATCGGAAAAATGGGTCATGAATCAGTTGGTTCGATAGTACCTTATATACGAACGTCCATATTTTTTTGTAACAATTTCAGATTCGTTTGCGCTATTTATAATATTTAATTCCACTAAGCATCTTAAAGTGACCAAGTAAACAAAATATCGTGTTTCTATCAGTATGGCAGTGAACTTCAACGCGGGCGCAGCGAATGCTCAGCTAGAGTTAGGCGCTGACAGTGGGGACGGTGCTCGAGCTCATCGCGCTATGCTCAAGTGGGACCGTAAGAGGAAGAAGATGGTGCACGTTGATCCTGTAAGTAACCCTATTAAACGCTAGTAATGTATACCTACTACGTCCATACACTATTCTACAGGCAACAATTAGTGTTACTATTTATACATTACTTACAACATGATACGATCGCACACTTGCGAATATTTGTTGGATGTAAGCTGGCTGTAAACTAAGAACTAACTAGAAAGCAACAGAACGATAGTATACTATGATCTTCTAACTTTATTACACTTATGTAAAAAATAGTAAATACTATATCATGACTAATGAAATCTTTGTTCCCAGGACGGTGGTCGCAAGATGATCCGTACAGAGAGCGGTGGCCGCGTGCCGGCGTCGTTCCGTTCTGGACGTTACGATGAGTGGCGCAAACGAAACCAGGCTGATGCTGGCTCCGATGATGAACAACCTGCTCACGACAATAATAGGAAAAAAGCTGGTATGTATCCACCTTATTTTGACTAGTTTTCTGGTTTTGACTAGTTATCCCAGCACTTCTAGATCTAAAATCTAGCTTTATGTCTTCCTAGAAAAATTATTAGTAATAACTATTTTCTCACTTTTGCAAGCAGTCACTAACGTGTAGGACAATATTAGTAGACTTTCTGCCTTTGTTGCCTAATAATATATATTTGTAGTTTAATATAAATGCGTGTTACCACGTTGTTAACCACATAGCCTAAACTAAAACTTAATTAGTCATCGATCTTGCTTGTATGAAAGTACATCGGTAAAGAGTAACGTATTTTTTTTTGCCACACAGCATCTGAGTTCCGTCCCCACTGGGTGAAGCACAATGAGCGAGTGGCCAAGAAATCGGCTGAAGCGAAATCTAAAGAATTCAAGAACAAACAACAGATAGTCAAGGAACGTATCCGTAAGGATAAGATCAAGCAGAAACTGAAATTCAAGATGAATAAGAAGAAAAAGAAGAAGTAACTTGTAAATTATAAGTTATAATAAAATTTTCTTAAACAATTAAAAAGATTTTTCATTTTGTTATTAGGTAGAACGAAGCCACTTATTTTAACTCAACAGGGTTCATAATATGAATCTTGTCCATCGGAAAGCAAGTTGCCATAGGTATTTTGGCTAGCCTCACACTGAGTCGCATGAAACCCCTTGGGCCTTTTGTTTTATCTGCGCGTAGACAGTAATTTTCAGTGAATCTATCACATTAATTGCTTTTAATACAGATTTTAAATCGTAGTATTGAATAAAAAAATGCAGACATGTAGTTTTGGACATTCAAGGACAAAAATGAAAGTCAGACGAAAAATCATGATTATGTATATTTAAAAAATTAAGATAAACGATAGATGTTAGAGTACCTACTTACAATTACCTGTACACGATGATAAATAACGAATAATTTCGAGGAGAAATGTATCTTATTTCGGACATTTGCAATATATTCTTAAACAGAATAATTTAATATTTTACCGTAAGCGAAAACATTTATTTACAGATATATAAATTTCAACTTCAAACAAATACGAGACTATATTGAATAAAATATTTAAAGGTACGTCAGTTACACATTATCTAATAGTCCAATGACATATAGTTCACCCACACACAAATATAATAGTAATAAATATCTGGATTAAGGCTAAACTTTAAGCTGAAAGGCAATTTATACAAAATTATGAGTACTAAGCGCTGTAGCTGGTCAGTTCACTAGAGAATGTCCGAAAATAACAAATTTGTGAGAATTCAATGAAAGAATTCAACGCTTAGCGTATAAAACTTAATTATTTCACTCTGCAAATTGTTGTTCACAAAAGCGCGATAAAATAATCATAAGATATCTAAGCTGCAAACTGACCAATAACATTACAATATGTATGTCAATTAAAACTTGACACTGTAAACTAATATTATCGTAATATACAAGAAATATAAATACCAAATATATTGAAGTCATAAAATAAAATGCACGTTATATACATCATCTTTTGACTTAACACATTCTCGCCATATAAAATCAGATATTTGATAGATATAAACGATTTATACCGTCGACTGATTCATCATAAAGATTGACTATTTTATTATTACAGTGTGTAGTAAAATTGAGGAGAAAAATCGAAGTGAACAGATCGAAAAATATAAAATATTTCGTCCTGTGCTATAGTTAAAAATTTGGCAACATTCTCACTCCCTTTTTATACCCTAGAGATGTTGTAATGTCAAAGATACGAGGTATAATTTTATAATTAACGTTTACTCCTTCATTTTTAATAGTACAATAATATTGGTTCCATTACCTATCTAGTGGCGACACTGGCCAGACAACACAGAATAACAATAACCCCATATTTCATACATACATTGATATAATTCAAAAACGTCTATACTGTTATACAGATCCACCTAAATTATTTTGGTGTCTCCGAGTCTATCTAGCGTTGGACATTTATTAACAATAAGATTTTTAATTTCCACATTATACTAAGTATTAACATCTAAAACAATGCCATCTTTACACATCCCTTTGGCATTTGTGTCCACATTCATGTCATCAACAGCATTTTAAACATTCGTTACGCATTCATTTATCTCCAATGTACATACAGGATAAAACTTAAATTTAATCGGCTAAGAAACCTAAATCTAGACCACTTTTCATGCCTGAACAATCAGTCTTCTCATTGCGAAAATTATCATAATTTCATTTTATTATTTACATATTTTTTCGTTTTTTTTTTAAACATTCTATTCGCACAGTAACTTTTATACATGAAAATATTATATCTGTCAATCTGTTATTTTTACAAAGCACTACCGGGTTCTACGTAAGTGGACGGGTCGAACATATTCGTATGAATGACGAAGTGGTTAATGGTTGAGCAAATAAGGCTAAAGTTTGCAAGGTACAGCACGTGTCAGCGGATTATGGCACTAAATTACAAAATCTACGTGAAGTAAGCTAGGTTTCACATGTCAACGTGATCAATGCAAGTGAGTCTCAATGTCAATAATGGATTGATGTCTTCTTTCATAGCGAGATAACACATTCAAATATAACTAACGATTTCATTGAACGGGTCATTGTCTAGCGTAAATGATTATATAAGCATGTATAGTAACTCTATAACAGCCGTAGTTCAATTTCCTATTCAAATTATCTAAACGCACCGAGAACATAATTTGTACTCAGTATCTTCATAGTACGGATGTTATAAAGTTGCAAAACAATGAAAACTATTCAAACTTGAACAAAGGGTTTGTGAACAGGGTACATTTACCTACAGGAAGGGTATTTGCCTATAAATAACGGTCAATACAATTGCAGTTCTGTGAATAACCTTCAAGAACAATCTATTAGAGTTCGCAGTTAGTATATGCACTGCATTTTCTTATCAGTCCGTTTTACTACTTTTTAACTTTAGCAGTATACCAATGAAAGAATATGTACTGCACATATTACCTGTAGTAATGCAACGCACTACAATACCTAAGCACGGCAACTTAACAATAGAAAATCTAAGACAAAAGTTGTAGTTAAATATCATTTCACACAGTGCCTCTAATACGACAAAATGTACTGAAATAATGTGTACAAACGTCACAATTGAGAAAGGTAACAAGCGCCGTGCTTTCGGTTACAGAACTAGCGATTCTAAAACACAACGCTGAAGGTTGATAACGGAGACACATAGTGATTATAACTTTTAAACTACGATACGGGGGACACGATCAACAATTCTTGTTTCAACCGGTGGTACGATTACGAACTATTGATTAGTATAGTTTTCATGTACGAATATTGAAACAGCATTGAATTCTAAGTCATGCTTGTGTTCTATACTATAATTGAGTAAAGTTTCAGTATTCGGTCGCCAGTCTCTTCTGATTTACGCTAGGGCGTTGACGAAACTCGTTAAATAAAAATTGACGACGTCTCTACCGCAATCGTTAGTAACCGGACCGTGTCTTATCAAGTCCCCGTATGTATACGTGTATATGTCGGTAGTGGAGCCCTATAGGATGCCGTTGGTGTAGTACTGGTAGTTGTCGTAGAGGCGCGTGGACAGCGAGTGCAGCGCGTCGCGCACCAGCTTGTCGACCAGCGCCTGCAGCTGCGGCTCCGTGCGCCCCGCGTGGAACCGAGCGCGGAACGACACCACCGCGCTCGAGCTGCGCAGGCACGCCAGCTGACCGCCTGTAAGAGAAAATGCTGATTAGTATTCTGTTTTGTAGACAAAAAATAAAAAGGGAACCAATTATCAGGTCAGATCTAGAAGAGTAGATCCCACAAAATCTTTCATATACCACACGGTAACAAGGGCTACGTGGTCGCCATAGAAAATTCAGGATGAAAGATTGAGAAAAACTTGCTATCCATCAATGTTTGAGAGTAACGAATCATGTAACCTACTGATACAATGGTGTTATAGACAAAAATACTGAATATAGTCTATATTTAATTTGTCACAAGACTTGAATGTAAGGTAACTTGAGGATAAGCCCATTACACATTTAAATTAATAACAAAATAGTAAATTGTAACGTACCCATACGCATAAGTTCAACAACGTGTATGATCTGGTCGCAGTGCTTGCGCGCGGCGATCAAACCGCGCAGTATCAGTATCTTGAAGTACTGGAACATGTCTGAGTTCTCGCCGTCCATCACTTCTACGAACTCTTGTGTTAACTGTGGAATAAATAGCATACACGGTTAATGTTTGTTTTGTACATAGATAATACATAACCAAAAACAACAACACTATTTATACGGTTACTCAATTGTGTCTACTTCTTCGCGTCCATCAATTGCAGACAACTGTTTAGCGATGAACGCAGAAGAAGTGATCTTTACACACGCGCATATAACAGAGACTGTATAAAGTCAGTTAATTATAAGAGACTAAGTTAAAGACAAAGTATGTAGTCACTGAAGAAAGTATTATTTACCTTAAACGGTGAGCTTTCAAATCCTAGATTCTTGGGTGATATTGAGAATATGAATCCAAAGTCTATGTGGATAATGTGACCTGCGCTGTCCAATAAGATGTTTCCATTGTGTCTGCAACAATACACAAACAATTAATTAGTAGGTAATAAGTTTTATGACATTAACTAAAATAAGCTGCAATATTTTTTCTATTATCTTAAGACGCCGCTAAATCCCAACTTCGGAAGGTATACACAGGGGTAAATCAAAATACCGCTATTTCTACCCGATTATTATGAATTGATCCATGCAATAAAAAGCGAGCTGTACAAACTAGATGTTACTTGATCAAACTTGGAACTTATTTATCTGCATATGCATACTCAAACACAGACCACAGAGTTAATCAATATCAAATGCATTATTTGATTAAATACATACCGGTCTTTAAGTTGTAGCAGATAGCTAGTGAGTGCATAAGCAGCGGCGGACTCTACGAAGTTGTTCTGTGCTCGTAGGAAGCCCTCACTGTTGGGCGGACCGTGCTCCAGCTCCAGCCACGCGCGGAGTGACTTGCCAGACTGCTTCTTGATTTGATGTAGCGATACTGAGTTTAACACCTGTAAATAAATAAAAGAACTTGTTAGTCAACAGATTTAACAACACATTTTGTTTCAATACAAAAAAAAAATATTGTCAGGAGGAGCTTAAAGCTGTTTTAACTTAATCTTTAGATGAACACCAGATTCAATCTACAGTTGAGACAACACTGTGTAAGCTACTACTCTACAAACCCCAGAAACTTAGTATTTAGTATTACATATAACACGATTATGTACAATCGGAACTATCAACTTTCGAGAGTTTGACGTCTCAAATGTACTGCCAAAATATTTTCTACGATGCCCGCTACAGGCTCTGATCAGATTTTCATACAAAATGTCTCGATAGCTAGCCGGTTGTCGGTAGTCGATAGTCGTAAAGAATCGAGCTACAAGTCTGCTCTTAGCAATACTGCTCTAGAAATAGACTAATAAAACATACCGGTTGTATAAGTCCGCACTCCTTATCCAAACACAATATCTCATAAGGCCTGAGCTTCAACGGCACTCGCTCAGCGACCCAGGCAGCCTGCAGCCGCCTCAACAGTTGCGCCGCTAACATCTCTTGCCGGAGATCATCACCCACTTTGACAATACAGCCCAGTAACCGCCAACCGCTGAGAGCCCCGTATGGAGACGATGAACGCATGCGGGCGAGCTTGCTTTCCCATGATTCCTGGAATGAAAATTGAAGGTTTATTATACGGGTTCATAAACTTGTGAAATCAAAGGAATATCTGGGGGAACCTGGGTGTCTATTGGACTATATAATCGTTAGAAGTATATGGGAGAAAATAACATTACATTTGGCTGAAATTTCTATGCCACCTATATTATATTCTGGTCTCACTTAGTCATAATTGTATAATAAGGCTGTTAAATTATGTTCAAATACTGATGAGGTTTTACAGTTTATTTTCGTTAGTCTAACTTTAAGCACCACTGCTAGGTAAAAAGTTGCATCGTGAGAAATATGCGATAAACAATAGGATTTTAATTAAACAAACATGTTTATTAAACCAGCTAACAATAATTATAATTTAATTCTAACGTACATACTAGAAATATTATATAATAAAGTAACTTTAAAATTGCTAAGTTATAAATTAATATCCGGGTAGTAGAATTTTAACACACTTTTTCTCATACACTTTATATATCCAATAGGTTATTCGAAACTTATCCTAAAGCAAACTAATTTAAATATTGCGGACTTATAAATATGAATATCTGGGAGTCCAATTTCGACTTAATTATTTTTCATACAAGCTCCTTTATTTCTCACACAGGTTAATCCATAAGCCGTAAAATTAATATTTATTAAATCAATATTACCTTGAGTGCTGTAGCAGAAGGATCAGCAGGGTCATGTTTGAAAGCGTTCGGTGGTGGCGCTGCCGTCGCATCAACCAGTCGCTTGCGCACTTCACCCGCACCCACCGCCACTGAGTCACGGGACCCACATGATGACGTTGATAGCGCTGATATTGCTGACACCTGGAGAAGAAAGAAATATAAAAATTATTTATTGCTTTTCGATCTAACTAAAGGTAACGATTTTAAACTCTCGCGACTTGTGCACATTATAATATATTGCAACGGATCTTAAACGCGGTTGAAAATTAAAGGTTAGAAATTACATTTATAAATAAATAACAGTTAAATTTATAATTAAGAAAAATATCAAGTAATCACTAGCTTTTCTGGTATATTCCCAGTTGTCCCCTCCACACTGTCACCCCGGGGTGACAACTGGGAACAGAAGTAGGAAGGAAATTCCCAGTTTTTATATGCTTCATTCCACATTCATAGAGACAAGAGACACACACAAAAAAAATACGTTAATAAATTGCGCGTTACCTCCTAAAACCTTGGTGTTGTTCGACCATAACAATTAGTCATCTCAGTATTGATATTGGCTTTAAAATCTCAAGTTCTGATTAGAGGTCATTTGGATAATCTATTATGTCTGAGCTAGTTAGCCAAGTTAATTTTTCTTTTTAAAACAAAGCGTAATAAATCTAAGTTTTTGTTCGCAATGGTTCGTTAAAACTTTAATCAATCATTAATTATAGCGTCGCTATGACCAAATAAAGGTTCTGTGTCATCTCTTTGCAAACACAGAAGCTTGTTTGTCTGGCTTGTGTCAAATATAGAGAAGAAATATCAACTGATTATTATAGTTCAAAGACATGTAGCAAAAAAAAAATTAAAAATCGGTGTCGAATTGACGGAGTATATGGTAAGCATACATAAAAAAGATTCCGGTTAATTGAACTTCTTTCTTTTTTGGAAGTTGGTTAAAATATTAACAGCGATCGATCCTTAAGTTTTCTGCCGTTCCTTTTCATTGCAGAAAATATCGTAACTTATCTAGTTCTAAAACAAATTATAATACCAATAATTATATAGTTAACGAGATAGTATGGACAAGTTTGTTAGGAAATAGAGAGAGCATTTTCCCATGGAACATGTTAATCGAAAGCGTAATGTTTCTTGTCAACTTTCAATGTAAACATTAACTAATATTAACAAGAATTAGCCATAAAACGTTAGCTTTCCATCAACCACCTCGTATAAGTCAGGTGTAGGGTTGCCAATCGTACTTTAAAATAGGATATTGTATTCTAAATGACATAGACGTACTCTATAATTTTGAATACTAGAGGACACTATTTGACACAATTTTTAGTATGTGACTCGCACAGTTACCAAAAAGCTTGTGCCGAAAAAAGTACCAAAAATACCTAAATCAATATTTTAATAATCAAACGTTTTCATATGTCCATACTCTTCATTTCTTTCCTCTACTTACTTGAAAAGATTTCCTGGGGTAAAAATTCCAGTATGTTAATCCGGGTTATAAGCTATCCGTGTACCAAAATTTCATTAACATCCGGCGAGTAGTTTTTTCGTAAAAGAGTAACCAACATACATCCTCGCAAACTTTCGCATTTATAATATAAGTAACATTTTTTCTTATAAAAGTTGGGAACCCTCAGGTGAAAGGGTATACTATCTAGCAGGTAACTATCTCCGTACATAATTGCACGTTAAAATTATAGTGCACGTCTCATTTTCCTGTGCAATTAGCGCTTGTGCAACGAGTTTCCATAGGAAACTGCTCCTAATTATATGTTTGTTGTTACTTTGTGAGCTTTTCTATGGTTAATTGAAGTAATGGTGAAGGAACGTTGCATCGTGGATGTACCGTTAGTTTGTATTTTTATTGCATCGTTGTGTAATAAGGGATGTGGGAAAAGACTAACGTCGGTCACAAATAAAATGAACGCTGTCGTAGTCTTTCAGTGAAGTGAGTTTTAAATTAGGGAAGCCAAAATCTGAGCAACCGTTCAAACCTAGCTGCAGATAAAAGATGACGTAATAGACCGTTTTAATTGCATACGATATAATACGTTTTAATTTCATATAACATTTATGCCTATTTATTTCCTTTGTGTCGTTAGTAACAAAGCCATTATCAGTTTTTCCAACGAACTTTGACCTTTGTATAGTTTGTATAAAATCTTAAAATCACATAATGTGTGTAATATTCAGGGCCAGTTTCACAGCATATGAATAACTGTCAGTTAATATATTATTATTTGCTTGATTAACCCCCGGTTTCTGAGTACATTTAGCGGTAGTTTATCTATTAAATAGCGTTTTTTTTATAATTATGAGTTTTAACGCTATTGAACAGATAAATTACCGCTAAATGTACCTCAGAAACCGGGGGTAAGTGATCACGAATGTATGAATCTGATAAGCTATTTAAGAAATATACAGTAGCCGGTCCTTAGTTACAGATTTTATACGGGCATTCCCAAGTCTTTAAATACAGTGTGTAGCCTATTATTCAACATTTAATTGCTAGTAATGATGTAAGCTTGTTTATGACTTCTTATTACGTCAATGTTCATGAATCTTTCTGTAATTTATTTGACAGTGAGACAGTGACTGACATAATAACAGCACTAACGTCTAGTAGATTATGTATATAGTTGCCATTACAAAATAACTTGTTCTTTCTTATACCTAGACCTTATATTGATAATTTTTCGCACAGTAACTATGTAAGTAGCATTAAATATGCAAGAGTACCTGTGCGTTGTCAGATTTGAATGTGGACATGATTTAAATAGAGTTTCATGATGTGAAGGATTCGAAATTGGGTAAAATTGAAGAAGTTTGAAGACTTGAAGGCTTTAACTGCTCAATGTGGATAAAGCAAAACAGGTGTACACATCTTTCAAAGTAAAAAAAATATGCTCGGTATGTTTTTTTAGTTCCCATCAAAACAATGCGTGATTATTATGCATGCAGCCCGAGAGTGTAAACTTTAAAACATGTTATTTCAGACCATAATGAAAATAAAACAATTCGTGATACGACAGTATTTACAAAAAGTCAAATAACAAAACGAGTGTTCAAAAGCCACGTTTGCATGTATATGGTATACAACGTGACACGCGAACAAACAAACCATAATTATAACGACAAAGAAATCTAAAAAACCCCCGTTGAAAAACCTCGCTGGATAAAAAAAACTCGAGATTTTTGCAGCTTAATTATTATACGACGTCTGAATAATGATTTCGGGATGTTTTTGTTCGAAGAATGTCAAAACAAAGACGTTCTCAAGATCAGTAACACTATAAGAATATAATGAGACGTGTTTAGGTAAACAGCGGTACAAAAACTAAATGACCGGTCATTGTCCACTCTTAGTGCGAACCATTAGAAGAAAACGGGCCAAGGAGATTTACATATTTTTATGTGCCACAGTAATAAAATCCTAAGGTCTAAAGAACCGCTTCTAGACTGAATGCTTAGTGCTGTATAATAAATATTTTTAATTGCATTCTTAACCCTAACGAGTGTATAAAAGTTGATTTATTGAAGCACCACCTGCAATATTTTTTTTGTGATTTTTTCCAGACATAAACTAGCACGTTAGCGATAAACCGATTATAATAACAACGCAATACAAATCTATGTAAAATTCCTCAAATCACTGCATGATGAGAGCTGTTGTCATTATTATAAAGACACCGATTACGCTTTTGAAAAAATATACGTAAATAGATGTTGGATTCTACGTAAAAAGTAGCCAATCTTTTAGATTTATTTCTGCAAAGACGCGCAACTATTTTTTGAAATTAACCGCTATTACCATTCTTAATGTTACATCATTAAGTTTCGAATCTTTCTCATAGTAAAAAATAAAACCTATTATACGGAGTACGTTTTGTTGAACTTACATAATAGAAGAAGAAATGTGAAAAATGAGTATTTGATGTGCGCACACATAATAAACTTTGTCCTATTGTGGAACTGTACAATGGAATTTCTAACTCGTGCATATAGGGTTTGCCGATGACACCCCGTCCCCTATACCCGCTTGCTTCCCGCATTAGCCCTGTATTCATAGCGTAACGATTCGTGACGTCACAAAGCTGACGGCAAACCTTATGCACACGTATTAACATTTGTTGAAACGGATATGAAAGTTTGGTAAACTGTATTGTGTACTCAGGTAAAAAAGACAGGCAGGTAACCAAAAATATTGTGAGTTGTGAGTAATACAACTCACAATATTCTATTCAATAACAAACTGCCATTACGCCTACACTAAGTAATTTCGCGATTAGGTTTATCTTTTTAATATAAAAATCGCTTCTGTCCGCCCATACAACATTACCTTGCTTAAAATATTACTAGGTATCAATAACCTATCTAACGAGGGTCGTAACAATAGAAGTATATTGATCCATTCATCTTAAGTAGCAATATTTCTTTGGAAGGAAGCAGTCGCATCGTCTTATGATTTATACTTTATTACGTCACGAACTATTGTTAGCTGATATGAGCTCGAGTTCAGAATATTACAACTTGATATGCGATTATTTTAAGAATAAAATTGTCTGTATAATTCATTGTTATAGAAGAAGCGATATTTGAATACAGTTATCACTACAAAGTAAATAAACAAGATAAGTTTTATATAGATCCACGCTAAAGTAATAGAAAATGTTATGTTTAAAGGTAGCTTAAGCCAAAATGCTGTTTATTAGATCTCATTAGTTATATGACACATTTCGGATCAATAAAACGATCTAATCATACCGCCGAACTCTGATACAAGTGTGTCATGTTTTTCACTTACATACAGTTACAAATTTGATCGAAAGTGACAAAACACAGTACAACTAATCAGTGCTTAAATGTTTGAACGCAATTAGTAAGACAGTAGACAAGCAAAGTACTTGACGTTATTTAAGTGCCTGCACAAAATACAGGTTATTAAAAGTTATAAATGTTTTCATAGAGCGTCAGTCCCCCGCGGCTTTGTACGCTTAGTTTTATAATTAAGTTATACTACGTGGGGAAAAGTCCGTTAACTAGACACTGTTAACAAGTAACTTGATTATGCAATTTGTTTGAATTTATAATGGACAAGCGTGTCCAGTTATGACGATGAAGAGATGAGGTTATTTTACAGTGCAAGTGCTTTTATAAAATAATCTTAATTAAAAGTTATATACTGCCGATAGGGCCAATATAACGAAGCTTAGCTACCATTTGAACGTAATACTTATTAACGGTATCAAATAAATAAAATCTAGAATCATACCTTACTACGACCAGAAAGTATTGAAGTAGTTAAAAGCAAAGGTAACGGATTCTGGTTAAATATCTTATCGAGCTTCAACGATTAAATTCTGTATCCAACAGCTAAAAAATCTTTTCACAAACACATTGCTCTTTTAATATGTATCTAAAAGAGCAACTCTTTATCTTACGAAACTTTGTTCGCGTTTTATATCCGTTAGAGTGAACGTTGCAGTCTCAACAGAAAGTAATAGTCTTGTGACACAGGAAACATTAGCACGCTAATGCAATCGTCTATGTTCAAATTATAGTCATGTACCCCATAAAGTTGCATGTAATACGCAATTAAGATTTTTACTAACTCCGCATATTAATGATGTTACTGCAAGGGCAAAGATGATAGCAGGAAAAACTAATTAGCGTAACGTTAAAACACCGACAAAACTATAATAATTTACCGTAATAACCGCATATTTCGCGTAATCACCAGATATTGTTGGATATAATACGTTTAATTGTTGTTTTTGTTAGTGCTTACTGTGATAAAATCACATGGTTTTTGTTGATAGAATCATCCTTCAAATAACATCTGTTTTGTATCAAAGAATGTGCAATTATTGTGTTATAAATAGAAATTTCAGTGGTTGAATAACAATCCCTAAGCGGGGGTTACCCGACAATAAATTTTCAGATTTCACTCGGGATATTCCCGACGAAATTAACCCGGACGATTGGACGTTCCCGACGTAAATACCAACATAGTCATTCGCATTTTAGCGTATTATAAAGATCAAAAGAATGACTAAATATTTTTTTATATATTTTACGACTGTTGGCGTAGGACGCTAAAGCTCCTGGACTAGCACTAAAAAATCATCTTATTTTCGTCCTTTAGTCTCATATAATATCAAACATATTGTCTTATATAAAAATGATATACCTACACCTACCAAGGAGGAGAAAAGTATATAGCAACTTTAATTATTCAGTGTAATATATTTTTTATGCAATGCCATTTCCACATTTTGAATATTATAATGTTTTAATTATGAAATCTTAAGTAAGATTGGGAAAGCTGCTTTGAATTTCTTTTGTAATTAGTGTTACCTATTCATATATTCTGTACAAAGAAAGTAATGGACGTTTTTATACAAGTGTGACTTGGCAGAATTATGAGCGAAGTAATTTTTTGTTCATTCTTTTTATTTTGAGGTCTAATTCTGTGAAGTCGATTTCATAAAAATAATGATTGAATATGGTACCTGAGTAGAGAAAGTGCAGTGAAATTTAATTCGAATTATTATGATTTTAAAACACCGACCTGTATCGTTGATCAATTCATAATGATTTAAATACATCACGCTGTATAGTAGATCAATTTATTACAAGTCTGTTGCATACACATGTCTTTAAAGGTGGTTGAAACCAGACGTATATTAATTACGTTAGCGACTTATAATATTTATTTAGCTTACAGTTCTTCGTCGTGAGAACTCAAACAGATAATATAATCATTAGAATGTAACTATGTAATATGTCAATGAGATGTATATCTAAGTATCTAACTAGTTTACTGAGAGTTCCGGTTTTCAACTAGGATTGTGTGCCGGCATTTGCATGCGACTTGTGAAAAAATAGTGTCGTGTGCAATAAATTCGCGATGTAACCAAATTTGTAAACTAACATATTTAACGTTTTAGTTTTTATTGGATACCTCGCAAATATCGGCCATTATTACATCTTTATCGACTCCTTTACTTTATGTATTTTAATTCACATTATACATTTTAAATAGTGCTTAGTTATCTTGCTCTGCCAAGTGTGTTGTTGTTTTCTATCACCTGAATAGTGTTTCGACTTCTCCAAACAACTATCACACCCATAGAATACTTACTTCAATTTGGCCGAAATAATGTTGTGTCTAGGGAATGCAATCCCGACTCGAGATCGTCAACTCGAGATCCCTCGCGATCAGAAATATCAATCCCGCGGGATCCCGAGATTTTCTATAGAAATACAACGAAACGATTCGCCGTTCTTCAGCCCTCACAGCAAAGATGACTAATAGTTTTACCGAACAGTGAGTAGAGTTAGCTATGTGTACCTTTTTATGTCCATCAATTTCAAGTCCCACGCAACTTCTTTTTAGATAGATTCTTTATTTCCGAATATGCATTGTTTTTACCGTTTGCTCAATTTTAACAGTACATTGACCTCAAACCTGTTTCGTTACAAATGAGTACTTTAAATGCAATAATTAGTTAGTAATCAATTGTTTATAGCAATATACTTGAATTGGAACGATCGCTTCACTTCTCGCACTAATGTGAATTAATCGCCACGAGTATATACCGAATGTCTACAACTCTACATGTGAAATATGTAATAAATAATTATCTGTTATGTTAAGCTAGTACTGATATATCACGCATATTGTGCAACAAACTTATGGATCATACATTGGTTTGACGTCTGACTAAAACAGAAAATCCAACCATATTCAAAATAATTGAAGTTGAATGAAACTGTTTTAGACGAAACCTATCAAGTCTTCTGGACCTACGAGATGGATTGTCCTCCAAAAGAAGAAGAATCAATTCACTGGATTCACAGCCTAATTTCATAATTAGTACCATCGAATAAGCCAATTTTTACTTAAACAGTACTTACTTGTGACAAGCTATCCGGCGCAGGCGCTCTGTGTGAGTACTGCGTGCTTAGTTCCTCATCATCATGACTCCAGCAGTCTCCTGCATCGACATCATCTAAGCCCGAGTAAAGGCTTAACGCTGGCCACTCCGGTACTAAGTTCTCTTCACTCTTCGTATGTCGGATAGGCGGGGAGTGAGGCGCGGGCGGCGCGGGGGGTAGCAGACGAGGGGGAAGCGGCTCATGTCCGTCCGTTTCTAGTACTTCCACGTACATTATGTATGGAGCCTGTGAAAGAAGAAATGCAGTTATAGTCGAAGTATGAATCATTGTAAAGTTACCGTTATAAGCTTGTTAAGGCTACCTTGAAAGGTTGCATGTTCTATCTTATTACATACATAATATCACACCTATTATACGCGTAGGTGCAGGTAGAGGTGTATGAAATACTCCCACGTTTAGCCATTAATAATGTTAGTCCCATGAAAGGGCGAGCCTGTTTCTTATTACAGAAATATAAACCCGTCTAACAATTTCTGTGATTCTATCTTTCTAAGTACCCTGTCTATATCAATCATCCTTGTTCTGCGTTATTCCTGTCTAGTAATTAACAGTTATGGTCTATTGAATATGAGATTGCTTGTTTAGATAAAATAATGTCAACTGCAATGAATAGAAGTGGAACAGTGGCACTGATTGTTTTTGATTTGGCAACCTATCACGACTCAATTGGTCAAAACATTTGGTAGTTAAAATGTAGGTCAGTATAAACTTGTCTGCGATTTAAGATCCGTTTCCTGACAAAATGTATGAAGGTAAGAACTTTACATCAAGCTGATGAACAAAATATGCAAATAACGTATAAGGAAAGTATGTACCCTGCATTCCTAATATTACTATTTTACCTCGCACAAGAGCTTTATAAAACCTTCAAAAACGTGACCTATCGTAGAAAAACGTGTACCTAACATAATAATTCCTTTCCCATTTTCATGGTCATTAACTAGCGTTATTTAAAACTTATCAGATTGTATAGTAGCGTTACAATTTCTTATTCAATATCGTTCAAGCATAATACTTCAGAATCGTTTATCGAATATTGTTGTATTTCTATCATGCAATCGATATGTTGCGTTAGATTGAATGCACGTGTTGAAAAGTCTCACATGGCGTTGTGAGCTCTATTCAGGCACTTTTAACTTTTATGTACCTACGTATTTAAAATTATAAAATATTCTCTCCTTTCGTGATAAAGAAGAGTATGCTGTTACTCTAGAGTATATCTTTCAAGTTAATTTGCATGGCTAAAGGCGAGAATATCTAACATCGCTCAAAACTAAACGATTTTGATCCTAATGATTCTGGATTAAGTAGATTGCTAACGAATATTCTAGAATTAATCCTCTGGTCAAACGAATAGTAATAGAAAATGGATAGTGAATTGGTTGCTAGAATTTGAAATCTAAATTATAAAGTCCGTTTGATAGCCTTTGAGCCCGCTTTTATTTTAAAGGATTACAGACAAGTCATTAGCAAATCCATCTAATGGAGATGCACGAGATAATATGGTACCTACCTATAGAACAATTTTCAAGTCTTTTTCCGTGGGAACTAACTTTTTGTCACCATCAAAAAGTGGAACAAAAAATACCATTCGCAGTACATTTAGTTGTTGACAGTGACCGACATAATTGAGGAAGTTCATGTCAAAAGTATCATAATAATCACTAGAGATAGTGATAAAAATGTTTTAATTGGACTAATTAGTAAACATACATTACAAAACATATGAATGGTGAATAGTTTAACAGTGAAGGGAAACGTGAGGAAATCCATGTAATCCGCCTTTGATGCGGCCTCGTCGGGCCGTGAACGTTGCAAAGGGTATGAATAGAGTACGTGTATTCGAGTACTGTGATCTCGGTTGAGGTAAAGCCTACCAATTACTTCCCGTGTGCAACAGACTATTAAATGAAGAGGATAAACGCCGCATCAGGTTTCATTGTCAACGTGTATTTAGCTGGAATATTTCTCCTATGCCTAGTCTAGTACGTTCGATGTATATAGGATTGTGTGCAATGCAATTATAGATTTTTTTTATGGATTCATGCTTATGCTTTACGTCATACGACCGTTCAGTGAAGTATGCTGGTTATGTTATACATTCCTAGCATATCTTAGTGCAGGTAGAAGAAGAAATATAAATATAGATATTTGAGAAAAAAAAACTCATTTCAAGACTTTACCTCCTATAGCCTATTTTAAACTGCGTACTAGTCGGTTAAAGAGTGCTTACACAACTTATTAACACTTTTGTGTATTCAATGGATGAATACTGTGGCAGAAAATGCATTGATGATATTTGTTGTATTTCTAACTTGTTATTTATAATGTGCGTATTTAGAAATGACAAAACTATCTGCGGTTTAGTGAAAACAAGTTATGAAAATAAACAATATTTATTGAAAACAATAACGTAATACCTATGTACCGAATGCACTTATACGCTTATTTAGGGAAATAACTGCAAACAATGGCTGTACACCGACAAGGAAAACTAACAAACGTATAGAATACAAAAATATTATAATACATGAGTGAAAAACTGATTCACTGTACAAATACCTAATGTTATGTACATTGTTCTTTCTACGCGATGTAAATTAAAACCAAAAAGATAAATCTGATTATACTATCGCATATAAGAGGCTTAAGATGTAATACAATATCAGTGATGATAAATTATCGTCCAGATAATTTTGTAACAACGTAACTTAAAGTGTGTCCTTTCTATGCAAATACGGTACAAAAGGATTGAATAATTAGACGTTTTCTGTCCTGAATCGGGTCGAAATTGACCCTCGGGGAAAAAATTATACAGTCCCTAATTTTGCACGGCAGTGTTTTCTATGCAAACCACTTATATGGTCCTATCATAAGAAATTAAGGGTCATTCTGACCGAGAATAATCATGTCACACGAAACCCTGGCAGGAATAAGCGAAAGCAAGATGACCCATCATCACACGATTCATAATTTAACAGCTCTTTCGTTTCATAAAAGTTATGTATTGGTGTCATCATAGTTTTTTATTAGTAAAATCTAACAATTTTTCTTTGACATCTTATATCCCATAAGAAAAGTCACACACATGACAATATCTTGTTGATTATAGAACGGAAACATTCGCATCACAGACAAGATAAAAACAGACAAAGATATACAATATAGATGATTTATACAGCTGCATTCATACAACATTATTGTAATAATACATAGATCAAATGCATAGTTTCTGTCTCACGGTCAGTTTTTCTTTAAATGTATATGTTACTGTAAAAGCCCGAACTGTGGTAAATCTTAAGATTTTCCGGTAAAACCTAAGATTTACCATCTCTCAATGGTAAAAGTCCGAACGTTCTTTTATTTCGAACTTTTACCACCATTTAAATGGCAAATCTTAGGATTTACATAATGACACGGTAAAAGTTGATGAAGTCATATTATAATGTGTTTGAGCCGTAATATAATGATATTGCTAGGGATATAATTATATGCCGTAACATAGTTATAATGAGAGTTTGAAGATGTCGCCGGAGCCCCGCTTCGCGGGGCTCCTCCTTCTGGGTGGTTTAAAAAAAAATAACCACGAAGGCTGAGGTGGGAGCTTCGCTTCGCTCGCTCCCACCTCAGCCTTCTAACCTAACCTACCCATGTCGGTTTGCCGACAACTCCTTCTTTATAACTATTAAAATATTTTATATTAGCTACATTTACTTGCCCTTGAGGTATATCCTAAGATTTACCAAGTGAATAGAGGTAAAAGTTCGGAATAAAAGAATTGTTCGGACTTTTACTATTGAGAGTTGGTAAATCTTAGGTTTTACCGGAAAATCTTAGGATCTACCACAGTCCGGGCTTTTACAGTAACATATACATTTAAGTATTATTGCTCCTTTTCTTCTCAATGTCGCTGTTTTAGAATAGGACTTTGCTAAGAAGCTATTTTGTATTTCCTCTCTAATAAAAGTCGTTTTAAAGGAATAATTAAGAATTGTAAATCTTATTTTTGCCGTTATTCTGCGGCACTATGACAAGATGTATGGATCTGAATGAGGCAAGAGAAGTTTGTAAGGGTCATTCCAAATGGTGTTCTTTGGTATTTGCCTACCCCTATGGGAAAAAGCGTAATAATATATTATGTCTTTATTAATGTATGTATTCTGCTGCATGTGTTTGTTGTTTTTTCGAAACCTATTCTAATCTAATCTAAAAGCTATTTCAGTTTTTTAAACAAAAGCCTTGTACCAAACTTTCAACCAATATCTTAGTAACAATCTACATAGATCCAATACAGTACGACTTAGTAAACCCAGTCATAAAAATAGCGTAAAAGCGGCCTTGAGTCCAGCCAGACGGCTATAGTTAGGGACTTGATCGGCCTACCATCTGTGTGTCATCGAAAAAATACGACACCAGACAGTATTGAACTATATCTATACCAATATTATAAAGCTGAAGAGTTTGTTTGTTTGTTTGAACGCGCTAATCTCAGGAACTACTGGTCCGATTTGAAAAATTCTTTAGATGGCCCATTTATCGAGGAAGGCTATAGGCTATATAACATCACGCTACGGTCATTAGGAGCGGAGTAGCAACGAAAAATGTTATAAAAACGGGGAAAATTTTGACTCATTCTCTTAGGTGACGCAAGCGAAGTTGCGCGGGTCAGCTATTATCAATAAAATACAACGGGTCTTACTTTTCTTTAAGATTCCCTAATATAAGTCAGATGTCGTAATACCACTGGTTGAGAACTAACCTCTATTTTAAATAAAATATTCACATCTTTAGCAATTTCTAAATGTTAAACACTAGTTAAACTTATGAAAAATAACGAGACTATATTTCGCAAACGATATTGACTAACGATCAATTAATATGTGTGTTATTAAGCAGTAATTTGTTTTAACATTTATATGTTTATTCATTCGTTTGTTGCTTAAATGGACCGTTGGTTTTGATTTACACACGATCCTTTATTCGAAATATAAATATAGTTAAAAGGTAGTTTAAAATAACGCAAAAAACATTGGACAGATATTATTTTAAGGAAATAAATGGGATAGTATTTTAAGGAAATAAATACATTTGGACAATTCAACAACAGTCATATGATTCCAAACTAAGCAGAGCTTGTACTTTGCTAACCATATAACTGAAAAAAAAAACATATAAACTTCAAATTATATATCATATAGACGAATTTACAACCAGGCTTAGAGGGCATACTAAATCTATAAATATTATCTATTTAACCTTTTCCTAAATTTCTTTCAGTATTGATCGGACCGTAGGAGTCGCTTGCGTAGGCTAACATCATTCGTTCAATGTAACATAACATCAATTTGAATCTAATACAGCAAAACGTAATGTTGAAAAAATCCGGAAACAATTTTTTGCTTAGAATAGGCAAGTGGGATGTTGTTTGGCAGATATTTTTTTTATAAATTATGACGTATCCTTGAACACTCGCAAGTCCACTTGAGACAAATCGAGAGACCAGACAAGTTTTTTTATTTGGACATTGGATCATAACACGCACTTAACTGGCAAAATATTTACATTACCCGTATAATATTTTAAGAAAATTCAAACCCGATTGAACTAGGAAATAAACCTAGTTTTTTTTTGTAAAACGAGTATTGCTAGTGACCTACAATAGGTTCGGTGTGAACGCCGTAGCACATTCAATAGCTCTAATAGCTATCGTGAATCGTATATCTAACGTACAATCAAAGGTAGACGACCTTCAGGCCTGAGATAACGCTCTAACTTTTAATACAATAGTAGAATAAATTATCGACATCCATTAAATTAGAACGGGAATAAAAATAATTGCGTTTTGTTTTATCTTTTTTTTAATTGACAATCGAAGGTCACTCAGATTGTGGATAAGTCGGTTTATAATCAAGTCATTGACCCCTTTTAATTAGGCGATTGCGTAAAAAGGAGATTTGTTTATTAAAGGAGAGTTCATAAGTTTACCTTGTCTATGACCGTTTGGCATGGTCAAGAGAAAGTCGTTTATGAGAGGCCAAGCTAATACTGCGAAAATGGCATTCCTTTATAGAAAACGGAGTCTTTATTTTGTACGAAAACTGATGAAACGAATGTCAAAGTTGATCAAATGCCTTTGACTCGGCTTTAATCCTGAGCAAAGTTCATGTCGTAATGTTAATTTAGGGCTGTCACTCTTAATATTCGGATAAGTGTGTGGCTAAGAGCAAAGTGAGATAAATATTTAATGTGACAATCTTTATGTCTGTCATTTGCTGGCAGCAATTTATTCTTAAAACATTAATCTTTGACAAGAGACGTTACAATTCTTTTAACAAATAGACTGAACTTCAGTCAATTCATTATTTTAGAAGTCGTTTCAATGACTCCAATAAAACTTAATGAAATAGATTGATACTTAAATAAATCTTAATACCATACTCTTAATTAGTTTCGGGCCTATAATTACAAGCAATCAACAACATGATTTATTATGAAAATGTATCTAAAATATCAATTAGTATGGTTTACGTATTTTAGTTTAACGATTAGTGGAACTCCTCCCTGTCTACCGGTAAACATGGGTTTGTCCATAACCGATCGATTAGAATAGTAAGTATAAAACAAAGCGCTACCGCGTTCGTCTGTATTGCTTAGGTACTTGTTCAAAACGACTCGATTGATTTTGATACAGATTCCTTAAATTATGTAAAAAACAGTCAGCCCGTGACTACAGTGGCTGCAAATCGACGATTGAAACGATTGAAACGTCGAGTAAAAATAATGTTTCTTAACTTTTAATTTTCAATCGCTTTTAAGACCCATTATATATTTTTATGTTGAAGAATTTGTCCTGGAAGCTTATCTATGAATATAACAAGCATATTTAGCTGATAGAAAGTAGTGTAAATGCGTGAAAAGTTAGACCGGGTAACAAGTAAAGAATACATATGTACATCAAGCCTAATTCTATTTTCGTCCCATAGTAGATTTCTATTTACATTACGTAATAACGGTCCTGTCTAACCATTTTACACCCACATTTCGCCAGTTAGGTTACATCATATGCAAAGAGAGGTACATGACATGACTTTAGATTCTGAGCTACTGGGAATTACCCGAAGGAAAACACAATTGGTCGTATTACGAAACTTGTTTCCAGCGGTAAATCCTTGTAGGCATTCATCCATACAAATGATAACTTAAAACCAGGATAATTCGTAAATAGAAAAATATTGTTTGAAGTAGTCATATTAATTTTGTTCGTACTAGGCACAAATAGATACAACTCAATAATAAAAACTTTTAAACAAAATAGAGATTTTTAAGGAAATATTTTATACATCGTCTACAAACGAGTTCGTACGAATTTTAAGGTACAGAAAGTACTGCATTTTACAGAAGCTTTTCGAAGAATATCTGTTTAACACAAATACATTTTCCTTGTTGCACTTAAAGACGGATTAAAACAGAATGACAGGTAAAGTCTACAAATAGATATAATAAAATAAGCCTCACCTTATCCTTGCTATTGAGCACGGCGGCCGCATGGGGAGGTATCCTCAACACATAGTGCGGCCTTTGATGTAGTGGGAGCCACACCCTGGCGGGCAGGTTGAGGTCTAACGTGGCCAGTTCGGCCCTGAGACGGCCGTTCCGCCGCTCCTTGTCCGCGACGCTGGCGAGACGACGCCCAATGTTCGTTAGTGCCGTTAGAAACTGAAAAGTGGAATATCAAGGTTAGATACACAGTTGAATGTATATAGGTCATGAAATTATAGGGAATTTTTTGGTTGAATAGGCGGCAAACGGCTTCACCTTTGAACTGTGCACATCTTTCCTCGTTTGATTATTTTACGTTTTTGCTTCCTTTGCCGGGTTCAAGTGTCCTTTCCTTCATTTTGTGATATCAATATTAGTATTATTTTACAAGAATATAAAATATCAGAAGTTGTTTTAGCTGGTTTTCCTCAAAATTTCTTACTCTATTCTTGGCTGTCTCTAGCCAAACTTCAAGTAAGGTGTTTAAAAGTCAGCGTTCAAAAGTTTTACGCAAATTTAATTCTGTCAGTATCAAAATTACTATTCTAGAACATACGTAACAGATGAAAATAAATTAGCATGTCGACCTGAGGAAATGGCCTAACCAAATGCCAACGCTTGACTCGAATTCTAGATTGCAATTCAAAGTTATTAGTATACAGGTAGGTGACTGCTACAAATCTTATTGATGCAATCCTTTAGAACATTCTCACGGTGAATGCCAAAAACAAATGGGGCACTTTTCGGAGCAGAACACAGAGCCATATGTTTTGCTCACGGCCTCCTAAATAATAAAATGCAGACGAAATGTATGACATTGGTAGAGCATCGTTTATGATACAAATGGACTGAGGCTTCAAACAGCATATTTATTTTTGATGTATTTTATGAAGAAGAAAGATGATCAATATTTAATATTTTGTATTTTGACTTCACTTCGACATTCTTTACTTTAGGGATTTAAGAAAGAAATTTAAGGTTTGGACTAATTTGTATGACAAGTGCATATCGTAAAGTAGAAAGTAAATAAAAATATCTTTGCAAAACTACAATTGTACATTGGCAACGATATCGTCAGCATTATAAAGCAGCAAGATATCATATTTTTCTGATGAAACAAGAACTAATATATCTCAAATGACATCCACCGAGAGACATTGACAACTTTCATCTAGCAACTTAAGCTTTCTCTTGAGTAATATTACCTACAAAACAGGTCAATAACGACACCAGTTGCAAGCTCTTGGCAAACATTGAACATCATAATGCACATACATTATTATAAACGGTGATAGTTATACGACTGTACCGTTGACTGAATATCAAAAGGATAAACGTTTATGAAAAGGGGTTTTACACGTATCAGATAAAGAGCATGTACACAAAAACATGTTTCATTCTATGAATTATCTTGTTATTGACGGGAATGTGTACTGGGAGTTTACCCCGGATTTCGGGCGCTTGGTTTATCTTCAACAATGACAATTATGTTGATAATAACTACTACATATTACTACTGCTGTGTACTCAATCATCCTTTGAAATATTTACTCGCCAGTTTTAAATGATTGCGATCATAAATGTTTACGAGTAATAAACTGTCAAGTGGCTCTATTTAACAATTAGCTGAGTCTTCAGGCTATAAAATGTCCGGCCATTATGTAATGTTGATAAACAATTGGGGCGTGCATAACGTGCTCTCCGAGACACGAACGGTAGCCGATGTGTAAACATTTATCACCCAGAGATTGACTCTCCATACGTAAACAATGTTCGGTCAGCCGGAAGCTGTGAGCTGCGGTCCATCACTCATTACAGATAGCTACATGCTTCGTAAGTACGTAAACACCGGTATAATCAGAGGGAAATATTTAAAATCACTGTTAATGCCAACAGTTAAGTGGTATAGCACGAAACGGCGACTACGCACACTACAGCAGAGTCTACAATAAGCTAAAAGTCCATTAGGTATTGTACGAAATGAGAAACAACAAATAAGTTTACAAAATTATACAAAGTGAAATAAAATCATTTAGACAACAACAAGACATGTCATGCCAAGAACATTAAAATGTATAAATTGGACGAAAAGATGAAGATAATTATTGTTACCGATACGTTAGATTTCAACATAACATTCAAGTCTCTAACACAAATATTGCTCCACTCTACCAAAACATATCAGCTTCAGGCTTCCTACATATCAAAAGCAGTTAATCCGTGACCTTTCGTCCCAACCCTTATCACTACACATGCTTTTAATTACCTGGCTACTGTTAATAATTGTGTTATGACCCTGACTCCTAAACTAGGTTAACCTGTGTTTAACTTATGCCGTGCTATTTCTTTTGAAGGTTTAGTACCGGTAGTCGGAAACTACGTGGCTGGCGTTCATTAGGCATTTAAAAAATGTTTCGAGGCAATCATATACTTGATTTCTTTTGAAGGTCTTTGCTTTGAAATATTTGCTGGTAATTTAAAAGTTAGAGAATGATTCATGATTTACTCGAACTACTTTGATTTTTATCTCTTCCTATTTGTTGGTATTGTATACGCAATTTAAGAAAATTGAGTGTGAAATAGTTATAGCATTTTCGTATATCAGCTTCGTAAAGAAGAGATACATAAAGAAAAGCAAGCTGATTGAAATTCAAATGTATTTGCGGTAAGATAAATTAATAATGAAGTTGTCGTAAATACATTTGTTATTATAAATTGCCAGTTCGGTACAGCATTTAGTAATTACAACGAAAAGCAACAGAACAGTCCTTAGAACAAAATTTCATAATACCTTATCATTTAATTTACGCCGAATTTTATTCACGTTACGTTACATTGAATTCTGCAACAATTATCAAGGAACTCTTTCAATGTTACGCAATCTAATTGTTTTATCTTGATTGTACACGAAACTAGTTATAAACATTATTTGTCTATGTGATAGACAAGGAAAGCAATACATACAAACAATTAAAAATCGCATTCATACCTACATACGGGTGCTAATTGTGTGCACAAACATTTTCACATGGTTATGTAATCATTTTGCCTCAGAAGGAAGATAATAGCCCACCTGCCGACTGTTTAAACGTTCTTGGCTAAATGAGCACATATTTCCGACCTCATCTGAATGCTTTTCATTAGTTCGCGTATTCTAAATATTCAGTAACATCCAGTATTCCTTACATAGTCGCAGGCTCATTACTATGGAACGAGAATGGAGGTCATGGATCTTGAACTACAATAAAATTGCGTACAATTTAGTCTGTTATTGTTGAGTAAGAGAGAAAAATTCCGTGAGATATAGTGAGGCACATTTTAATGACAATATTTCGAGATTTTTCGAAAAGTTTGTGGTCATAGTGACCCATATTAGGAAGCCAGGGTTTTTTGTTGCGTATCCTCAATATAAAACTGGCAGTACAGACCGCAATGTAGTTTATTTAAATAAATTGCAATAAACCCAAGGGAAATAACATCGATTGAAGTTTAATTAAGTTAGAAAAACCAATAATATTATTGTTTTGGGGTCTAAGAACTTTTGCCCTTTAAATACACAAAGTTCAAAACAATAAACCCGGCAAATTCGGTTTAGTTCGTTTTGTATAATAATCACTACATAAACAAATACGATAACGTGGCAATATTTATTATTAGTAAACAATCATTGATATTATTATGCGGCACGTCATTTCCGTAATCAACAATCTTATCTTGGGCAAGATCTTAACAATTTTTCAGAAATGAAACTATCAAAGACATAATAATTATAGATTTGCTATCAAAACGGCAAACAGCTTCGGTTTCTTTAAAACAACTGATTAAATAATTAATTTAGTATGAAAGACTTCATTGATAGCATTCTTTGAAACACATTCCATTACATAAGATACAATCAGTAAGAGTAAAAAATCGGAAGTTAATGTTACTCAATCAATCATTCTTCTCTCTTCCACCGCAGAAGTTGACAGGACAGTCAAAAATGCATTAGCATTATACAAAAGTAGGCAAAAGCGAATATGGGATTCCAAGGATTATTAAACAAGTCAGATGACAGTACAAAAACGAATAAGACGTAACTAGATAAAGTGGCACTTAGTAAGATGAATGGCAGTCCAAGCCAGTAAAGACAAAACAAATCGTAAAAAAAAAGCGTCGAAAACCATGAAGATGTGATGTGTATACATATTTTTTAATTCTGTCTATTGTAGACCCACTACTCGGAATAAGCCCTACTTATTTAGATCTCCAATTTTTCCTCATTTTCATAGCAAGTCGGGATTGGTTTGGTATTAATACCAAAATACATCGCAGCACATATTTGCTAACTTATAGGTTTGTTGAATATTTCCATAATTGCTCTGCTTCTGTTTATGTTCTCATGAAGTCTAATAATTAATAATAGGCCGTAGGTACAAGACCAATTCTTGGTAGAACACTCAAAACGTTACGTAATCCCGTTTGATGACTGCTACAGTCGTTAAGTCACAAGCTCCAGTCGTAACCACAAACCGAGTACGTTGACATCAACGTGACTGAGGAGACATACTTGCTGTTATGATTGTTGTTGCAGCTACAATTACAAAGTACAAAAATAGCAATAAAGCCCGAAAACGAGAAATAATTCTTCGGAGAACTCCCACATGTCCATTACCTATGCCGTATATAACCAGGGACCTGATGAAAATTATTTTACAAAGGAATCTTTACACATAAATTGTCAATTCATTTTACTTCTGATAGCCAGTGTCTTGGGCAAGACGCTTGCCCATGACGAGCAGTGTGGTGTTGATATAAAAAATAAAATAAAAAAAAGGTGGTGTTGATATAATGAAATTAAACATTGCACCAAGCTAGCAGACAGAAAACAGTTAAAAAACTAAAGCCGGTGACTCGTATATGAGACATCGCGAAATAAACACAGCAGTGACTCAACGCACAAGTAATGAACTACCAATGATTCACCCACTAATATGTTAATACGAGGAAGTTCTTCCAAGATAACGTAAAGACAGCTGATATAATCACATAAGATACGCAACATTAATTACGTGAAACATCTACTTGTAAGCCTAGGTAGCGTACTTGGGCCAGCCTCAGAGCAGATTTTTCTTTAGTTGGATAGAGTTAGCAACTTAAATCGCGCAAAAATCAAATCTGAGTAAGTTTGTACCAAATAGTTGGGGATAAAAATAAATAAAGTCGATTTAAATTAGGTCTACAGCTGTAACTTAAAGTAATTGCAGTAGAATTAATTAACAAAGAAACTCATTAACATCTTGTTATCTTGATACAACTACTAGAAAGATTGTTGCAATTGATATTACATTTTGGAATCTTTTAAATTCCTTTCAAAACTGTGTTGGAAATTCTCTATCAACCCGATACTTTTCCTTACTTCAAGGCAAAAGAAAAAAAATCTTAAAGTCATGGGTATGCTGACTAAGTGGGAGTCGAATGTTTATATATTATAATACCTACTTGCCCCAATTCGACTATCACTGCTAAAATCATATTACATGGTGTAAAATTCTGTCTAGCCCACGAGTGTAAATGGCCGAAACGATATACGTAACTAGCTACAAATTATTTAGTGAATGGTTGCTTTGAACCAAGGTCGTGTGTTTTTAGGTTCGAAGCGTGTTAATAACAGAATTTAATGTCTAATGTTACTTTGATAAATTGGTGAAATAAAATTTAATGAGATCACTAAACGACGCCGACGTTGAAAAAATATTTTCGCATTCAATTGGAATATCTTATGGCAAGAATCTTTAAATCAACATTTCTAAGAAAACATCAAACATTTGGGACTTAATAAAATCTGAGAATCGACTAGCTTTTATCATATGCGAAATTCGAATAAAGTAAATTCAGGAGATAAAAGGCACGTCGAGATCTTGATCTCTTTATAACACTATTGTTTGACTGATTGGTATTGAAATTCAATCAAAACGAACTTATTCACGATGCAAATAAATAAACGGAGTATTTCTTTCTAAGAAGTCTAGTATAGTTATTAACATAACGAAGTGTTTGATCTTTATAACATCTACTGACATTTCAAGTACGAATATGCCCACACGTTAAAAATGAAATACTTGATGATATAAGTGAAGGTGGAATAAGGACCTTGCTGAACTTTACAAAACACAGTCACTTGCAAATTGTACTCGTAGTCGAGTTTTAATTGACCGACATCAAGTGACAGTTGGTACAGAGAAACGGAGATATTTTTTTGCAATCAATGAAATGAATACTAAAAATATCAGGTTTTAAACGCGTTGGTGACGAGGAAACCTTGTTCTAGGACATCTATTTATAAAGTAAAGATAAATAAGTTCAATTACAACGTTTTTCCAATGACCTTTACATACATATTAGTATATCCTGAGGCACTGCTTACGCATGTGTTGTAATGATATAAATTTTATTTAGTTGTGCCTTCATAGCCAAGGCTTTTCGTAGGCTACCGTTCGCGGATACACGAGTTACAGAATGTGAACGTGATACACTTGTCCTTAGTCATTTTGCAAATAATTTCAACACACTCCTTACTTAGTAGATTCCGAGCAAAAGATACGATTTGAAAGTAAACATGTAGTGTAGTAGGGAGATACGTAAGACGAGTCATAAAATTTAGCATAACAACAAATATAGGTATTTACTTGTTATCGCGAACATGTCTTTAATGTAATCAATTTTAAGTCACATAAGTATTGCAAATAGATACACAAATTGCCGAAATAATGAGTGACGGCGTATTATTAAATAATGTCAACGATGATAAATAATGATAACGGTATAGGATACAATAGAGTACATACCTGAATTTGCGGCGCTAGTCGGGGCGCTCCACAGGAGCACTGTTCCCCACAAAGACAACCGTTATCAAAAGCTCGTCCTGATGCCAGATCTCCCAAATGTCTCCCTGAGGGTGTCGCTAGCCTTAACGCTGATGCGTCAGACTGCGATCTATGATGTCCTCTCCGCGCGGCTGGCCTGATCTCCTCAGCCAATATAGAATCTCTTAACTTGGTCGCTCGAGACCTTTTCGTGTCACCACCGAAAGCAGTCAATAACCACGCTAGTCTTAATGAAAATTCAGCACTTTGTTTACACCTGTAGACCATGTAAGGCCTCAGCACGTCCGCGACATCGCTCATTTCTATATACATAGTCGCTAATTGTGGTAGGTAGAAATCCACGTCCTCGTATGGGAATGAGAATAGTTTGTTAGCCAAGTAGGTTTGTACACCCGGCTCTTTGGAGTTGAACAAATATGAGATCGCCATACTCATGTCGAAGAGTTTGCTTTCAAACAGCCGCAACAAAAAGTCTTTGTTTTTAGATGTTTCTGCGGCGCAAACATCAGTTCTAGCAGGCGGATCGCTGATAGTGTCGGGAGGGTCTGGTGGTTTATCTGTGTCCTCTGGGTTACCGGAGTCTAAGCTTTCTCTGGACCTTGCTGCGGCCGGTGGTGGTGGTCTTTCATCGTCGTTACCATCAGGTGGTGTGTGAATACCGGAGTCATCAGATCCGGTTGGCACTTCTGGTGGAAGAGCAAGCCTCGGAACGGGCACTTCGATAGGAATTCGAAGCGGCGCCCCTTCCGGCGACGTAGGTGTCATGTCTTCTGGTATCCGCTGGAGCACGGAGTCCAGGGATCGGTTTCTCTGGTGGCCGCATCCTGCTGGCGGCCCACTCGCACCCGTCACATGTCTAAAACAAAGGAAAAAGATATAAGGAAATTTATTTCCAGAATAACATTTTCCTCCGGGGCATTACGTATATCTAAACGAGTACACCATAATATTTTTTGGAATCATAATTACGTACTTGTAAAACGGATCCTCGTAATGCTGTATACCAATGACAATTATTTTCCTAACCATTTGATCGATTTACACTATAACGCACAGAAACTCAATCACTATTTAGAACACAGAGCACGATTATTCAATTAGCTTCCTCACATAAACATAGTAGTTGCGCTTGAGCACTGGCGTAGCGTTAAAACAATGCGAGCAGCCTTGCGATATATCATAGCGCGTAATTAAACACTGAACATTTTGTAAGCGCGGCGCACACGTCCTACCCCGCGGCCGTCGTAAGGCAAACTGTTTTACGCAACAAATAGACGCGCCGCCCCGCATACCATTCGAATAAGGATCACCTCGATTACGCAGCCGAAACGCAACTAAACAACTACGAAATAGTATAAACAAAGATCTTTGCAGGCCAAAAATTTCGACGACCGAGTAAACGATATAAGGGTCTATATCATTTTCGAAATGTGGAACTAATTTCCACGTAATATTGAAATTTATTACACTAACTTAACGAAACAGTTGTGCAAATAGACGTAACAACATTTTGGCGTCAATCGACGCGTACCTACCCGTATTTTGATAGCTGGAAAATTTGGCAGTTCGATTACATGGCTTAATATTCTGGGGAGGTAAACGATTTCATGCCGTTGACAGTATCATAAAAGGATGGCATTAGCTTTATATTTAATTTTGTATTCATAGAGCGATTACAACACCAGTTCCTTATGAGACTGCCTGGCGTATCTACTAATGTTGCAGAGAATTTCAATGCGATGGACCGTTAGAAATAGTAAACATTTTATTGCACTGAAAACAAATTGCAATCTGCAAATACAACAAATACACTATCGTAGTGTTTTTATGTTAACTACGTCGACTAGCAGACACCGTGACATAACCGAGATTCAAGAACGCATACCATCACAATAAGTAGGAGAAAGCGGCCGATGACCCCGAAAAGTTTATCATCGCGTAAGCTATCATTCTCAGTAGATACATAAAGCGCAGTGCAGCCTTAAGTGGCAATGGCGTTCTTAATGCGGCCGCGTATTCACACAAGAAAGTAGAGGAAGTGGAAGTGTGTGTAGTAGGCACTCAATGAGTGAACATTCCAAGCGGAGCGTGAGTGGTGAACGAATTATCGTTAGTTTATTTTTGGAACGTTATCGGGAACCATGCATATGTTGCGTCCTGCCAACAGATGTGCCGTTGAACAGTGCTTAAGTATCGACAGAGAGGAGGCATTCATCCAGACCTATTTTAGTGACTTATTGAGTACGCGTGCTCGTAAAGTACCCACTACGGAAACCTCCATTAACATAACAGCCGTTCATTAGGAAGATGAATGTTGATACTTTGATTACGGATACGATAGGAACAGATAAAATTATTTATTTGCAGTTAAATAAGAGGTTTCTGATAGCTTGAAAACGTGACATCAAGTCTTGAATGTTATCTAAACATTATGAAGTGGCTACTATAAAACGACGCTGTAGGTCCACTTGTTTGGCGTACTTTCTACATAATTCTATATTTAAAGCGACTATCATAAACATAAAAGATTTTACGATCAATTACCGTCCACGTAGTCCATTACAAATATTATGGAACAAAGCCAAAATGTGTAAAACAAAACATGTGAATACTGCAAACAAAAATATAAGGCCGTGATTGTAGATAAATCAATAACTTCGTTTCATAAGTTTTATGTAATCGGTAGTGTAGATAGCGCTATCTTAAAAGGTTCATTATCAACTACTAAAAGTTACCGTTGAATACTCGAGGCACTATCGAAGGCAGCATCAGAAAAATACATATAAATTATAATACAACTCCGGACATGACAGTCTATAAATAAATGCACACAGTCGCATGGTTTCACCTTCAATATTTTAATGAAACTCATCAGTGCTATTAAGACTGAGCAAAGAAAAGAACGAGAATACAACGGGCGTGCTGACAACAAAGACCTTATTTCTTAGTGACGAGGACAAATCTTTAGACGTGGCTTCATTTTCTACTAAATCCACCTGAAACGTATAATCAAAAGGCATCACAAGATACTTCAGTGCTCGGTTTCTTCTAAATTTCTAGAGGAGCTTGCATTAAACTCCATTTAATAAATTAGACAGAACTTGATGGTTAAATGTTTTGCCAAAAGCCACCAGGTTGAAACAATAAAGTCCTAACGGTCCCATGTTACAAAGATGCGGTTTCTTGGTCATTTGAATCCCAACTAAAACCTTTTCCGGTTTGTTATGCGGTAACTTGTTTATTATCACTGTGAATGTAGGTCAACCCGCTGCGACCAATGGACTAAAACAAATACTCGCCCGACGACCTCGCGTGTCCGACAGGTAAGAAACGATCCAACATATTCAATACGATTATTGCTTAACGAGTTAAAATCACGCATTTGTAACCCTATCGAACTAATACGTGAACGTGACAATGCAAGAGAACAACGAACGTTCACAACAAAACAATTATTGGCTGGAAGACCTTTGACAATAAAAGCAATGAAAAATATTCAGCAAATTGCCATACCACTTGATGGTAGCCATCGCTATATTGATTTCAATTAGAACCCTGTTTACGGCTACGTGATGACGCCAGTAGACTTTAATTCCTGTGGCGCATTCCAAAATAAATAAAACGGCAGCCTTGATGAGCTTTCGCAAATTATAAAAGCAAATAAAGCTGTGTCTTAGGATCTTTCCGGCACTTTGCTAAAGCTTTTAATGGCATATTACGTAGACTCGACAGTTATTTTTTCTTGTGCAGGCACGCGATCTCCGGTAAGTAACAGGTGAATGTTAGTGGACACCGGCGAGTAAGCGAGGCCTTTGTGCCGACGCATTTCACGACGCGTATTGACGTCAATATCAAACAATAGCGGATTGATTCGACGCGGCACCATACTGTGTTATTTTATGAATATCGGTGAAAGCTAATCGCTAAGGCTTCTGCAAAATGATCGTGCGTACGATCAATCATCGTCAGTATTTAATCATTCCCTGTATGTACTTGCTGTGCGATTAAAATTTGTGCTAGAACCCTCAGATTTAAAAAAACAACATTTGTCTGTGCATCATCGTATAATGCGATCTCTAATAAACAATGTGAAAGATGATCATTAACTTCGGATGATTCGGAGAAAGTTATTTTAGAAAAAGCAGCATTATGCGCAAAAAAAGAAGACATCGAAATAAACAATCGTGGTAACAGTGGTCGGAGTCGTTAAAGAATAATTGGCTTTATAAGCAACGATCGCAAGTGTGGATGGACATGAAATTCGTGCTATTCTCTCTCAGTCATCGTGGTAGCGAAAGTGAACGCCTCTATCGACCTTGCAGCAAACTCTGGCCGCCACTTGCTAGTTTATAGTATTCACAATGTTTCTTCCTAATAAAACAACGTGATACTTCACAACAAAGATATCCCGATACATTCAAAGAATTGCTTCAAAGAGACAGTCTTTTGTTGAACTTGGAAACGTGTCTTTGTGAAGATAGTTCTAAATACAACCATAACACGGCTTGCAGCTAGTATCTCAAAGAGAACTACGCCCAAATAGAAAACGTATTTGTGTTACAGCAAATAAACATTTGACTGTATTTTAAACATGCCTTTGAAGTGTTCAACTACAAACTATACATTTGGTATAACGACGTTTCTTCTAAATTATTGAGATTGAATAGCTGGTACATTTTTTACAATGATGTATTATTGACAAATCTATTGTTTTGTGTTGTGAACAAAAGTGTGTTTTATAACAAAGTCTGTCACGCCGCGTTGAAGTTACTTCATTATGTTGTACACAAAGTATTACGAAAAATATAATTACACGTGTACATTGAAATATTACATGAACACACCAAGTTTCATATAAAACTGGTTGTTAATAAATATCTGTATTGTTTCTTAGATATACGTGTCTGGTGTTTGTGATTGTATCAACTTCCAAGTAAAAAGTATTTTTATTCAATCGCCTCGTTTTTTAATGTTTTCCAAGATTCTTTACAAGGGCTTCGTAGAAACAGCGGTTTGTTTTTGAAGTTTACAAACGTTCAGTTATACTATTTTTAAGTGTTGATACGATTAAAGAAACCTGGAGACTCGTACATTGAAATGCAAAAGCAAAATGCTGCGCTCATGACTATCAATCTGAATAGGAGAATTAGTAAAACGAATGACTAAACGTGATAGAAGGTGACCTCTCCAAAATTCTATCAGAAGCAAGTTGATGTAAACTTTTAACAGCTAATAACTAATCTTCAACAAAGCCCTTAATCAAACAAAACTTACACTAAATAAGCTCAAGTGTTCAGACGTCCTAATCCCCAATTGTACACACACACGTGCCCATTATATTAGACACGGCACACGTGTGTAAACAAGATTATCACCGATATAAAGTTAAGGTCAATGTAAGGCAACACTAATAATACAAATTGAAAAATGCACTTTTGTTGATGAATATGACACTCGGATGTTTGAAGCTAATTTGCGAGGCACGGTCTATGCAATTCGGAGGTCAGTCACTGGCCAAGTACTTCAGCAATATTAGACTTTACTCAATTTTGTATGAAGGTACATTCATAGGTAGGTACATAACTACATAGTATACTTATTTATCCCTAAATTGTTGTTATTATAGTAATTTTCCCAAGACGCTGTTGGCGCGTGTATGTAGAAAATGTATGTTTTGTAGTAAATATTTTCTGACATGCATTAATAGTTGTACAATCATATAGATATACTATTTCTAACCTAGGGATGGATAAATATGTATCGTATTAAGGAAGCTTATCATTTATTTAGGAGTCACCTACTTAGAGGGTCATCAGTTTGTTAAACCTTAGGACGTTGGACTCATTGAACTACATTTTACTATTCTATAAATTAATTCTGTATTCATCAATTCACGACACACTTAATAACTTTGATGAGTTTCCGTTTTAAAAGGGGATCGATAACATGTTGATCACCTAAAATTCCGAATATAACTTCCTTATACATACATATTAATATGATGATACGCGATCCAATTACATAATGTTGTAACAGTTCCATGTAAACGTAAAAGCCATAAACTAATACACAAAGGAGGTTGAGTAACGAAATGTATTCTCAATGGCACCTGGAGCGTAATATTGAAGTTGTGTAACACTATAAGCGCTGAGTTGCGAATTTTATATGCAATCAGATGAGATAAATAGATTATATAAATTCTATGTTAATAGTCATGTTTTATTAATTTTAATCGTGTTCTACAAATATTATCTAAATCAGACGTCAAAACAGTGATTCAGTGATTTTAAAATTTTAATTGTTTGCTGAGTAAGTCATCATAATCGATAACGTAGTTTAGCAGTGCCGAATGAATACTAATCAATCTTTGAGAAAAACATGATTGATTCGTATAAAGGCGCCGTCAAAATGAGCACAATCATGTGTTTAGCTAACTAAAACGCAAGGTGAAATTCAAACTTTACACTACGAATTCTACGTTTCAATGTCAATAGGGCAGAACATTAGGTCACGCCCCGAAACCACGTGGAAAATGTGATGGATATTAAATCGATAAATAGCCCTCAAGAGGCATGCGAATGTCCAATAACACGTGACACTCAATTAACTGAAGCATGAGCGCACAAACTAATCCAATAGAGAAGTCTACCGAACGTATCTGCAGTACCCGTGATTCAGTCATACGGCTTCTTTGACACTGGTTTAATGTGATTCTGTTTGAATAAAACGTTACTTTTATGCTACACTGAATGTGTGTAAATAAAAGCTTTGATGTAAACATGTGGGGAACGTTTGGACCAAAAATCAATCTGCCAAATCGCTAACCGTCATACTTATTCGATAAAGAAGCCAGTAAAAAATGGCAATGAACTGGAATGGAACTCATGGAGAAAATATGTTCCTCATGTTGGAATTCGGGAATAAAAAAATCAGGCAGGTGGGTTAAATGATTTCAAAAGAAAGCCAGGTGTTTAGATGCAAATTAAGTGCGGTCTCCGTTCATACTTAAGTGCTGAATTGACAGACGTCACTTGGTGCAGATAAAACTGGCATACAATAAAAAAAAAGTTTAGCCTTCAATGTCTGTCAGAAAATATTTACTACGAAGCATAAATTTTCTTCATACACTCGCCAACACCGTCTTGAGAAAATTACCATAATAACAACAATTACTGAGCGGCATCGTGATCGCAACACCATGTTTTTTAGTTCTCATACACCGGTTGAGTAGGTAGTGAAACATTTCTAATTTAAAACTTATTCGGGTAATTCTCGAGATATAAAAATATGCTACAGAGAAAACACCCAGATTTGTTATTTTTCTCAAGAAATACATTTAAAGGAATCACGGTTAAGCCACCTGTCCTACGAGTATACAGTTTAACGCACATGCACAGGATGTCTACGAGAATGTCCCTTGGGGATCCCTTATACGATAAAGTACTTCCCGACAAAACGTCTACAAAAACGATGACGATTTTCTGCACCTGACGTCAAACATTCGCCGAAGTCTAAACAAGTTCTTGTAATGACGTTCTATTTACAGCGAGGATAATAGAAATGATTTAGCTAATACTTAAACATTTTTCCTTAGAATTTGTTGACCTCTGTAATTCTTTCTTTGTTTCGTTCGTTCGGGGCTTTTTCTTTGAAAAACAGGGTGAATGATTTCTAAGGCGTTTGTGTTTAAGGAACAAGGCTACGTGAAGCGTGTTAGCTTATTATACGGATCACTGGCCAAACATAATTGTACCTAGTTAAAGCTGCTTATAGTAACACGTCTGCGTGAGAAGTCATTATGCTAATTACACTGCGCTACTGGAGCCTAAAACGTTTCGAATTTTACTTTTTATTTCACGTTACAAGGACGATTCGCATATTAATAGTGTAGATAACGACGTGATATGACCTAAATTCGCAGAGACATGTCATGTATACATGATTATAGGCGAAAAAGAAACAAAAAAATGTCCCAAGGCTTCTACGTCGGTATCGCAAATGTTTACGGGGTTGCATCTGCGTTTTGCGTACATCTGTCGAATTTAATGGTCCCGGATTGGCTGTCGGCAGTTCGCAAACCATCTGCCACCCGTTTCGATTTCATACAGAGATAAGTGGCCCACGGCAGATGTAAAAATATTGAAATACAACTAAATCAACTAAATCAATTCAAATTTACATCTTAGACCTCAACAAACTCCAAAATATAACATGTTTTGTTACCATTATTTGTGAGAAAATCAAACATAAGAAACAAAGAACATTTCACTTTGATATTGATCTTTAGGTACTCGGATTTACACTTAAAGAAAGGTGATTCATTTTCATTTACAAGTAAGTAACGTCTACAACTTACTAGCGTGAAAGTATATTATTGTTTTTTTTTTTTTTAAATTCAAAAGGTATCACGTGTAGAATGAATGAAAAAGTACTAAATTGCCCTCATCCCGACAACCAGCAATTTATTCAGAATCGTCACGCCTTATTTAGATAATTCCAGCAACGATAAGACACTGTACTTTGAACGGTCTATAAATAGAGACCTAGATACTAATAACGCCTCGGCTTACAGTTTCTTATTATTATTTCTTACAATTGATTAACAGTCTGCGAGTTAAGATGATCGTCTGTTTTATTATATAAAAAAGCATTATTTTTACCTCACCGCAGTAACAGACTTCCAATGATTTCGATTTCATAATTATATTTTGCAACATATTTTTCCAGACGCTCGCGCTCTAACCAAGAACCAAAGTAGTCTGCGGATTAGAAACAAACAAGAAACAGATTTTACGATTCCCAGGAGAACGGGCACGAATTCCAAGCTGGCGATAAAGTTGACTAGACCTGGTGTAAAATAAATCATGCGTTTGATGTGTGAACTGTGAAGCGAGCAAAGAATGCCATTGTGGTACCAAAACGCATCACAGACTGCGATGCGGCCGAACACGTGCACGATAAGGTAAATAACTGGTTTCACACACGTATAACTACTAATTAAACGAATATTAAAAGTGTACATTGCACCTGCAGTTTAATCTCAGTTACAATTAAGCGTTGCTTCACTTCCGTACGATAGATATCGTAAATGTACGTCGTCAACATCATAATCGTTAATAAGCTTTCGCGATTCAAATCGTAAATCATAATATTGTGATTAAGTATTGAGACTTCCTTTAGATAATTTCCATAATGAGGCATGCTAGAGCATATGAATTTCACCTTCAAGGGTGAATATCCTTCTTGAAGTCTTAGAAGCTAACCTTTTTACAACGGGTCTGAGATCTGCTCGGATATAAACATAGTCTTTATCATATTCCCCCTTAAATTTCTTTAAAGGATAAAGCATTTAACTAAATCTTGTCTCCAACCCTATTCGACAAATATCATTTAAAGGGGCTAAGACGACGACTTTTATGTTGTTTTAAGCATTATCGTATCGAATTTTACTCTCACCCCATAAAGAAAACAAGCTTTCGATGAAAAGTAAATGTACCGTGCTGCCTTTATGTATGCAATAAACCACGCCATATACCGCCAGCACACAATGTTTGTGTTCCACGCACAACAATTAAAACGATTGTACGAATTTTAGTAGACTTTCACTGTTACATTTCTCAAGACAAATTATAAACAACGAGTGTTCTTATAATGAAGAATTTGTACGCACATATTTAACTCAACGCTACGTTTACAAGATTGGAACAATAAAGTTGTCTCAGGAAGGCGACTTATTATATTTCATGCTACCGTTAAATAAGATTTCTTGCCTTTGATGGTATCAAAGTCAAAACCAACAAGCATGATGTAAATACAAAAGTTTTTACGGCTCCCCAACTTTTCCGATGACATAAAGGCGAGCAATTTGTTCAAAATTGAGTCTTCAGAGATTCCAATCGCAATATTCAATGAGTATAAAAAACTGTATGAAATATTCAACAATGTAAATAAAGCCTTGAATGTTAACAAGGTCAGAAGGACCGTAGGCGTGGTGATCCGTATTGTGATCTAAAATTCAGTAAATTGAATCGGGGGAACCAATCGACCCGTATGCTGGTTTTGTTGAAGGGTTATCTGTTGACAATCGTATTTATCTTGACTGTGCCACCCCTATATCGATAGATTTAATTAAGTGGCAACTGTGAAGTCAATAAATTTCAATTTATTACCTAGACTAGACGGTCTCGTAACAATGGAACTTAATCTTCGTGTTTTTGAAATGAAAAATTAAATAATTCAGCAAAGAATAAGCTACAAATTAATAGGGAATGGTTGAAGAATTTATATCTTACGATCTTACCACGAACTGGCTGCCAGGTCAATGATTCCATAATGAAGTGAAAAAGAAACTGAAGATTTTATCGATCACTTGTAATTTTTTCAACGTATAATTTATTAAATCTAATGTAAATAACACTGAAAGAGGTCGGACATCGGCACTTAAAAAGCTTTCTACGCGCCGTACTTCTAATCCTCCTTGTATAACAGCAAAAACGTCTGCAAGATATTCTCTTTAGCGCCAGACAAAGTGACCGATGCAATTTCCGGCCATTCGCCACCGGATCAGACTATTTCTACCGTGCATCTATCATCAGGCCCCATCCTTCCTTTTGGCCTAATAAGAGGTCAGAACGTTCATACTGTTTACGAAAGACTAATGGATATGTAAGCATACCTGGACGTTTTGTATAATGTTAAACCAGGTCAGGCAAAGTAAATTAAATCTGTTCAAAGAACATTCTCAGAAAAATGATGAAACAGCTGGTCACATTTTAATTACATTATATATTTTAATTAATTATACATAACCGTTTTTATTATTTAATTTAACTGTAAACGTTCTTGTAACTTCATGGCAGCTACATTTTCCACCCTGTGCTTTATCTCTACTTGGACAGTGGACATCTTCTGCCTATACTCACCTAAAGAGTAATTCATATGTATTTCTTGTGAATAGAGAAGCTGAGATGAACTAAGATTACACCTCTTATCACAAATGCATTTAATACTAGTCAGAATGCGGGCTTAATAGTATATCTTTATTTACTCATCCATTTGGGGATTCTATCGGTCGGACTTTTGGCAGTTTCAAATTTATAGGGGCCGAGCCAATCGCCATTAATCTAATCCTGGATTAAAACAGAACTTTTCTTACTTAGCAAAACCCAATTATACTTCTAGTTGTTTGAGTATAAAATAATTCCACGATTTGTTATTTTATTGATTATTCTAACATTTTCGAGGTAATTCAATTGTTGAATATGTCATGGCTACTTTTAAGCCTTTACTTACATAATGAATGTTTATTGAATGTAATTTGTTCAACTACACGCGTAAATATGAAAATTACAATAGTAATGGAAGCTTAAAGGTTAAAATGATGGGTAGGTAGCATGGTGACCTATTACATCCAACAGCGGTATTCAGTGGGGCGGGCTTAATGAGATACTTATACTTGGAAACGATTCGCGCTGCGGGAGCTCATCTGTTGGAGAGTCGTTAAAATTATGTCTGTTTACTATTTTTAGGCAAACCGACAGTTGAGTTGATTGTGTTTTATTTTGGATTCGGACTATCTTCATAAGTCAACCTAGTTAACAGGATCGAAGCAATCCTTGAGACATTTGTATATTAGACATGTGTAAAGTCAAAATTGTGTTACGTTATATTATAATGGAGAATGTTACTAGGTATGCCAAATCGCTTGAAATTTTGACTCAGTAAAGCCTGTACATGTACATGAAAACTAGTTTTTGTTTTAGTCAAAAATACCAAGTAGTTTTGATTTTACAAGCATTCAAAGTTTCAAAAAATATCGAGTCCCGCTAACAGCGTGACGTCATAGTACACCATGCCGCGCGGGCCGCGTCCCGCTTAATATCAAGTCTACAGCCGTAGATGTAATAGCTTATGCAGTATTTTGTTGTGTTTTCGTCTGCTTATTACATTTAAAGTGTAATAATAGTAAATATTATTAAAAAAGACTATGTGAGCCAGACTTAGCGTAATGTACAATGACGTCACACCGATTCGCGCGGTTACAACTTGTTTTACTTATAAATCGGAAACTAATTGACGTATCAAAGTAATTCTTTCACTAGTATTTTTTATTTTTAACAGAGAATATGGAGAGCTAATAATCCAAATTTGTTAACATTCTCCATTATTATGAAAGAAATAGACCTATTACAGGTCTGTTGAAGACTTATTAACATCAACATTTATTCACAAAAGGTGCAAACGCAGCAGTCATCGCTTTCCTCTCAATACAATGTGGTTTCCTAAACACTCAAAAACGTTTGCTTCCTTCCATTGCAAGGGCAATTATACTGCTTCCTCCGAACACAATAGAATGTAAAAACCAGATGGTGTGACGAAGCAACAATTATAAGTGAGGGTGACACAACTGGATTCCACGACGAAATTCTACAATTTGTTTTGATTACAACGATTTCTACATACAGTTGACCATTTATGTTTCAATTGTATTTTCTCCTCGCGAGGAAAAGTTTAAGACAACTGCAATTAAAACATATAGAGTGAACGTGCTTTTAGAATGTAAAGCTTACTCACATGATGTTATACGTATTTAAATTTATTTGTTCACTAATAAACTTAAACTCTTTCAAACTTCTAGCCGTTGAAAAGAATTTAATAACAAGAAATCTCTTCCTATATCACTTGTTACTCGGTCGCTTGAGATATCATAAAAAATATATCCTGAAACGAAACAAAGAAACTAAAATTGCTGATCTAAGAACGACCAAAACCTGTTATTTAATTTTAAATGGTCTCAATTATTGTCTAGTTTTATTAATGACAGTTCCAAAAGGAAATCCTGAATCAAATAGATTTGATGCAATCATTTGTAAGTTCACCTTGACTAATCATATTTGAAACATAACAGTATTTGGTCTATGAGACGTCATGAGTAACAGAAAGATAAAATATTCGTGTAGATACTAGATAGTAGCAATTGAAATTCTTATCATAAATTCACATATGACGTAGTAGATCAGATACTATTTGGTTAACAGATACTTGAAGTCAACGTCAGACGATTTGTCTGGTAGTACATCACAGCCATCTGCTATTCTTAAGGTACGAGAACCTTTGGATATTAATAGTGCGTCGATGCCCGATGAAGTGTTCGTGAAAATATGTATACCATCATGCCTATTTCATAGTTTCGTACGCGTAATGGATATGACTAATTCAATGGGAAATGAAACTTGTTTCTATGCAAACTATGAACGAATAAGCCCATAATACCAATAAATTAGTGTTAAGATTACAGATAAAATCAATATCTAAGCGTATATTATTGTAAGATAATGCATCTCAGTGTCTACAAATAAACCCAGAAAGCGACACATTTAGCGTAATAGAGGGCCATTGAATACCACAATAAATCCATTACACAAGAATAAGTCCATTAGGACGTTGTTTCGTTGATTCCCACATCACGAGGTTATTTAAGCCTGTACTCACGGTCCGATTTTGCTCCCAACCAATCCGTCAAACCGATCGACAGTGTCCCGATTGATTGACAAATTGGGATTTTCCAAACAAGCTTCACGTGTATTGTAACATTTCCGTTTTTGTTTACATACATAAAGAAGCACGAATAAACTGGTTTGATTCTTTCAGTCGATATTTGCCGTATGGGTCGTCGGTGTGGACGCACTGAATTTGTACTTAATTTGCACTTAAATCTACGTAAAGCAGCAAGCCACCAAGGATATAATGTCATTGTATACGTGACGTATGTTAATCTGTTTACAAACGTTGATCTCCCGCAGATGCGAATAGAATTAAATTTAGTTCATGATAATAAAATAACTCTAAATTATTCCTTTGTATTTATACCAATATGTAAGTTTTTTATAGATAGTAGATTAAATCACATCTGTTTTAACGAAAGAATGTCAATCATCCCGTTTTATTGGACGCAGAATCAACCCGTGTGTAAGCACTTCCTCTAGTCACTTTACTCCGTGGCACCATTGTTATTTTATTAGCTAGAAGCTGCCTTTCATCCGTCGATATAACTTATAACCGTAATACAAAAATATACTGGTACGCAATACTGATTGTGAATAAACCTGATATTCCATTACCTAATAATAACAATGGTTCGTATAATATTTCTCTTGAAAGCATAACAGAAATAGACAAATGTTTATTTTATATGCGTATGGAGAGGTCGTTCTCAGTAGCACCGCAAGTATAAAAGCAATTAACTATTATTGACCCTTGTTTTACCTAATAAAAAGACACAATTTACCAGGTGGAGACCCCGGGACTCCCGGATATATAAATTTAACCCATTAATGTCCCACCGCTGAGCAAGGGTCAAGTATTATCTCAGACTTCGAGCAAACATCAAATTACCTAAGTATTTTAATGTTCACACTTATTATAACAATACATATTTCGCTTATGAACCAATTGAAGCCCACACGGGGCTTAATTTTTACGTTCGCTACGACCTTACCGCGTACAAGGCGAGTTCAACCTATGAATTGCCACTTCCGAAATCAAATGAGCGAGGCCATACGCCAAAATAAATGAAAACACATTTGTAACTAAAACAATAATAATATAATATCGAACAGCACTTAGGTATTAGATACTAAATGCGTATTACACGGAAAAAATGCACGAACAATGGAAATTAACTTTTGGGGTCATACATATTTTCCTATGGTAAACTAGTTAATAAAAAAGACCCTTTGATAAAAAAAATCTAACTCCGATAGCAATATCTCCTTATGTTTAACCAAAAAGTAGGATAAATCCATATCTATACATAAAATAAAAATATTGTCATTAGCACATACTTATTCATCGAGTCAAACACCGCTTTCCTAAAACTTTCCCTATCAAGCTTTCGTCAGATACGAAAACAACCATGACTAAGGAACGAAGAAAATAATTTGATAATTTCTTACATCTTAATTTTCTGGGATAGATTCGAAATTTCGGATAAAACATGCACTAATTTCAGCTTTCCAACGAATCGTGAAAACGGATCCAATTCGGTTTAATGTAATGACATCATGGTTGGCAGAAATTTCCTTCGAATCAACATTAATTTATCACACCTACAGGAAAGTTTATTATATACCTTTGCTTCATGGTTAAGTAGATTAGTACCGCATTGGCTTTTATTTATTTGACCTTCGAACGCTATGTTTCCTAATCTATGGGCAGCAGACATGACTAAGCCTATCTTCATTCCTATAACCGACGGCGTCCCTTGACCCGAGAGATTACGTCGATTAAATCATCATGCTTGAGACACACTAAAGGAGTCAGTTGCATCGGACAGTGGGCGATTATTACGCCAGTGGACCCTCTCGTCAAGTCTCGTGGGTGAGGGCCCCTGATTGATGATTTCCGTCCATTGTGTCACTCCCTTTTATACACCCCACAACGGCCTATGCGTAGCTCCAGCTCGTCGGTCGCTCAACGCAACAAATAACGTTAAAATGAACTATCATCTGACGTAAGGCCCTTTTGTTTCTAAAAATAGCCGCTCGCCTTGTTAGGATTTTGACAATCCAAAGCTTGACTGCTTTAGGCAGAAATTATACGCTGATTTGCATTCAGAACAAGATACCTAGTCTTTGATTTTATTTGAATAACAAGATGTCCTTTAATTGGATCGTGAACCTGAATATCCGTCGAGCTGAATTTAGAATTGGATCACAATTACTAGTGGTTTTGGGGATGGTTGTGGATTTGAATCAATATGAAGTAGCTGTGTTACAACCTACTTTAGTACCATCAGCTTCGTTAATATTATGTAGGGGCGTGTTCAACTATCATGTGTATAATAACCTATTTGAGGGTTTCTGGGGCGTCCCCATTTCTCAGGGTCAACGTCTTCCTCCCACACATCCACCAAAAGTATTCACCGCGTGTACGTTTAAACGTAACCGAAGGAGGACGATGTACTATCGTACCACCTTAAAGTTCAGTGTATATAAGTATGACTGCGTCTGTGGGGCGGTCGGTATACGACTGCCGCGCAAAATGTTTCGGGTTCGAATGTTAGGTCGGGCCAAAATCAATTTCATTCAATTTTTAAAATTGCGCCTGACCAGACTTGGATGCTATAAACAAAGTCCTGCACCGTTGGCCAATGGCAATGTAACTGATCGCCGTAGCCGGATAGAACATTGTTATAATTATTTCATCGATATAATATACTACCGACATTTCAGAGTAAAGCGGAAAGGCTTTTTCTTTTTCTCTTTTATCTGGCTTCTAACTAAAAGAGGTCAAGACAATGTTAATATTGCTAGCAACGACTATTAATTTTCTTTTCTGTTCCATACTAAGGTCGTTGTACTTCATCATGTTTGCCCTCGATATCTTTGATATAAATAAAAACAATTAGATACTTGAAACATTTTTGCAAAACATTACGGACCAGGAACAATAATCCAGAGACATGTTGCAGTTAATGCCTGTGAAATGGTCAGAGAAAAGAAATTAGTTAGCAGTTATTAATTTTTTTATCCCATTTAAGACCCTTTCCCAGTAGTGGAACATTAATGGACTAAATTTAATTAGACTCGAATTATTTTATTTTAGTGTGAATATTTTAACCTCCCCATAAAAAAAATCTTAGGTTTCTGGCGTTTGGAAACGTCCTTTTTGCCACTTTCAACTGGTCAGCCACGAGTTCAAAACAGAAAAACAAATCTCTTTACGATATCATTCATGAGTCCTTTATTTCTACTTTTGAGAGTGACTCATCCGTCTACAACTGGTCTCGATTGTATTTTAAATCATCACGACTAATAGTGAGACACCGACTGAGTGTCGACCTTCATATCATGATGGTGGGCGTACAAGAATACCACAAACGATTGACTATCGAGCGACCGTTGAATCGATAGCTGAAGAGCCGTGAATGATATTGATTCCCATATTGTATGCATAATGCTTGTATGGCCAATAGGAATTTGTTCTAGGTGTTTCCGAACGCAATTTTAACGGGAATACGATTATAGCGCGAACTGTAAGATACCAAAGACATCACTGGGGAGGTTGTAGGTATAGATACCTATCTCAGATTTTTTTTTCCAGATGTCGTCTTCACTTTATATAGTGGGTTTCTTAGCTATAATTTAGTAAGAAGTTATTTAGAAATCTGAAGATTTATCTACTCGCACATCTACTTAGTGCACTAAACATAGAAACAAGACAGCAGAACACATCAAAACAAAAAACGTGAGCAGCTCTTTCACCAACCTACATGCACCCATATCATTTGTCATGCGTGCATTCATCCGGCACAAGTGTCGCGTCTCACGGTGACGTCAACACTTCAAATGTCGATCGTGTGTTGCAGTCTTAGTCCGACCTCGATATAAATCCGTGGGAAGACGCGTTATGGTCCCGTCTCGGCACACAATGGTGCCTCTGTTCTGTACATTAGATCCGTTACACGTCCCATGAGATTGCTAATGCGATGCCTCCGTTATGATTGCCTTCAATAAACACTGTAATAACTACCCTAAGTAGATTGGTTTTACAGTGTTTTGTTCTAATAATATTCGTAACATAAATCATTATAACTATTGTTTTATCATGAAAATTAGACAGATTTGGAATATTTTTTCCTCGAATAATACTGTTGTTGGATTTCTCTGTATGGAAACGTGATTGCGGTTAAAGAGACCACGAGGATATTTTATTTGCGACGTTGGTTACAGTTTATAATATCTCATAATATTGTTATACTAATTGTCCTTATAAAACAACGTGTGAGGACTTGGTATGTGACGTCATTAAATGTATTTATATTCTTTGACTTCTGATTAACAATTAACCACTTATTATTGATGTATAATATTCGTCATACAGAACATATTCGACGTAAACAAGTAAGTACAAAATGATTCACCGAGTGATAAAGAGTCGTGTTCAACATGGACTTTATAAACTAAACTGTATCAACAGCAATAACATACTTTCATTCACCGAACTAAAGTTTCAAAATATTTTTAAATATTGGCGTTTCAGGAAGTGTAATGCAAGGCATGGTTTTAGATTTCTTTTGCATTGTTTAGATATCGTATTCCGTTTATGCAGGAAGAATTAGGTTTCAAAAATACTAATTATATAATCACCTAACAAGGTACCTATTTATGCTAAAATATTGATAACTACGCATAACAAAACAGCGAAAATACAACATTGTTTTTAAAATTTCCATAAAAATCTGGCTAGTGATAAAGAAAACCCGTTTTGTGTGAGACTTTGGCACTCGAGATCAACAATGACTAGGTGGAAAAACCTCTGAGAATCGAGCATCAAATTAAATAACTACAAACATCATTATCATTTATAGCTATTAATTATACGAATAATTGGAAGACTCGCGGCTCACAAATAGGTAGAACTACTGAACGAATAAAACTCATTCACTGCCACGTGACGACAAGGCTGTCCGGTACACAAGCACCGAATTATCAGTTGACGCCAGAATTAGATAGGTGAAATACGTTTCGAGCTTAATAGATAGTAAATATAATCTTTCTGACTCAACGCATACAACATGTAGAGCCAAATTGTAAAATCAACATAGTAAATGTCACAAAAATAAAATTGGCGACAACCGGTTTTGTGCCACGAGCTTATCTCTACTAATATCGCCTGAGCTAAATATATTTATATGTATTCAGAAGCTAATAGAACGATTATAAGTGAATGTATTTAGTACGTAACAGTAATGTTTTACTGGTTTAGTACCCATATCATATACTGACGAACGCAATCGTGTCACGGATTGATTGCAAAAAATTCTTATGATAATATCATGACCAGAAATGCAAGAGCCAGTGCCGTCACGGCTGCTTAGTGATATTTAGTTTTAAACGTATTGTGTTTCAACACGCTAGCGTCACGGACCAAGGGTCTTGTTAATTTGGACGATAACAATAAACCAACGCGTTTAATAATCGCGGGCGTCTCGTCCAGTAGCATATCGCATTCCACGAGTGCCAATGCTGATTGGCAACAATGAAGGGTCAACATAATTAGTTGTAATTGACTGACTACACTCGCTTTTAGAAGATAACTAAGTCGAAGGCGCCAAATGACTCACAGATAAAAACTCAACTGGACAAATTAAAGAGTCACAGCTTTTATCTGTGAGAGTAATAGAAGTCAAGCGACAGACATTTTTTTACATAGCGTGCTGTTCTGGTAAAGAATAGTTTACGCAACATACTTTTCCTTTTAGGTCTACTTTTTACATCAGTCTGCAAGCAAAAAGTTCCGATACAATGTGGTAACTTCCGAGTGCCAACGTTCGGTCATGAACAGTAAAGATGAAATATCACGCGGTGACATTAATTTCCAGGCCATGGGACTTGCAACGAATAAGTACTTAGCTAGACAAGTTTCCAAGGGAATACCTTGAATGATGTATAATGTACACATCATGAACTTTCTTAAATGTTACTTACAGAATTGGTCACACCGAACAGTTCCTGATGACTTTGAATCGTGCAAAAACGAAGGCTACATAGTATGTAATTTTAACTATCGCCGTGTTAAATTAAATGATCAAACAGTGTACAACAGAGGGCTATTGTTTCAAGCGATACAAGAACAAAAAGCAATTAATCATTTGACAACGTTGTTTATTTTATGATTAATCCTTTGAAAATCGCCAACTGGAATTTAGCTTTCACGAGTGTTCATTTTCCGGGAGAAATATGGCATAACTGATTTCTCCCGGCTCTCTCGTCTAATAAAGTGCCACGTTACAATCAGACAACGTATTCCGTCTCACGGATGAGCAGAGAAGATAAAGAAGGCTTTGGAGGAAAAACCTTTAGTCAAGGAAATCATTAAGCATGACAATACGTCGAGGCTTCATTGGTGCACAAAAGGAATTTACATTTATAAATTACGAGTCGTGAAGATCGACGGCAATTTGTCAACCTTGTAGCATATTGGTCGCGAATGTCACGGAGATGACGAAAATAGCATGTACTTACACGGTGGGTGGCTAGTTACTTACAAAAATAAGTGCCCATCTTACAATGACAATGGAGCATGTAACAAGTTAAATTACACTTGTTTTATCGGTCTACTAACTGAGCTTAGCTTAGCTATTTCTCTTAGCTAGTAATGTGTGTCAGATACTGAGAAGCAATGGGATCAGTCGATCAATCTTTGTGCAACATATCTCTATTAATTGTCCGTTGAAACATTTGCAGTACACGCAAGAGAAAAAAGTACGCATTTTTTAAACAACACATGATTGTGACTGGCACTAAGCGTGTGAAATGGAGAAATCAAATAGCTGACAATGTAATGAGACGGTCAAAGGGATATAGGTATATCTGACAGCCGATATATTTGTTCATAAAAAGTAGGGAGATTTAATAAATACTTTAAAAACACAATGCGTAGAGTTGAAAATCTTTGCTTCAGGGTAAGAATCGCGTTCAAAAGGCATACCGTTTAATTAAAGTAGCAAGAAGCCTATATACAATAAGTTCTGAAACAACGCAGCTGTGTATTATGTCTATTCTAAACCCTCTCGGCTCGAACATTTTCCTTAAACCATAATCTAGTTTTTAAAACATTAATAAAGATCAGCTTTGATGGAAATTAATTACGAGCCCTAGTTGGCTCAGAAAATAATAATTTGCGAGATATGAAAGTATTCCCTGGGGGCTCAATTTTAGGCTAAGGCTGTTATTAAGTTAGTCTGCGAATATTCCCGCCTACGCTCCAATGTACGAAATATGTTCCTTAAAGATCGAGGATGAAACTCAGTTTTCTAGGGGCGGTAGCTAGAATAGCGAATAACGAATGTGCAAATTCAGGGTTTATTTATTTTTATGTCAAAAGTTCAAGGGTTTTACAAGGTGTGTTGAGAAAAAGTAGCGTGGAGCAAGTACGTCAGGAAATCGTGGCGGCCGCTTTCCGTCGAGACGCTGGCCACTTTTACTTTCGCCCCCGTACATTCACCTGGGCAGAGAGCGGTCAAAGACGCCCTACATACCGCTCATTCGATGTTTACACATCTTTAATAGCCAAACACTGTACTATTTAGATAACGAATGTAGTACATGCAATTGGTATTGCATTCTTAGTACGACCTGTGATACGGGTAGAGATTGACAGTTATTTCGTATTGGAATTCGGATAGCGATTCCGGTAAAAGCTTCGGTTTCCGGTTGATTTACCAACCGAGCCAGTGATCCGTTTCTGTTGCGGTTTGAATTTTGTAGATGGGCGCATATCTACATCAAGGAATGCATGGCCATACATTTGGTTAACATTATTACGTGTACTTTAGATATTTATTCCGACGAAGGCTTCGCTCTTCAACAGAATGATGTAACGACAAGTTCAAATATTTCGACGCATGAATGTAGGTACATCAGATAAAAAATTGATTAATTTCATGTTTCTAAAACCCAATTACAACCTGTTACGTCTAAGCCATACCATCGACAGAGTAACCGTTAATTAACTATGACATAAGCTTGATAGACTTTTATCGTAATACAACAATTTTACAAACGAAATTAAATTTGTTTATTATACATTAATATGAGAAAAACAGACAATTTTATAACTGCCTAGGTTTTTTATTCAAATATTCAGCTTTAACGAATTAAATCTTGTGTACTGAGTTCAGATAATTAAAAAGAAATAATAGCTCAAGAATAAATACTAGTCAAAAATACTATAATTTCACAGTTAGTAGTAGTACTTGATGACTAAGCCCAACTTGATCCCAGGTTGAAACAGACAGGGACCATAACACCACTCCTATATTTCCCTAAAGGATAACGGTTCCTAAAGGTTAGTTAGTGTTCCACACCCACAATTTGCTAGTTACATTTGGTCCCATGTGACTAACGGTTTGCATGTAACCAGGTACATTACTACCTACATTAGTTTGTTAAACCTTTGATAAATAAGGGTAAGCATAAAATACTAGAGATAGGTAAGAACCTACCAACTTAATTATTTTTTATTAGGAAGTGATCTTTGAATCCACTAAAATGTTTACTCAGTTTCTTTTATTAGATGGTGTAACCTAGTTAAAGATTTGTATTTTTTTATGGGATAACCTTGGGGAAAGACTAGGTATTATAATTAAGAATAGTCAATATAATTTTTATGGCCTTATAGAAAATGTAATTTCAACATTAAATTATTAATATTTATGATTGATATAAAAAATGAAATTTAATTCTTAATAAACTGATGAAGTAAACAAGTAATAAATCTAGTCCTAAGTATATTTGAAATCATGAATAACAGGTGTTAAACCAACTAACTAGAGCGAAACCAACCTTATGTATGAATAAAGCGGCAACACTCATTAGCAGTAACTGGAATGTGAGTAAAAAAAGGTAATTTTAAACATACCAGCCAGTTTGATCCCAAGGCCAGTTAATTTAAGCATTATTTCAACTCTTCCATTTAATAAAGTTCATTATAATAATGTTTCTGGGTAGGCATTCATTTATTTCAGAATATTATGGTGTATTGTTAACACCAAATAAGCAATATACCTAATACCTAAAAGAAACTATATATAAGCTAATGTATTATTAAATCATTTTCTATCTAGTATGGTAGGTATGTGAGCTGTTATGTTCTTTGTAAAAACAAATTCTTCTTCTTATGTACTAATCTATTCAGAAACTCCTGCTATTCCTCTTTTTCTGAGTAAAAAACAGAATAATACAAAGACTTATCACTTAACTAACTTGTTTAACTACTATACTGACAATCAACTTCCTGAATTTTTGAAAAAGCATAATCTTTCATTATCTTGCACAACCGAAAATGCATGTGAATGTTATCAGGTAATTTGAGATTAGATAAACAATTAATAAAAACTACTTCCATTCTTTTGACTGCAATGTTATCAGTGTTTTAAAATGCATTTGTTCTATATCAGAACAAGGGTGGAAGCTTGGGAACTTGAGTCTTTAAAGTGAAAAATATATATTTTCAAAGCTAAAAACAATTTAAACAATAATCCTGGACACTGGATTATTGGATGGGAAATACTGGATAGGAAATTAATTCTTTCATTATTTAGTTAACATCCTTTTATAGTGTGAAAAGGAAAATAGACATATTTTAAATAACTAGGTACTAAACTAACTTTGTACTGACCAAGGCTATGTCTGTGAAATTGATACAATAATAATAACATTTGTTTTCTTGACCATTTTATTAATAGTAATGGCTGTAAAAGATCTGTAAATCAACATATCTACCTATATTTTCCTACTTATTTTAAAAGGTTCCAAATGTAAGAGTTCAGATGCAGTCAAATAAGTAGTAATTAGACGGACTAACATCTGGCTGTGAGCTATAACTTTTACATACTTCAGTTAACCATGGCCTGGATACCTACAATGAGTTTTTGGAATCTGTCCAGTAGTTTTAGAGTTTACTCCACACACATAAATAAACAAACTCCCACTTTCCTACTATCATAGTGGGAGTAACATCACCTTTGGTATTTACAAGAGTATCTGTAATATGATTTGTTTTATTACTTATAAGTTGTTTGAGCCAACTGAAGGCCTGCAACAACCTCGGAATACACTAAATAGACAAGACAGTGTTATTTTACTTGTAAAGTCGAAGTGGGGCAGTCTCATGTTGCAATATTTGAAATAACATTTCAGTAACACACCCAATAATCTTTATTATAACACGCTTTACATTATATGCGGCGGTTATCTATGATACTTTGAGCACGTTAAAGACTGCCATCATAATCTATTCATCTTTTGTTATCAAATAGTGAACGGTAGATAAGAAATTTACATACCTAAAGTCCAGGCTAAGATTTCTCTGATGCGTCGTGGCTTTTGAATTTCGGGAGTCGCTCCGACTTCCGTGGACGGGAACATCCTCCAACATGCTCACACACGCGATGTAGCGGCACAACACAATATAGCCATATCACTACCTCCCGTACGTAGTAAAATCACAAAGTAAATAACAACATGGCGTCCAATATAAAAACTCGTTGACTCCCGCTGTACAGATTGTGTTCCCCTTATTCCCAAAACGAAACCGTGTACTTTACTCACAGCCGCGGATATTCAATCAATTGTATTCCAAGAAAAAACACAATATGCAAAGTATGTAAACCTTCGGACTTCGGATGCCCTACAAAGATTTCTAACACGTAACGGTACGAGGTTTTTGTGAAAAAAACAAACAAATAAACAACACTGAAACGATTTTCAAATAAAAATCAACGTTAGGCGTAATAAAAGAAATAAATTTCTCAAAATTAAAGAAATCGATGACGCTCCATTCGAGACGACATCCTATTATTTTTTATTTGGTGAATTTTGTTAGCAGTCATAGAATTATTCCAACATGCAACACACAGTAACACAGTAGCACACAGTCAGCTCGTGTCTTTCGTTTTCGCTCTTCCCATTTCCTGCCTCTACGGCACTAAGGACATTTTCATTGACACAAAATACTGTGCACCGTAGTTGGAAACCGAACGTGTGTTTCTGTGTCACCAACGTTTGTCAGTTATAATGTTGCCACACGATGTGCACACATAAAAATATAATCTAAAAAGAGAGCAGTAATAATATTTATTCAGACTAAATAGATTAGAAATAGAAAAAATATATACCTATGATGCTTATATTTTATCATTTTTTTTTAGAATGACACAATATTATCACGAAACCATTTACCTACCTTTAGTAATTGTATTGAAGATGAGCACACTCACTCTTTTCTTTCGTATATGAATCAGGAAATATCTTGATTCGCTTAAAGGAAACGAATGTTAATATAAAAAGAATTTTTAACCATATTGTCAATTCCTATAATCGCCTGTCACAATCGACTTCCTTACCAAAATAAATTTATTTGTGTGTAACTATTAAAGTATTGTCACACTCGTCGTTCATTATGGATTTTAATATTCATTTAACTACCTACTCTAGCTAAAATTGAATAAAAATGAGTTCCCATGCATTTTCTATTGGTTATATATTTTTCCACTAGGTACAACACAAAACGTGGGGAATAACACAATTAATAAAAAACTACTTTATTACAAAAATACTTGATTATTCAGTGAAAGCGCTAAATAAATATAAAATCTTAACTTAGTGCAGCTACAAAATAAGTATGAGGTTTAATATAATGCATTTTACAATAAATAGCTATTATTTTATGGTTTTGGTGAAGATTCTTGTGACTGTCTTGTAGAGGGTTGCCGCTTATGAACATTTGGTTTCCTCAGGCGATGGTAGTTAGGCATCACTTTGCTTAGGAAGTCTAGTTGCAGTAGCTGTGAGGGCTGTTTCTCTAAGGCTTCTCTGATGTGTTGTTCAGAACCCCATATCACAGTATTGTCTACAAGAGTTTGGGGAGCAGTAAGACGACAAGCTGCACCTGAAATTAAAGAAAAAAAAATATAGTACATATGCAAATTAAATGATATTATGATGAAAAAATTGGCTGATAAATATCACAACTACATGAAAATTTACTGATAAATGTCTTGAGTACATTAAAAATTCTGGGATTCCAAACAGATTTATCATTCAATACTTATATTGCAGTATTTTTTATTTTAGCTTAATGTTCATTGATTGATTTGATAAAATATTACTTTACGAAGCAATTAATAGAATAAGTATAAAGATCCATTAAACTTAAAATAGTTACCAATAACACATCCACTTCCAATTTTAACATCCATCCCTACAAAGGAACGGCACTCAAATACATTGCTCTCTCCAATATGACCACATGGAGACTCCAACTTGCAACCAACTTCAAATACATTGTGAGCACCAATGAAGAGAGGCTTCGGAGGATTCTCTTGTTTATCACTTTTTCTGCAATCAAAATGTATGAAAGGTTTTAGCTACTTTTTATCTTTGTTGTGTAGGAATTCACATGTTATTTGGAAAGGAAAAATAAGACTTAAGTGAAAAGTAAGAAAAATATGAAAAAGTAATACTGTGCAAGATTTGTGTATTAGAACTTGAAGTGATTGCTTTTATACTGCTCTAAGTTTTTAGGTGACCTAGTTTAAGGCCTATTACAACAAATATATGAGTATTGTAGATGAGAAACCTAGGTGCAGTAGACTACAACTTATTACCAGTAAAATAAAAGTTAAACAGTGCTTACTTATGTATAATAGTGGAATATTCTTCAATAATACAATATTCTGCAATAATTATTGGCCCGCCTTCTGCAATAATAGTCACCCTGGGATGAATGACTGTACCTCCACCTATCGTGATGTCACCTTCCAGTGTACAGTCCTCACATACTGTGGCCCCAGGTAATATTTTAACGCTGTAACAACAATTAGAATAGATCATTACTTTTTCAACTAAAAGTATAAAAGGGAAGTTAATTATGGAACTTACTTATGAGACATGTTAGCTGCTATAATACTATGGTTGTCGGAATGTTTTAAAAGGAGTTAAAATAATATTTATAATATAAATGCTCGTATTTTCTTATTTTACTGCTCGATTTGGTTATTGACAATCGACTTTTCATTTGACATGTATCTTAATAATATTACGTTCGGAAACCGAATTTTACTATGTCTTTCATCAGCACATATCAGCGCAATGGCTTAACCAGTCATTCAAAGCTTGTTCTTTAGCTAACATTTCTGCCACCACGGAAATCATTATCAATAAAAGATCTTACAATATTATTTCCAAGGTTAATAGCTTAAGCCACAATATGTTCCCAGTAATGTTTTCGAACGATAGACATGACATCACGCTGACAGCTGTTTTTGACAGTATGAGCGGTGAGTGCGGGAATAGCGAAAAAGTAAAAGCGCCAAAATATTAAATTGGTTTTATTCAACTGTTATGAATCATTATAGTTAAGGGAATCTGAGAATCAAATCGCGGGCAAGCCGAATTATACTTATTCCATATTTCAACATGGACGTAACGTTTCCATTTCCATTCAAACCTTATGATATCCAAGAAAAGTTTATGAGAGAGTTGTACGTAACTTTAGAACAAGAAAAACTAGGAATATTTGAGAGCCCTACAGGGACGGTGAGTACTTTTAATAAGAAGCAAGATCCTTATTTTTAAATAAATACAAAGTGTCTTACTGACTTCATAAAACGTTTGTTAATAACATGTGTCTTTAAAACTGTTTAACAGGGTAAATCTCTCAGTATTTGTTGCGGAGCATTAAAATGGCTAAGAGACTGCAATCAAAAAGTGCTCGAAGATCTAGAAAAGGAGGTAGCAAAATTAAAAGCCGAAATATCAAGTGATACAGGTAAGGGCACTTAGAAACTAATAATAATTTCCATCATCTACTTAAGAGAATAAAACAGTATATTGTCCAAAACGGCCCTGTGTTATTTGCACAACTTATACAATTTTCTTTTATTTGCCTCTTTTTAATTTTAAACATTTGTCTAGTTTGTTTGTGGTGTTCTCTGGTCTCTGCCTACTCCTATGTGTGTGTCTTGTTTTTCAGGATCTGATGACTGGCTTCAAGAAGAATATGAAAAAATTAAAAAGAATCAAACATTAGTAAACTTGCAACTAAAATTAGATAAAATTAAAAAGCAAAAAGAACTTTTCGATCAAATGAAGGCAAGAGTATCTAAACATAAGTCCAATGCAAATAACAAAACTATGGAGTTTTATTATCAAAAGAAGGGTAAGAGTGAGAAAGTGGGAGAAGACAAGGAGAATGTAACACAGGACATTGAGAGTGAAGAAGACAGAGATCTTATTTTAGAAGAATGCGAGGAAACAGAAGACAATGATGAGGAAGAAGAAACTGTTGATGATAAAGAAAATAATGATATTATTAAGGTATTATTCCAGCACATTATTATCTTAGCCTAACTAGAAATGTTTATAGGTAATAATGTAAATATTAGCCTGAAGCAGCTAGTTTCAGTGAAGTTAGCCAACTTTGCAGCACTGTGTTTATATAGTCTTCAAGTGTGTGCAGTTAATCAGTTATGCACAATATACAAGGTAAAGTCTTTTTCCCATTACTCCTATAGCCCAGTGGGGCGGATAGATAACTAAAGAACAAGCATAGTTAACTTGTATGTTTTTTATTACAATTATATATTTTTTAATGTTTTTCAGATTTACATAAGCAGCAGAACTCACAGCCAGCTGTCTCAGTTTATAGGTGAAATTAAAAGGACAGTGTTCAAAGAAGATACAAGAGTAGTCACATTAGCTTCTAGGCAGCATTACTGTATCAATTCTGAAGTCACCAAGCTGAAGAATGTCAACCTTATTAATGAAAGGTACAGTTTGTTGCAGCAAAACAAAAGTTTTATGTCTTTTTCCTTTATATTAAATTTTCAAGGAACCTTCCCCCTTCCACATTCTGAGAGGATACCTATTGGGAATAAAATGTATTGTTGTTAATGATGTATACTAATATGGTTGCTATTGATTCTATAAGCAGATGTTGGACAGTTGGACTAATCAAGTCATAATAGGCTGAATTTTATTTCAAGAAAAGCACACAATTTAGCTTATTAGCATATATCCCAGTTCAGTCCAGTTGATTATATAATGAATGAATATATAATATCACTGCTTTTGCTGTTGTTATAATAGACTGCTGTGTCAGTAAATTTAAAAAAAGTTATATAATTTTTCAGATGCTTAGACATGCAGAAATCTAAACCAAAATCAACCTCAGTAGGTGAAGAGGGCAAAGTGTTAAAGAAAACCAAGACAAAGTCATGTTCAGGCTGTCCCTACTATAATCAGAATAACATCACTAAGCTGAAGGAGAGAATGCTTGTTGATATTATGGATATGGAGGATCTAGTGAAATGCGGGAAGGAATTGAAGGCTTGTCCTTATTATGCTTCGAGAATGGCTTTGGATGATGCTGAGGTAATTCTGATTTAATAAATTGTAATCTTTTGTCTGTTATGTTTTATTTTCATTGTTTTAAAGAACAAACTCAATAAGACTTATTCTAATAGGTGTCAGTTTTTTTATAAAATGGGAGATGTGTGGTATAAATAGTTTTCATGCTATAAAAGTAAAGCCCTTCTCCCATTACGATACGCCCGCGCGACTCTAGTCTCGGAGACTAGTCGCCACGAAGTATCTCACATACATTTGTATGGAGACTCTCACATTACGATACTGGTAGTCTCCATACAAATGTATGTGAGATACTTCGTGGCGACTAGTCTCCGAGACTAGAGTCGCGCGGGCGTATCGTAATGGGAGAAGGGCTTAAAACTTGCACCTTGCAACTCCATTATCATTGTGCAGAATGTAGGTATAGTTCCAACTGAAATAAATAAATATGTATTTGTTCAACATAGTTGCAGCCTATTTTTCTTAAACCTTACTTATCTGAGACAAAGAAAACTGATACATTAGTTATGCCTTTTATAACACAAGAAAACTCTGCCACTCCATTACTATCTACATTTACCTTCTCTGCAGAGAAAGTAATGCTTACTACTACTTATTATTCATTTTACAGGTAGTCCTAATAAGTCACGCTGGTATCGTAAGCTCAGGAGCCCGCGCCGGCATTTCTCTCAAACTGCAAAACAACATAGTCATCCTCGACGAAGCTCACGGCCTTACTGCTGCGTTAGAAAACGCGCATTCCGCTCCCGTATCAATTAAACAATTGAGTGCTGTGAAGACCTTTATACAGTTCTATATTAATAAGTACAGAGCGAGATTAAGCAGCAGGAATTTACTTTCGTTGAATCAGATAAGTTTTGTTGTGGGAAAGTTGTTAGGTATGTATATGTATACAATATTGGTGAATATGTTTTTACCTGCTAATACAATACACAAAACTAACATTACATGCACTAAAAATACATCAGGTATGTTGCTTTCGTGCAACAAGTTCGTATAGTTAACCAACTGCAGAGAGAGAGAGATAGTAAGTAACCAGTCCCTTATAGCTTATGTAAAAAAATCTTTATTTCAAATGTGTCTTGTAATGTTAGGTTTTATTTGTTGTACTACGGAAGCTTATACGATACCTTGTACTTTTAGAAGTAACTCAATATACAAAACTATTTCCAGGTATGATAAAACCCAAGCCAACCGACAAACAGAATGAAACAACAATCTTCACTCTCGAAGATTTCGTCATAAAAGCTGAGATAGACCACATGAACCTACGACCTTTGGTAGAATTCTGTAGGAACACAAGATTGGCTCCCAAACTACACGGGTTCTCTATGAGATACAGTCAGCAAGCACTTGAAGAAGAAATGAATAAAAGTACTGTGGTAAAGAAAAGCTCTTTTGAAATGTTTATGAGCAATATTTCTAAGAAGAAAGGGGAAAAGGTTGAAGAGGTTAAACCTGAAGTTAAGCCAGCAATTGTGCCGATAAATGTACGTTTTTTTATTTTCTTCTCTAATTGTATGAGTTTATTTTAAGATATATTCGGATTAATGTTTTTTTTTCCTTGTTAAAGTACTGGCCGACCCGTTTAATTTGTACCTAATTGTATGAAGTTGATAAAAGAGCGTTCTAATAGTTTTATTGTTCACTTATTAGCCTCGATGTTATTGGCGCAAGCGTCGCGGTCATTAAATATAGCAGAACACTGCTATAAATATGCGGACTTAAATAAAATCCCCAAAATATAGAATGTGTGTTATTCTTGTTGCTGTACCGAAAAAAATAGAAAATAACTAAATAAAATTTTCAGACACCATCAGAAACATCGGCAGGCAGTGGTCTATACGCGGTGCTAGACTTCCTCGACATGTTGTGTGATCGTAGCGAGAACGGCCGAGTGTTAGCACAGAAAGGAGACCAGAGTGGGCAGCTCAAGTATCTGCTACTGAACCCTGCTGAACATTTCAGTGAAGTCGTCAAGCAGTGTCGATCTGTGAGTACCTTATGTTTACCTTTTAAGTCCCTAACCCACACTTGGCCCATGTGGTGAGCAAGGCCCCCCTTTCTCATTCCTGCGTGATACTGTTTGCCAGTAATAACAGTAATGGGTTAAAAATGAAAAAGTTTCAATAAAACTTGCACCTTTAATTACGTACGAAGAAAAGTAAGTTACCTACCTACTTTTTTCGATACAGAGAAGAATTAAATGTGTTGACCAATGCGTTCGAGTTATGCATCAAATTTTGTGAGGGTATTATAAAAACATACATTATTACATATGGTATGGTAACAAATTGATTATTCACTTTAAGTTACGATGCTCGACCGTCTGCTCGACTCCAAAATTGGTTATATTTTTCAATAAACGAAATGTTTTTTTCAGGTGATAGTAGCTGGAGGTACAATGGAGCCTATCAACGAGTTCCAAGCATTACTGACTAGCAACTCGACAGACAACGAAATCGTAAACGTGGTGAGATGCGAACACGTAGTACCGCCGGACAATGTGCTCGGTATCTGCTTGTCGAAAGGCCCTACTAATGTAGCACTGAATTATTCGTACGAGAATCGGATGTCTAATGAATTGGTGAGTATTTTAAGAAATCATTGACTGATTACGTCTCATATATTATGTAGGGTGGTCCATTCCTTGTGAGTGGTCCCAGTTTCTTTTAGAATATTCTTAAAAGTAATCCAGTGTTTAGTTACTTGCCTCATATTAAGTAATGGCTACAACAAGGAACTGATCGAAACGTCCGAAGTTATAAATACCTACATACATACAAAATATCACAAAGGTTCTTTTTTGTTTTATAAATATAAGCACTTACATAATAAGTATAGTAAATTTTTAAATGTTAATATTTATTTAACTGAAAGATGCAATTGAATGAAACATAATTGTGATTCCTGTGTGTGAATTTATATTTCCAGCTAAGTGAAACGGGTCGTATTCTTCGCAACATATGCAGTATAGTGCCCGGCGGCGTCGTTTGCTTCCTACCATCATACTCTTACGAACAAACTGTGTACGACCACTTGAAGAATAATAAAGTTATTGAAGCTATTAGTAAAAAGAAGAGCATTTTCCGAGAACCGAAGTCAGCTGCTGATGTTGATCAGGTATGGGAATTTGAACCTTATGAGTAAACGAATTCAGTAGGTATAGTAACTTCGAATTGAAAGAATTTATCTAAGACAATAATTAAGTTGAAAATTACAAAAGCCTTTGATACTTTTATTTATACCAGTGTCTTGAAATTCCGTATGCATATAAGTTTGTTTGACCTTAATATTAACCCATATCTTCCCAAAGCAATAAATATTCAAAAATACATTGTTTTCTTTACACTTTTATTTAAAGTAGCCTTTCAATAAAACAAAAATAGGCGTAAAATTTTTTAGGGTTGTAGGGTAACTGAAATTCAGTACCGCACCTTAAATGGGGCGTTGGGATAATATGCCACTGGTATATGTATAGAGAAAAAAATACCTGTTGTTATGTTATATCACTTTTATTTATGGAATATCAAAGCAATAGATAAAATTACAAGTAATCATATAAAATAATAAATAAATAAATGAAAAAGAAATCAGTAAAACAAAAAATATTGAATTGTGAGGCAATATTGCAGGCAATGTGCTAAAAATTTCGCAAACCCTTCATTAGCGGCTTCTAAAATTAGGCTTTTGTGGCATTCACGTCACCAAATTTGAGTTCCGTTTTGATAATATAATGATCCTTTCCTTCCTCTTGATCATAGTCTTAGCTTTCTTAGGGGCGCAGCAGACATATCGGATCAAATAGGGGTCTTCACCGCTTCGCCTTTCCCCTTGACATCAAACAGTCGTCCACATTGCCTTACCACATAACTTCTGAACTTCTGATGATGAAACCGTACGTCGAACTTCGGCTTCAGCCAACAATTAGCGACGCGCAAGATTATAAATCGCCCCTGCATCCTTGCTTCCACTATTTTCGTCACTCAAATCATTATTTTCAGGTGGCGTGATATAAATATTAGCTGAAATTGTAATGTTATCGTCTTCTAAAGCTGATAGAATTCACTGATATTCAACCTGTAACTAAAAAAACAGAAATAATAACTCTAAATTTTATATAAACTATGTTCCAATAAAATTGTTCAAAAAACTTATCATTGTGACTTCTGTTCCCAACGCACCTCAAATGGGGCGTTCAATAGAACATTGTAAAATTCACATAAAAAAATGAAATAACTTTATGTTACTATTATTACCTGATAATATAACCTTATTACTTACCAAAACATCGCCCCACTAAAATTATGAACAATAAATATAATAGTTATTACATACCTTTTCCTGCCACTCGTGTTGCTCGAAATTGATCAAACTCGGAATTTTATAAAAAAAAATACTATTGACCACAATCGCTGCCAATTACTACTAGATTAACCGCAAAGATGTCTAGTATATAATAAAATTATAAAATTTATCGATAATTGTTAACATTCAGGTTTTATCGTGTAAAATATAAGTGCACCTTAAATGGGGCGGTGGGAAGATATGGGTTAAAACAGAATAATGTAGTATTACTTTGGCTTATGTTTCTTCAGGTGCTAAACAAATTTGCAGCAGCTATCAAGAACAAAAACGGAGATCAAAATGGAGCATTATTATTGAGTGTTGTTGGTGGAAAACTTAGTGAAGGACTGAATTTCAGGTAAAGATTCAAATATATCATACATATAACATAGCAGGTATATTAATATACAATTCACTTTAGCGATTAAAAACGATAGCACAAAATAACTATGAAATATCGCCAATTTAAAGTTATGATAAACGAGTTATGCAGTTATTTTTTAAATATCTAAACCGAATTTCTAAGTATATTAATTAACTTTTCAGTGATGACCTAGGCCGATGTGTAATGGTAGTCGGTATGCCATACCCTAACGTCAAATCACCGGAGCTACAAGAGAAAATGAACTACTTGAACAAGACTGAAGGTGGCGGCGCCGGTAGCATTTATTATGAAAACTTGTGTATGAAAGCTGTTAACCAGTGTATAGGTAAGTTTTTTTTAACAAACTATTATTAATTAAGAACATTGATAGCAGAGTGAGAGAGTCCTCCCAAAGCACAGTTTTTTGAACTTTGACCAAATTTCTAACGCTCAGTGCAGTGATACGCAGAAATAAATGGAGTACCTAGATAAAACAATATGCCTAAAATACAAGGTTACAAAAATAAATTAAAAACACTACGATGTTGGGACTATGTTAGCAAATTATAATATCGCACCCCTAGATAAAAACTCAACTAAATCAAAAAAACATTTTTTTCAGAAACTAAACTGAAAACTGATTTTGTATATCTTAGAAAATCTTCTATCTTTTGATTTAAAACCCAGTTACCTATTTATTGAATAAAATATAATCTGCCCGCGAATGTAACGGCTCAATATAAAAGACCAACAAAAAGACATCACGCTTTTGTCGCCAGATTTGTTGATGACTATGAAAATTCTGATCCTGGCCAACTAGTTTCAATGACTACTAAAATGTCTCAAAATAATTTCTAATGTTATTTACTAGATTCATTCTGATATCAGTTTTTATATTAATTCTTTCATATTATTATTCCAGGTAGGGCAGTGAGGCATGCGAACGATTATGCCTGTGTTCTACTTGTTGACGATAGGTATTCGAGAGCACAGACTATTTCTGCATTGCCATCTTTTGTACAAGTAAGTACCTTAATGTATTCTTAGCTTTTAATATGACAAAAACTGTTCTGTACCGTTACTGTTTAAATAAGCCTTGTCCTTTTACTTATATTTTCAAGTAATCTAAAAAATGTTATTTCTTTTTTGGCATTTATGAATCTCTCTCTGGTGTTTGAAAATCCTTTTTTGAAATACTTACTCATTATAATTTTGTAATTTCTTAAAATTTTTAGGGGGTCTTAAAAGCATTTAGTTTTTTACTAGTCAAGTAACATTATTAAATTTTTCAGAAATCCCTGAAAGCCAATTGCAACTTTGGAATGACAATCGGAAGTATAGCTAAGTTTTTTGGCCGGCACAAAGAAAAGAAGACTTGATTATTTAATAAGTTATTTATTTTAAAGTATAAGGCATTCAAAATGCTCTCTAATAATTGTTAAACAAATACGATAAATAAATTCAGTATTTTTACAATATTTACATTTTATTATCACCTCAAACTATGTTCTATAATAATTATAATACAATAAATTCATAAAACTTCAAAATTTCAACATTTAGAATAAAATTTCTAGTACCATATTTTCTCAAGATATACAAATAGTTTAAAATTTCTACACTATGGAAGTTCGATATGCTATTTCGATTTAATGGATAACTTTCATAACTGTATTATTGAAAGATTAAATTCATATAAAGGTAAACATTTCACTTTTCTATAAAGTAAATTGCATATTGTCTAATCTGCCAAAGCTTCAGGTAATGTAGTACCACAAGGTCCTTCGAAGTAATAATGAAACTCGTGGGTAGCAGGCGTTGGTTCGATGTTGAATTCTGCTACAATGGCGCCCCTCGCGGCGGCCTGTGATGCGAACATAGCCGCGGGGTATACCACTGATGATGTGCCTACTACTAGGCAGACATCACAGGCTGACATTGCTTCCTCTGAAAATTTTTAATGGAGGAACTATGAAAATAAACTACTAAGAGGAATAATGCTATTTAGGTTCTAGTTGAGATGTTTAGGAATCTTAAGCATATTTTAGAAAGTAAGGTAAGTCAAGCTAAGAAACCAGGATACAGTAAGATCCTGTTCATATGTTGAGAAGATTCTATAAAATAATAAAAATTACTTTTATTCAACTAGAAAAAAAATCTATAATCCCGAATTTAATAATTTAGTTATTGTATTGGTAAGCTTTACATTTTTTTCTTTAAGGATTGACATGCTATTGTACCTATAGGTATGTATAGGTAAATAAATATGATTACCTGCTTTTGACAATACATAGGGGTCCAAGCTCTCCCCAAACCAGACAATATGAGGCCTCAGTAGACCATTGCAGCCAGATTTTTTACAATGAGGTAAAGATTTCTCTGGAATATCTGAACCAACCACATTTTCATCCGGCGCTCCTCTACCTTCTAATGCCTGTAAAATGTTAATATAACATTAAAATACTATCACTCTTAGCTATTTAATTGATTGACAATGAAATTCTCATCTATAAATTTGATTACTATTTAAGATTTACTATGAAAGTGGTTTAGGTTGTGTCAAGTTTACCAATTTACACATTGATGATTAACAAACAAACATAAAGAGTCCATATACAAGTTTTAGTCACAATAACATATCTATACCATATGTTATTGTGACTAAAACTTGGCTAAATTATGCATACAAATCAGATATAGGGAAATTCTTCGAATATATATAGCTACAGCTTTTTTTGTAACTGCTTAGTAATGGTACATTTCTTTAACATTACTTACTTCACAAATAGGACTATCAGTATTTACCAAGACTTCTTTACATTTAGTACATCTTGTCTTGTACAGATTGCCATGAAGTTCCAGCAGATTCTTACTGCCAGCTCTGGCATGGAGTCCATCCACATTCTGTGTTATCACTGTTATTGTTTTGTCTGAACCATGCTTCTGTTCATACTGAGCTATGGCTATGTGACCCTGGAAACATAAAATTGCATAAGAAAATGCTGGCTACTAGCTAATAAATATATGGCACTTAAAGGACTTCCTTAATTTCGCGTCATTATTAATTAGTGTCCCACATTGCATGAAGTATATTTTGCTATTTAGTTACCAAAATCTTTCTGGTTTACACGGTCTCAGAAAGTCTTACAGTTAATAATATATGATGAAAAACAAATATTTACCGCATTTGGTTGCACCTTAGCGGCGACTTCTCGCCTATAATGATAAAACTCCCAAACTAAGCTCGGACTGCTTTTAAACGCCCCAGGAGTGGCTAAAGATGTAGACTGGTACTTTCTCCAGTAACCACCGGCACCGCGAAACGTCGGTATACCAGATTCAGCACTTATACCGGCTCCAGATAATATTACAACTTGTTTTGCGGACTTCAATGCTTCTTTGAACTTAGTCATGTCACTTGATTGCCTCACAGCCATGATTTTAGGTACACTACATACAACTAATGTTCTACGAATTGAATTTAGCAAGCTAATGCTCATAATTCAAAGGTCAATTGTTTATTGTCGTAAATAAATATTCACGAATGATAATGAAGATAGTGCAACACAACAAAGTTGGTTGACACTAATGACAATTTGATGCTTGACTTGACAGATTTGATTATATTTGGCTGAATAAATTTCGTTCAAAAATATAGAAATGTTCTTTGCGTTGCGCGTTGGTTTTGATCCAGCAGGCAGCCAGAGCGGGCAGGATTACGTCACATTTAATTTTGAGAATCAGGAGTGATATAATTTATACGAGTAGCATTTGGTTCGTAAATCATGTATAAAATTACAATATTTAACGAATTTTCTTACCAACTCAGAATTAGTCAGTCAAAGCTTGTGGTAGAGTTACAGCTGAAGGTCCTTCGAAGTAATAATCAAACTTATGAGAAGCAGGGGTCTTTTCAATGTTAAATTCTGCCACAATAGCTCCTGCAGCAGCCATCACAGCTGGATAAGACGCTGCTGGATGCACGATCGACGATGTGCCTACTACTAGCAATATGTTGCAATTTGATATTATCGGATCTGTGGGAACAGAATTTTTACTATAGCAGCTGAGACAATATAGTTGGATAACAAAATGTCAAACTGGTGGTATGTTTTATAGAGCTTACCAAGTTGATGGACTATGGCTGGATCTAACATTTCACCAAACCACACGATATGGGGTCGTAAAAGGCCACCACAACCTGGTTTTTTACAGTGAGGAAGATCTTTTTCCGGAATATCAGAATATAGCTTTTCAGCCGTAGGGGAACCGCGACCCTTTAGTGCCTGAAATAAAAATATTACCTTGAAATCGCATAACTAAAGGAAACATCAAAATGGTATGTTTTGATATAGTTAATACCGCACAAATAGGACTATCGGTGTTGACCAGAACCTCGCTGCACTTAGTACATCGCGTCTTGAACAGATTGCCGTGAAGTTCGATGAGATTCTTCGTACCAGCTCTTGTGTGTAATCCATCAACGTTTTGTGTTATCACTGTTACCTTCTTGTTTTTAGCGTGCCTTGCCTCATATTGAGCTATAGCTATATGTCCCTGAACCAAATGAATTAATAAATAAGCAAGGATCAAGATCCATAATTAGGATGTTTCCACAGATGTATAATTATGAAAGACTGCTGTACTTCTACCCTATTAAAACACGCGGTACTGAGGTACTTACAGCGTTGGGTTTCACCTTCATCACCAACTCCCTTCTATAATGATAGAATTCCCAAACAAGACCAGGGTCATCTCTAAAAGCAGCTGGAGTGGCGAGACTAGCCGAAGGAAGGTCCCTCCAATAGCCTCCCTCCCCGCGAAACGTTGGTACTCCAGACTCCGCACTTATTCCAGCACCAGATAAAAATACAACCTCTTTGGCAGATTTTAAATCTTTTTTTAATTTAGATATGTCGTCAGTTACTCTTTTTCTGTATAATTTAGAGGAAGACAGAGGTAATGTTTTCGGAATTGGTTTCAAAACATTCCACATCATTATCATACATGTTCTAGTTGCATTTCTTGATGGATACTCGCTTTAAAATTGTACATTTTTGATGAATTATTTAGCATTATTCTTTTTAAAATCGTATTTTTGGATGCGTAATAAATAAATGATTGTTCGAAAATTAATGTAATCAAAACATTACAAAACACAACTCACATGACATTGTTATTTCAGACTTTTCAGAGACAATTCAAACTGCAGCAAAGACAATTAAACAGAACCACAGAGGCAAGTATTTGCTTACCATTTTACTTTATGCCGGCACTGTGGCGCATTTTAGTACCTTTTTAACCATTATTATGGATTAATTAATAACTTGATTCCGGCAGAGCCCCGTAGGTTCTCCAATGTCTACATTATTCTGAGTTCATCGACACTTTCACACTCTATCGTGACATCTCTTAATGCGACGTTTTCCTTTTTGCTACATGACCCAAAGGTCCGAGCCACTCGCGGTTATTACAGTAAATGTCAATCCCATTAGACCCTCTTCCAAAGTTATTAATCCGTTGAGTCGTGTAAGGATTTTTCTTTTTTTCACATTTTCAGCGGTCTATCTAGTTTAAAAGTTGGTTAAGCCTTCAAAGTGGCTAAACATGACGACGTACGACGTAGTCATTATAACTAATTAACAATTTATACTTTTCCCAGGTACGAAATTACTTATACTTTTCATTTTACTATACTTATATTTATTTTCACACATTAATAGTTTGTAGTAAATCGTTAGTGACCGATCTTCTAGGTATTATAGGGATACTATTAATATCATTTACCAAGTAGACGCTATGTTTTTTTAAAGAACAATTCTCCTCTTTTAAGATGGGCACTAAAATAAACTAAGCATAGTGGAAACCAAGGTCGAGTATCAAGACGAATCTTCGCAGTAAATTGTTGAGATGCCTAGCGCTTCTATTTTTATTTGGCGGTTTTTTCCAGGGCCACCTTTTTTTATCTAGTTTACTGCTACAGTTACCTATGTACTTTTGTTTTATCGCATTTAAGAACGTGAAAAACGTGCGTGACGTGATTTTTCTCAAATAAGCATTAAACAACTCTCTCTCATCTCAATTAAACAACTTATTTAAGGTAGAACACTCTACTTAAAAATTATGATCATCTCAAGAAAATTTGACCGTGTCTTATAGTTGACAGCAGCCATGAGCAGTCCGAAATGAAATTTATATTAATAATTGAAACGAGTAGCTATATAGCAGATTTTTTTTAAAGGTACTTTTTGGTTTAATGTTTGGAATTGAACAACATTGTTTCAAAATACGCTATAATATCTTAATGAAGCTGAAACTGCCTATAAAATCTTTAGCAGAAACGGTGTGTTATTTTAGTTACTTTGTCAATTTAAGTATCTTCAAAACAAGCTAAACTTCTAACAATCTACGCATTTGAAGTTGGGAAAAACCCAGATTTCTTTTTCCCGAGGTCCTCAGACAGCACAGATGTAGTTTATTGCGTATGACTAGACACCGTTATAGGTATTCCTTTTATCCAGACAACGAATAAAGCAATTGGCTTCCAGAAAAACCGGATGAAATGCTAATTCGATAATCCTTTGCAGAGTATTTGCAATTTAACACTAGAAAAAAGAAAGAAAACTACGTTAGCAAGAAATATGGGACTTACTTTGTAATTACCTGACTGTTGATTACAAAGTCACAAATAAAGGTACCTTAATTATGTTACGTAGGAGTATACACGAGGCTGCAATAAATGTAGCGAACTATTATAAATTTAGACATTTATGTACCTAATACGAAAACGCTAATCGAACGAAGATTTTAAGCCTTAAGTGCTTTGTCTAGCTCCTGGTTTCTGAGGTCAAGAGCGTTAATATGAAAATGACAGTCTGCGTAAATGGACTACCGTTAAAAATACCTCAGAAACCAGGGGTAGGTCTTCCCAACAAACAACAAGAAAAACTATCAATTTTCGTCGCATCGGTCTTCCTTACAGTCTTATCACGGAAATTGAGCTTAGAATACATTTTTACATATGTGTATAAAATCTCGAGACAAAATCATCTATAAATATAAATATACAAAGAAAATTTTTGTTGCCAAACAATTCGCCGCAAACAAAGTACTTACAAACGGTAACAAGTAAGACACGTAACTTGTTGAGTGTGGTACACCGCATACTACTGGTATTCCTTTGAGAATTACATAATTAAGCCTCCGTCCTTTACCTGTGCATAAGTAAGGGTCTTTGAACTTGAGAGATTTCCGCCAACTCAATTTGTTAACTTGATTAGAGGAAAAAAAATCTTTGGAGCATTGGCATTTTAATTTGTTATTTTTTATTGCTGGCTCAGATTGTTGGATTCAAGAGGACGAAAATTATGATGATACTCGTTCATAATTTAGCATTGAAAATAAATAAATAGATTAAAAAATAATTGCATTAATTTTTGGCCTCCAATAAGTATACGAAACCATACTAAAATATTATCAACGTACTTGAACGTACTTACATACACATTATACGTGTATAGTGAATATATAAAAAACAACATATTTAAATTCGTAAAAACGTTTAATCTAAGAGTAATGGTTTAGTAAGCTGTAGACACTTCTGACTATACGAGTAGTTTAAGATGTGAATTCAATGCACACGAGTTACAGTATTTTAATAAATAGATGAGGCGTATGTCTGTAAAAATATATTTTTTTAATATTGCATTTTAACTGAAATCCAACAATCTTCCAACTGCAAAATTAGAGCCGAAGTTATGATAACGTTTCGAAATTCATTTCAAATCTTATCACAACGAACTTAGTAATGACGCAACAGAAAGTTTGGAAATCTTGTTTGTCGGAAATACTGCTGACAGAATGAAATAAAATTATTTTCAATTAAGTCCTAGTCCCTGATTGTGTTATTCGTAAGATATTTTGGTCGGCAAAGTTATCTGAATTATCTAATGGTTTAAAACTATAGTTTCTTCGTAGTATAGTATAGTAGTAGTATTAGATAGTATCTCTAATACAAATAACTTCTAAATCAATAGAAAATTTAATAAACTTTCATATAAATATCAGCATTTAACAAGAAAAACTAATAACAGAACGTAATAACACGGAGGATAATAACTACTAACGTCAAACAATAAAGAGAACACGAGTTACAACCGCGTAACAAATAGACCATTTCAACTAACAAGTGCTCCATAAAGCGGGAATCGAGTGACCTGATTTCACCAAGTCCTTTCTCTCCGCAAAGATTCAATGCCTATCAAATACTTTTACGAACTCGCTACGTGTATACTACAAACAAAAAACTTCTTTTGAAGCCAACTCATCGCATCAGATTAGAGCGGATCTTAGCAATATCATTTTAATGCTACGGTTCGGAAATTAAAACCTTTTATGGTCCCTTGCGTCCTATTTTACGGTTTAATTCAACCGGAAACTTTTCGGATGGTTCGCACGCACGGTCGGCTGATAAAGGTAGAGGAAAGTCGAATTATCTGTTAACGCGTGAATGAATTACTGAAAACATTCAGATTCAGAACGATAGTAACAAACTGAAGTTTAGGTAACCTATAAATGAGTTTCTGCAATTTAAAAGCTATTACTTGCACGCGCCAACTGCGGCATATCAAACACCAACACCTGTATGCTTGTGAACGAAACCATTGACGTCATAGGGTCGCGCAGGCGCAGTGGACAGCGTCGCCATCGCGGCATAGGGGCGAGGGGCATCATAGGACAACAGGATTCACAACGCGGCACGCTGTGACGGCGGGCACTCGTTTCGCGAAGAGATCCAGCCACCAAATAACGCGGGAAAGCTTCGGTAAGTAACGACGTAATAATAATTACACAGATAAAATTAACGCCCGAACCTCCCGTCTAACTCGGTGGAAAGTTATTTTTTTGGACTTTTTTTCTGTTTGTTTTACTTTTATGTGTATGTGGGTGCCATTTACTGGAATTTCGGGTCGCTATTTACTTTTTGTTGTTGTGTTTCTGCAGTTTTTGGGTGGTATTTAATTAAAACTTCGTAACTTGTTGAAAATAGATTATGTTTATTATGTACACTAACATATACATACAATGACATACATATATGTAATTATTACCCGTATTCGTTTTGCAGTGAACATTTCTTTATCGTTTCGTGTTTTCAAGCAACTTTTTAAAGGTGACGGCGTGTTTCGATGGTGGAAAAAATTGAAAAATTGTATTTTATTGCAAAAGCTACTTGTGCTCTTTTGTTTACAAAGAAAACGTATCTACTCTTCTTTCAGTTTGAATATGATAATATAATGAAGAATAACAAGCAGTTTTGGTTCGAATATAATAAAAACGAGAATATGTATAAATTGTACAAAGAAAAATTAGGGGTGAAGGCAGTTTCTTTTTTCAAAGCCTCTGCCAAAATCCGGGCGTCGTATTACAAAGATTTAAACATAGTACGCAACTCCGCATCTAAGACAAAATTTCGGCGTCTTGTGTACAAAAGAGATTAAGTGTCCATTTTCATTTTATGATCAAAGCCTTTGATGACAAAATGAAAATACTATAGGCTGTTGAGATTATAGAGGGACGTGAATTTTCCAATGTAGATTTACGAGCGGACACGAAATTAGTAATCGTTTGGGAGTAAACAACATCATTGGGTCAACATCGGGATAATATTTCGAGGGGATGAATGACGCGGTTCATTGATTGACTATTTAACGATGTGTGTATTACATACATGTTAATGATGGCTATCATTCTCGTATATTATGCAAACCTAAATTGAGAATACACAAGTTGTTTTTCAATCTCTTTCAAAGAACAGACTAGTTTCAGATGGCACTTGTTTGAACTCATTACTACTTCGCTATATCTTGAGTAACATGTTCTCGAAGATAGTTTTCAATTGAATCTGAAAAAAATGATGGTTAAGGAGAACATATTACCTACGCAAAGAGTTTTTCATATATCGCCGTCGTACTTCGTAGCCACATTCATTGTTAGCTATTCGGATCGTCACAATGCGTTCCTCTTTCATTCATGTATTGCTGCGACTGCGGTGACCGGAATAATCGATGGCGCACTTGTTGTTTCTTTATTGCTTGATACATGAGAAACAGTTTTACTGCAAATATGTGGCAATGATGACAATAGTAATAATATACGAAATATCTGCGTACCAAAAAAAAAATGCTGTAAATATCTAAGAATAGAAAATTTTATTTTCTAGAAAAGACGGTCAATACATATGAATTAGCTATCGCAATTTGGTTATGAATGAATGTTTGTGCAACGACACTTTATAATGTACTAGCTGACCCGCGCAACTTCGCTTGCGTCACTTAAGATAATCATAATTTGCCCCGTTTTTGTAACATTTTTCACTGTTATTCTGCTCCTATTGGTCGTAGCGTGATGATATATAGCCTATAGCCTTCCTCGATAAATGGGCTATCTAACACTGAAAGAATTTTTCAAATCGGACTAGTAGTTCCTGAGATTAGCGCGTTCAAACAAACAATCAAACAAACAAACAAACAAACAAACAAACAAACTCTTCAGCTTTATAATATTAGTATAGATGAATAAATCCTATTCAATATGCTAGAAAAATCTTAAATCTTTACTTGTGTGTGACATATTCTTAAAGGACTATCGTTAATACCTCGTTGGGTGGGACAAAGATATCATGTCCATTCTCACCTTTGGTTTCCTTACACTACCTTTTTTAAGTACACATAGAAAATGAAACCCTTTTCAATTAATTGACAGTTTCCACGACACGATATAAAGAATAAACAACCAATTTCTAAGTTACGCGTTAACAAATACTTGTAAAGTAACAGTAAATATTTTACAAGTTGTAAACTTAATTTGAAGTTCCACTAGTTTGTAAAGTTTGGCCCTGAGCGTTCTCTTGGACGCACATATTTGTATTAAGAATGTTTAAAGGCAAAATATTGTTTTAGGAGCCTGTTAGTGTTTTATGAGTTTGTCCAAAGTTGAATAAACCTTCTTAGAACGAGAATTCATTCTATTATTTTCATGATATTATTTTGTTGTGATTTTGGTTGCATTACTTGCTAGGTTGTGATTGATAAATAGGCTTGGTTTCGGTTTCATTAAAGTACTTTAACGTTCCTTCGGTTTTAGTCATTGAATAAATAAATTAGTTATTTTAATATTCATATTACATTTTACCACTTATAGATATACAATATAATTAGTTGGGTTTTACAATGACGTTAGGGTATTCGTAACTTGAATACTGTTTTCAGTTAAACGTCGTAGGTTAAAATATAAAAAAAAACAATAATTTATTTCGGCTTTCCTTATGTATTATATTTATTTGATATATCGACAGGTATATAAATCGTTTCAGCTCCCTATTTGTCTTACCCTCATAACAATTATCTAACATAGTTTATGTAATCCCATTTATCAGGTTAGCGTGTTCTCTCTAGTATATTACGGATGGGAAATATAACATATTTTGATTTTGATGTGTAGTTTGTTAGGGTAGTTCAGCTTATTAATATTTTTATTTGTGAGACTCTAATAAAATAAATCTTAATTTGTTATTATAAAAAAAATGTCACAAGTTTGTAGTATTAATAATTCGCGGCTTTAATTAATTTTATCACAAAGAAAACAATAATCAAGACTGAAAACCAAAATAAATTAACATTTAACCATATGAGAAAATGAAATGTTAATCGTCCAATAAAAACGTGACCGCAAAATCTGCTACGCGGTTATTAGTCTACAGCCTACGCCGTAGCTCCGTAGCCGCGTAGCAGTGACTTGTCAACTTCATAATTACATTCTATAGACTTTGAATTTCCAATGTAATTAGCTTTCCGATTATCTCGGGGTAAAAGAAAAACAGAAGGTTTGAGATGCTAATCATTTAAGTAACTCGCGCTCATCAGAACGAGAGAGAAAATTTAAATGACAGAGTTTTCTAAAGAATGTCTATATTTAGATTTACTTGATGTTTTAAAAATAACTTAGGGCAGTTTCAGCCTTTAATAATTACGAAACTATGACATACACACCGAGTTAAAGTTTTTGATAAAGTATTTATTTTTATGTACTTAGAACTTTATATTATATTAATTAATTAATTCCCTTTGAAGTAGTTTTTCTTGGTGAAAATGATATTTTTGCTAATTATAGAGTTATGATAATTTCTTGAACTCTGCGTCTTCGAGTTTAGATAACTTTAAAACGTGTTCATCCCTGACATAAACCTAACAAAATATCATAAGCCTAGATGTAACACTGATCGTTATTCCAAGTGACATGTACCGAATATCTTTAACATTTGATACGTTTGATGTAACAGTGAGCTGAATGGGAAATAGGTCAACATGTTACAGTATATATTTCACATATTCGATGACGTAAATGTAAACAATTTAATTATGATTGCGGTTCATTTCTGACGTAATTGGGTCGTTCATTAATCTATATTTAACACGTTAATGATTGAGGTGTATGAGGCTTCAAGTTGTTGTTCGCTTTAGGTAAATTTTTTGCACTGAGCAAAATATTTGTGTGATTGGCAAAGAATTTTTAGTCTAGTTGAACTGTACTTCTATGATTTTTCATTGATTTTGTATTCTTTTATCATACAAGTATCTTTCGTAGTGGCATAGTAGTAAGAAACATAAATTTTGGACAACGCACACACGGTTATCTGAGTCAAAACCGAATATAGATGGTGCTATGTTAACCCAAAGTCTGGCTACTTCTAGTACAGTAAATAATAATAATTATGACGATAATATGCTGTATATAACATTGGCACATTAATGAATCGCAAAATTTAATTTTGAAATACCTAACTAAGTTTAACTGTTATCAGACCATACAAAATTGTTAATCGGAGATTACTGCATCGAAAAAAGAAAAAAAAGAATAAAGTTTTATTGAACTTATATTCACCCTACGTATTATAAAACTACCTAACCACACAATCGTAAAAACCCATTAAAACATTCCACTCGATCTCTTTCCAATCAAACAAGTTTCAATTACTCTTCCATTCCACAATTTAATACACAAAAATACGTTTTCAATAAACGTTTCACAAAGGTTCTAATCATACCGGCATGAAAGAATTTAATCGATGGTTACTCGAGCATACTCTTAGCGGTTAGAAGAGAATGCTTCGGGCTGTACTTATATACTATAATATACATAAATATATATAAAGTCGCACACAGACATCGCGAGGCAATCGTGACGTATTGTTTGTCACGAATGTTTCAACTTGAGATATATATTATGCATTTATGCTTACGTCCCGAACGGTACTTGTCAATGCAAAAAACCAAGCATGGTGTTAAGTACCAGAAGTGAAGAAAGATGAGCAATTTATAAGTCGATTTTAAGTTTGTAGAACTCTGGAGAGCATGTAAAACTGTCGGTCAAGCGTTTGACTTCTCACTGGGGAGAGTGAGTGATTAGAGAGTGTACTTGTGTATTTTGCACACACTTGGACACTATAACACAGTACTACACCGATGGCTGGTTTCTATAAAACGAGCTGTCGTGAAATATCAGTTAGGAGGATATCGTTCGGCGATCGTTAACAGCGAGCAGGCATATGTAACTAAACGATTCGCGACGCATGTCTGTAAGCGGCTTTATAAGCATATTGTCTTGGCCGCTTCTATCTTAATCAAGGGACGTTTTGTTCTTGTCGAAAAAAGTATGGTTTTGGTATGAGTAAATAGGTTGTTTTGTCGACTTAATTGGACTTCTGAATTGGGTTGTTTATTTATTTCGTTTTATGGAATAATATGTGTGTTTTTTGTAAGGGATGTTATAGCAATTATTTTCTTTGACAATATTGGGAATACGATATATTTCAATGTTGTTTAAGAGACAGAGAAAAATTTTATGCGTCTTTCTTTCTCAATTACACAATTTATTTATTTATGTTTTCTATAGCAAATTTATGAAGTCACTGCTTGCGCTTATAGCAATAGTACCTCAAAAATTTGGTGATTATAAAAATATTTATATAACTTACATATTTTTTATAATTATCTTGAACTGTCTAATTGTTGGGCAAAGATTCTTCCAATACAATTCAAATATTAAATACAATTTAATTTAAATTCTAATAAACCGAATTGCAAAATGAGAGTTTTCACTTACGGCAAACTTTCAATTACTGGCAAGTTTCCTTTACGTGCTCAGTATAGAACGTAAATAAAATATAATGTTATATTTTTTATGGCACACTTCTCTCTACTGCCTCGCTTTATAAGTGGCAACTGCGGGAAGTGGGACTCTCTAGGAGTTCTTAAGTGGTACTAGTGGTGCTCCACTGCATTTTACAATCGTAGCTCCGACTTTATAATCGATGGAAAACTTCACTTTTATATTTCTGAAGAAATTTACGATGTATTTCTTTTTAAGTACTCTTGGGTAGTATTGTGTATATTATAGCTATGTTTAAACGTAATATAGTAACAGTTCTGAAGTTCTATTAGATGTTATAATAATTTCGGTCAAACGCAGTCGGTTGTAGTAAACTAAATAGCACCTCTTGATCCTATCATACGGTTTTTGACAAGAATCAAGAGATGCTCTCAATCGATCATAGATTTGTACTTATAGATATATTTGTATATTTATACAAAATATTGCGTCATAGCTTAGAATTGCTTGTTATCTTTCAAAATAAATGCTCTAATACTATCTAACCATTACAGTACCATTACAATTTCTTAGAACTATCTAGCAAAAATACCCCAAAGTATCTTTCAAAGGCGAACAAGATCAAAAAGGCATTTATTTTATAAAGTACGATATTATTCTTCGCTCGCGTTACATTTTCTTGAAGCGTTATTCGTTGAAGTTCACAAATTTACATCATAACATATGCTTTTACGTGATTATGTAAATCTTTAATATATTTCAGGCGTGAGGTTTTAAAAATAGACTTCACCTATTTCACGTTCGTGACGGTCTCTAAGCTTGAATACAAATTTTGGGTTTTCTCTTTAAAAAGTTAGAGTAAGAGAGAAGGTATGAATGTAAATGAATTATACGACAAGTTACTGTTTTCCCACGTATGTATGAGTGGGATTATGTGACGCATACAATTTTAGAAAGAAAACTATTATAAAAACTGTAGTTGTAACTGTTTGAGTGACTATGCTTTCGCTACTCTTGTAACTGTCTAAAGAACTTTTCTTAACTATCAACTTAGGCAGTATAACTGCCTTTCTGTGACCGGATTCTACCACGCCAAAGCGATTTAAATCCTATGGTATTCCTCTCTCAAGATTTGTGCAAGCCATAAAGGGCTGTACATTTCTCACAATTTTCATATTATAGCGCGGTATAACATATCGAAGTACAGCCTAAACGTTTACAATAAATCCTCAATGGTTGGCGGAGTATATTTACAAACCTATATTTATCCAATCCATGTAAATTAAACAATCAAACAAATAAAATCCCGTTTTAAATCTCGGTGTCAAGTTGCAAAGAGATTGTTTTGTAAATAAAACTGGAAACCTTTGAATAAACTGTCTGTAATTTGAAGATAAATGGAATTAATCTGAGTTCAGCTTTCGACTCGAGTGACAATTTTAACTCTTCATTTTGGGGATGCCGATATTTATGAATGGGTTCAAGTTGTCCATATTTATTTACTTTTTGTTGTTCTTGTAAGATAGACAGGCTAATATTGTTCTACGGTTTAATTCGCTATGAGCCTTTGGTCGCAGATCTGTCTGCCTGAAAAGATTTCTCTGGGTATTTTTGACCTAGTTGATTTATATCGTAAACTATCCATGCCCTTAATTTTATCAACATTTGTTTGGTAGTTTTTTAATCAAAGAGTAACATTCATATGTACTCATGTTGATTCCCTCAAATTTCGAACATATTATATGTAATATTAAGGATTGTTCCGTTATTTAAATATATTATTTATCTCTTTTTTGTAAGCAATCGTGTCTTATTACAATCTTTCTAATTTACGACTCAATTACTTGAAAATGGAGATACAATGATGTTTCAATAGATAATGGTTTTCAATGAATAGTAACAAAAGTCGTACGTATTTGTTTAGGTCAAAACTATTGGGGATCACAGTCACGTAACTGAATAGTAAGGTCAAATTACAATAATATAGGAAGCAATATAACAGTTTGCAGATTACTTTTAGGAAAAAGTCACAGTAAAATTTGAATACAGGATAAAAACAACAAAGTTATTATTAGGTATATTTGTCAAATTACTTTCAACAGATTTGATTTGATAAGTCTTTAAGTTGTTTTTGTTTCCTTTATAAATTATTACCTGATTAAAGTAAATAAAAAAATAAAAAATATACGAATATTCAATCTGTTCAATCGAATCGAAACTGCTTTTGGAAAATAAACAAACCGTCATCTAATTTCAAACTGAACAATGCTTTTACTAGTATATCATTTTAAATACCCACATATATAAATAAATAGCATCCAGGCTCAGACCAGATACAGATGTGATTCGAATCCACCACGAGCGGTAGGTACTATGGTTATTGCGGCGAGTTAACCACTAGACCAAACGTGTAGTTAAAATACCAGTATTGTTCTCAGATTCTAATCTAAAATACCAAAAATATTATATAATATGTATCAAAATTACGTAAATACTCCTAATTAGCATAAGCAACAGCTCAAAGATGCGGGCGTGTGTGGAACTTTTCTTGAACAAAGTTACACAGTTTCGGGAACGTGCCTTTGATAAATTACTGCTAATGTAACACTTTTCAATTTGTTGATAAAAGAGATGGTTGTATGAATACGTTATTTTGTATTACGTCTGCTTTCGTAACGGGAAATACTGATGTACAATGTGTACATACATAAGTAAACGCAACGTCTTCCTTCCAAGAAGTAAAAGCGCTTCTGATAAGAGCATGATTGATATTGGTGCTGTAATTAAAAGACAACATACTCTGGATTAACAAATTAGATTTAAAAAAATCTATAATCCAGTTCGTCATTCGATTCTACGAAATTGCATACGTCAATCGATGTAGCCTAATAAAAAAATAATATAAGAGTAAAGACTAGTATCAAGCAAGCAAAAATAATGATCAAATAAAAATAAATCTCTATTTTACATATTTTCACCTTAAATAATGTGGCTGCACATATATGTAATGAGGCTATAAAAATGTATGAATTTTGATGGTCAAATTCATTCTGATGATGACAGTTTCAAAGTCTTCCTTTACGTTTTTACTCGATAACAGAAGAAACTATACCTACAAAGATTTACGTCCTAAATTAATTACCTACGTGAGTCCCAGTGTTTAGGGCACTCACTAATGAAGGCTTAGGTCATTGAACTTCGCTAAGTGTATTAGTGTTAGCGTATCATGTTAATGTATCTATTTTAGTCTTTAGATTACGATCAAAACATGTTGTAATTACTTCTATGTGATACGCGTGTTTTGCTGTTATCTTGACATTAAATGTAAAGCGCATATCTTAGTAATATAATAATATGGGTATTTTATGATGAGACAGAAATATATATAATCGAATATATAATAGTAAAGTAATTTCGTCAATTACGCTTTAAAACAAAACTATTGTATTAATTGAGGGTCTAGGACTCTATGGTGATAGATTATGTTTTAGTAATAGACACACAGCTTAATCAAAAGAACGTTTCTAAAACTTCTAGTTAATGGAAAATTAACTAAAGTATATTATAATACTTGGTATTTGTTATAGTCAAATGTTCTCTGAAATCAATACTGCCGAAAAATCGTTTATCTCTGATGCTCAAATAATCTTCTGCTAAGCGAATACCAAGAATTAAATAGAGCATAGCAACATATACCTAGTATATGTGACCCGAGAGTCAAATGCCCAGAGGTCAAGCATGAATAGGTATTGTAGTGACAATAGGTGAATAGCTCAGGCCTTGACGGACAATCAAACCTTGTATCACTGAGATATTGTGCTGAATCTATTTGTGATACAATACTGTGTAGTTATATGTGGCGGACATTTTGAGGAGTGGAAAGATAGTTTTAGAAATCGATGTGATGAAAATATATTGATATTTGATAAAACAATAGAAAGTTATAAGAATAAATTGTGATTATTTATACTTAAAGATATTTTGAATGGTTCTCACCTTTTATTAATAGATAATTTTAAAAGATTTACATAAAATACGAAAATTATGAATTCTCGACGTCTCGGTGCAGGTTGCACTGACTGTGGTCCCTCTCCCAACCTGACTGGCAGGCTAAAGAGCGTGCCGTAACGTGCATGTTCGCAATGATTACCGTATTATTTTCGATAATATACTTTCATAATACTATACTTCAGGTTTTTCAGAGCCTAGATATTCGGATTAAGTTTAGACGGTATGGCGTGTTTTTGTTCAGATTTGTAAGTCTGGAGACGTGCCAAATAAATGATAATTTAAAGCATACCAATAGTAACAAACTGCAGATACGAGTTCCAATTTCCTAGGTAATTTTTTGCCTTATAAAATAATTCGTAAATTACTAATAAAGTTGACTATCCTCGTTTTCTTGAAAGGTCACAGTCAGGTATTGTTCCAAAACCTAAGCAAGTCATAACTCAATTAGCCTTTGTACTAAGATGAGTTGAAAACGTTAGTTGACAGCCTTTGTTGAATCACTGAGGCAAGCATTTTTAGTGTACTGCTCAAGGTCTGCTTTGTAAGGTAAAAGAAAATACAACGAGAGAGGTTTTAAACGAAATGTTAATGTAGCTGTGAAGATTTATAAATGTTTGATACTTGTACAAATATACATATTGTATGTATGTTTGTACAAGTACAAACACGATTTAACCGAAGTTTGGATAAGATTGTCTTATCAAAACTTCAGTAAAATCATGTTTGTTGTATGTTAGCTCCCTGTAGCTCGATTCTCTATTACTATCGACTACCGACAACCGACTGCCATCGAGAAATAAATGTACAATTATGTTATTAATAGACAGCCACAGAAATACATTATCTGTGAACATTTTAACTGTCAAACCAACATGCCTCGAAGTCTTAGGTCCAGTTTTTACCCTTTCATTACGGAACCCTAAAAAGTATTTTTTGTGTTTTGACGGAACATTATCTTGTTAGGCTAAAGCAGCCAGTACTTATAAAAGTAGCGCCTAGTCATATTACAAAATTAGCCAGGTAAAAAGCCGAGATATTTAATTATTCCGTTTTAAAAGCCTACCACCATTAATTAGTAAACAGGAGACAAAATAGGGTAGCCTGTAATTACCTAGCTAGGAGATTGGGTTCAATGACCGCAAGAGTATAAATAAGAGAGGCCGTAAGGGTTCAACTTTTAGCCTTAGTTGGTATGGATGAGATTAGGGCGACAGTGGATAAAAACGTTAGGTCGTGGTACAAGGGTTCTTGCTAAACATTGAAGTATACATCAGTTTTCTGAACTTTGACATGATAAATGATCTATAGTTTTTTGAACTAGTTTGTTCGTTTTTGTGTCGTTTTAGAAGAAAAAAAAGATTACTTCGCTTCTATTCTTGAAGAAAATGGCTTCAATCTTATTTTTTTTTAATATTTTGTCTGATCTAACTGGGCTTAACATTAACTTAATTCGACAGTACAAAGCATTTTCATCTATCCTATTTTTTTAAACGTGACGGAATACTTACTAAGTTTCGTTATTTAAACCCAATCTTGTACTGATTAATCTAACATTTATTTACTTCGGTAGTTGCAGGAGAATTGAATTTATAAATTTTAAGCCATTTCTAATACGTAGTTGATTAATAAATCTCACCTTACTCTACGTCGTTCAGAAACCTTTCCTTAAGTTTCATTTAATAAAGATATGAAATAAGAGGCGTTCGCTTGTAAATGATTGATTGCCAATCTGGCCTATTTCGCAGCTCAACGGACGAAAGAGGGGGGATTATACGCGTTAATCCACAAATTGACAAACGTTGGCCCAATCTGGGGGAAAAATAAATGAGAAAATACGACAGACCTGTTGCATTTCTATGAAGATTATAGTTAGGTATTCTTTTGTAATTGTTTGTTATGAAAACATTGGTACAATTTTCTGCAGTTGGTTCTATCCAATGGCAAGCATTGACATTTAGAATCACTTAAAGGAAAATAGCTCTTCCCGAAAACGCTAAGGGCTGTGTATGTGTTAGAAAGCCATTGCTATAGTGTAGTACTTTTTCGAATTTTACCTATCAATTACCCTTTCAACACGTATATCGAATGGTTATTTAATACTAGCTGACCCGCGCAACTTCGCTTGCGTCACATAAGAGAGAATGGGTCAAAATTTTCCCCGTTATTGTAACATTTTTTACTGCTGCTCTGCTCCTATTGGTTGTAGCGTGATGATATATAGCCTATAGCCTTCCTCGATAAATGGGCTATCTAACACTGAATAATTTTTCAAATCGGACCAGTAGTTCCTGAGATTAGCGCGTTCAAACAAACAAACAAACTCTTCAGCTTTATAATATTAGTATAGATATAGATATGAACCTACCTACATATGCATTATCTAGATATTAAGGGCATCACTTTTCCTGTTTTCGATTGTGTATTTTTAAAGTATCAGTACAGTCATCTCACATATCGTTTCTTCTTTTCCTTACAATAAATAGTTTAACATTTTAGATAAAGTATTTCACACAAAAACGTATTACAGTTTTTATGAAAGTAAATAATTTATGACTAGGTTACAATAGTTATGCAGTTAAAACATTAAATTACGTATTATCTGTGACGTCAACCCTTGCTATTACAGTATTATTTATTCTATCGATCGACTTGGGAATTGCTAAGGACTGCCCACAAAGGCGGGTAGTTGAAAACATCCAATATTTACAAGTAAAAAATTATCGCTTTAAGGTACCTTGATAATTTTAGCGCTAATTGGTTTGCAACAAGACAATGATTAATTTAGTAAACCTAATTATTATTCTGCGGTTGTGAAAGTAGAGTTAAGAATCAGATGAATTACTAGATTTGACGTTGACATTACACAGCTATATGTTAAAAGCAAAGGCTGAATTAGTTTTTTTTTCTAATAAAAAAAATCTCAAGACTAAGCTTTCTATGTGTAAAATATTATACTAATTCGTTTAGTTTATGCATTAGAATGTATTATAAAACCTTTGTTCTAAACTTCATCGGTTTTTAGGCTTTTTACAAACAAAGAAAACGTGACCATAATGCCTAGTTATAATGTTACAATTTCATTACATGTATTTTACTACATAGTAGTAGTCTATAAAATGGAATATTGAGCAAGTTTACAGCACGATTACGTCGGCTTATACATATTTAATGCGGATCATATTGCGGATTAGTCCATAGGAACTTGATGTATTGTACAGCTTACGGCGAGAATAGTACACTTAATAATATGTATGTATCTATGTCACTATCACGGCGGATTTAATTTAGGTTAGATCGCTCTTATGCGGTCAATAATATTGCTTGATTTAAACCCTAAATAGTTGATATTCTAGGGAAGGATTTTATTTTTTAGTATTTTTATATTCATAAATAGGTGTCTGTGATTCCTGCCCTTGATGAACTGTCTTCTCGATGATTAATAGGTATATTAACAGTTGCGGTCACAATTTCAATATATTTCTGAAATACGATCAAATACTATTGAAGAATAAATAACGAAGAATCACACAAAATGCAGTTTCTACGTAATTAATATCCTGCCACATTACGGTCGTGATATATATGTATGAAAGTAGTTTCGTTATACATATTGTCTGGGGAACGAACAACGAAATAATTACCCAGCTAACCATCGAGGTATTCTTACTTCTTAGTAATTATTATAACATTATAATATGTGATTATTTGTTTACATTAACTTACTTTACCAAAATAATCTTAATTATTATGAATGTTCTAAATAATACATTTTACTCTATACTTAAAATACTCAATGTAAAAGATAAATCTGCCTGTTTTGCCGATTATAGCCGTTATATTATAGCCGTTTATAGCCCCCTTCCATATTTTATTTCAAAGATATAACAGATATGACTAACTAGTAAATATTGTGTCTTTGTAGTTTTGCATCTTTGTTTACCCCTTAAGGTAAAAACAAGTAATTTTCTACACTATATTAGATTCTTGTACAAATATTTCTCATGAAACTGGCAACGTATTTGTAATGTTCAACCGAGTGCAAGCAATTTTCTTCTCAAGAGTAATTTCTTGGAAAATTGTGTGCAAATAACAGTGCACTGTGTAGTTACGAAGTCACCACAATATCAAGATACGAAGGAGATACGTTGTGCAATCGATCCTATATTCAAAATGCACTTTTTAAACCAATGACAGTCTCACTTCTGGGCACGCCGGTAAGTGCGGATTCAAGACATGTTCTAAAGAATTGTGTTAAGAATTTATAGGCACGCATGTATTGTGCTAGACCGAATTTGGTGATAATTTTTTGATATTTTCAACAGAAATGTGTCCTACGACACCAACGTACCCCAACGACCTCATCCTCCTCTGGCACTTTTATCTGTCGTAAATGTGGTCGCGGTTGCCACTCCCGCATAGGCCTTTTCAGCCACGAACGAAAGTCTACTAATTCTACCTGACGCCACCTTAATCATCTGCAATAGATGTATTCAGTCCAATGATGATGATTTTTGAGATGGATAGATGGATAGAAACCGTTTTATTTTACGCTTTTGGGTGTGATTTTATATTGACCGGGTGAAGTTGCCAAATAAAATTGAATAAATATTTAACAATCCGTTAAGAGAATATCTAAAAGGGTTACCGGGCAAAGTAGCGGGTATCGCCTAGTTATAAAGATAATACTATAAATTATTCATAACACCTGAATCTAATATGCATTAAGGGTACTAAATAAACATGATAATTCGATACAAACTAGATCCCTTGAGAAACTTTCAAGCAATTACCAACAATATCAATTTGAATATGTAGATGAAGGTCCCTATTAAATTCAATAAGGCCCACTGTCCGTTATCTCATTCATTTTAATACTTATCATGAATAAGATTAATACTGATTGTGTGAAAGATATTTTAAACATGGGTATGTTTGGAGGAAAAGCCTTTTTTAAATCATATTTTTACTATGTTTTCCCATGTAGTTTTTTTACTTTGATATTATAAATGCAACAGTTTTGATGGTTGGATATTTCGATGGACATATCGTACTCTCTCATGCCGAAAATACTGAACAGATTTTCCTGAGCTTTGTTACAAAGATTCGAATTTTGTATTTTAATTTACCTAAATACCAGTATTTTTAAAGAAAATGTGCTCCAAATATTGTCGAACATGAAAAGTAATACGTTTTCTAAGAAACAATACCGCGAAAGACGTAAAACATCATACGCAAAGAGCGCCAATTGAAATATAATGTTCCACGAAATTTTCGTGGTACAGATACCTGAATACCTTATATCATCAAAGAACCATAAAAATACTTAAAAATACAGCAAATTCTATTTATAAAAGCTTTCCATTGTAATTTGTGAGAGCAAATCGGATTCCTTTTAGATAATAACACATTTTTACACGTATTATACCGCAAAAATAAAATGGTTTGGAGTAAAATTGATGTGGGGTGAAAGGATGTAATATTACATTTTGTCGGACTTTATTGGTTGTCGGTTGCTGACATCGTACTAGAGTGAGAGTAAACAAGATACTGGTTTTTCACACGTTGGCGATTTTATTGAGGTTGTGAAAACAATTATTTTGTGTATTTGACTGCAAAAAAAAAATTATGTCACGGTAAACGCTAAAAGTTTTCTGTTTTGTTTTCAAAATATGCTTATTGATTATTCAGTTCAACAGTTGGTACACTATACGGTTGATATGAATGAGTAAGTTATGAATTATTCACATTAAACTTGTTTTCTGGAACTATTGTTGATTCACTAAAAATTCTAATTTCAATTCTACATCAAGTATCGCTTCCACTGAAGTTTAAAATTTGTTCCAGACCATCATTTACTTTAGCAAAGGTTGCCAATATAAAGTATCATGTCTGAATTCTCAGGATAGTGCGCAGTACTAAAAGTTTAATTGCTTGGAGAGAGCTAGGAGGTCGATCTATTAGCTATAGTTACAGTCTTCTGTGTCAATATCAATAGTATAGAAGCTAATTGCACAATATTTTCAAATCGCTTTGCCTCGTTTAACATTCAGTGTCCAAAATGTTATTAATGACAAAAAAAAGCTTTCGCTGTGATGTGGATTTGCATACTAGTCAAATACTGTTATGTCTCAAGTCATACCGTTAAACAAAAATTATAGCATGTTGCCGTCTCACATATCAACACGAAAAGCATGTAACTACCTACTTTGTTTTGTTTCGGCTGTATTTAAACTGTAAGAACACTTTGTAAAATTTCTATTTATATCATACCTTTATTGGATAATAACTTTGTCTAGTGAAAAATCTGTTTTACAGTCAAAGATATAAATTGTATAATAATAGATCGGTATTGTTAACGTGACGCGCAATTTAAAGTCCTATCAGGAATTCCGAGCGCTCGTGAAAATTGAGCAAAGTTCTTATAAATCGGGTACAAATCTTGAAGTCATTTTTGTAACAAAAGAATATTCTTTTGTGTTACGGGTCTACAGCTTATTGTGTCCCAGTTCACGATCTCTCCAAATCTTTACATAATTGAAATTTTTCTCAAAGTTTCTTTTGAAGTATTGTTATTTTAGAACTTATTTTCTTGAGCATTTTTATTGTTAGTGTTTTGCTATTTCATAACTACTAAGAGTGATGTAATGTTAAGTATTTCACGAAGACAAACAACTGATGAATTTTTCTTTGATCTGATATAAAAAGATGTTACGTGTTCATGAAATAATAACACAAATAAATTTAAATAAACAACAACAACAATAAACTTTACTTGAGTACGGTTAAATAGTTTTCAAAAGAGATTTTTTATGTTATTTAATTGCTGTTTAAATATTCTGCATGCTCCTGAAGCGAGCGGTGAATATTTAAATACCAACTTGCACTTATATTAGTTTTGTAACCCTCTATTATAACTTTGAGAGAGAGATTTAAAATTGAAAAAAGTATTTTCTGATGAAGATTTCTTTGAACTGTTTACAAAACATTATCTTAGTAATAAACTTAAACTAAATATTATAAATGCAAAAACTTTAATAGATATTTATTACTCAATCACCGCAAAAATACTGAATAGATTTTGGTGTAATTTGATACACAGATAGTTTATAGCCTGGATAACAAAAGCGACTTTTTACCCCAGGATATATTCCAAAATTTTATATAATACTTGAATGAAACGCCTAGTTTGTTATATATTACGTTTCCTGCTAATTTTGTTTTACGAAAATGTGTCTTTATGGTAAAAATATTTTAAAACTAGTGCATTTTAAATTAACATCTTAATGAATATTAAGGCCGTTTCAGTCTGGTTTGTTTACAAACTAGACATAAATTAATTTGAAACTTGGCGCACTTTGCCAAGTTCTTAACTTGAGTACGTTTCTTCTTTGACCTACAATGTTAAAGTTAAGAATAAAGAAATGAAAACTTGAGATCAGACATTAAAAGTATTACGTTTCTAAATTCGTTTGGACATTAAGTTTTTATACGGTTCCTAACTAGTTTAAACAATTGTAACGTCTAGACGGTAAGGCACTTTTTTATGATCTTGCTGTTCCTTGCTTGAGTATAATTTCATATTCAATAACATTTTTTTAACCAGTCTGTTTCTGTGTCCCGCTGAGGAAAAGACTTTTCCTTGGAGTTCCTGTCCTCTTAGTCGCTTGTTGCGCCCGACCATCCAACCATGGGCGTGTCCAATTCGTCCTACTATCTACTTGAAATAATTGAAATGTAAATAAAATACAATCAATTGTCCTAAGACTGTTTTGCGTCTGCAGAAAGCGTGCTCTTACTAACGATTTCTAACTGTCGCGTCTTGTACACACAACATTATAATGCAATGCATGCAAATAAGGTTTCCCAGCCCTTAATTTTCAATCGCGTTCAGGACCCGTTGCAGTGTAACTTTCTCCTACTAATCTGACACAAACAATTTTGTTATGACCAAAACTTCCAGCTATTATGTTATCAAAAGAGCTATCGTCCCACATACGATGTAGTAAAGATAAGGAATTTATAATAACTCCGAAGCTAACGAGAAGCTTACAGGATCTAGTGGCGAGGTAGCGACACTCGGTAAAGCCTTTGAGAGATTTGCATTATTTACATACTGAGACAGACTTGAGTTAGCTGTTCCGTGGTTCCCGGTTATACAAATATTTGTAGGATATAGGGAATCTAGCAAGACTTGAGAATAATGTAGGCCAAGATACGTAAAGACCTTCCATATTTTTTTTTGTACACAGTGATAGAAATGTGACTAATGTATTAAGTCTGCCTATATATTGCTGGCCAGTTAGTTGATGATCAATTTTGAGGTTTGAATTGTTCAAACTACTCGATGACCCTAGATGGCTTAGCTATGGAAATAAAATTACGAACAGTAACAAACAAGCCGGAACAGCCTTAAAACGTTAGGCAAACCCAAGTATTCAAATTATTGAACATTTTTGAGTGCAGTTTTGTCTATGTTCTCAAATATTTTGTGCTCAGTATCGCTAAAACAATCTCTAGTTTCTAGATCAACAGGCACATTGCGACTTGTCTACATCGATGAGAATATTGAATTGAATTTTCCACTTGAAAAATCTCGGTCGGAATCCCCGTATCCAACGTTTAGATGAAGCGGAACAAATATCCGTTCTCAGCAAATATCAGTTCCGTATGGAATGAAGTATCTTGTTGAAAGTTAAATAAAACGTTGAAGTTTGTAAAATTTATTCGTTGTTGATAGTTAACATAATATATTGTAGTTTATGCTTCAACTAGCCTTTTCCGCCATCGGATTTGCCCGCTTGGGATTTCACACTCTTTGGGATGGAATTTCCGAAAACCCTTACTAAGGCTAGCATAAATGACAAATCAGGCTTTTGCGTTTAGCAGTTACTAGCTGATCCGCGCAACTTCGCTTGCGTCACCTAAGAGAATGGGTCAAAATTTTTCCCCGTTTTTGTAACATTTTTCGTTGCTACTCCGCTCCTAATGACCGTAGCGTGATGTTATATAGCCTATAGCCTTCCTCGATAAATGGGCTATCTAACACTGAAAGAATTTTTCAAATCGGACCAGTAGTTCCTGAGATTAGCGCGTTCAAACAAACAAACAAACAAACAATCAAACAAACAAACAAACAAACAATCAATCAAACAAACAAACTCTTCAGCTTTATTATATTATATAGTATAGATGAGTTACGTTTACGGCTATAAGTTGACTGACAGTCAGTCACTCACTCATTAATGGAAGAGTTACACACTACATAAGAGTTGAGGAGATATGATTCAATAACCTCGATTGCTTAATCTAAGAATTAAATATGGGTAAAAGAAAAAGAGGAAAATATCTCTGGCAATTTCATGTTTATATTTTTTTACTAAAGCATTAAAGCCAAATGTTGAACGATGAACGAATTGAATTGCCTAATATTAGTACAGTAATTTACGCGAATAAATATTAATATCAGATGTTAAATAATTCATTTACTTAGTAGATATCCAGCTTTCAATTAATACATCTAAATATTTAAGAGACCTAAGAGAATTAGATAAGCCGAATAAGATTTACTAATCTCACTATTCTACATTTTGTATGTTTCAGGAATATTATTACTACCTATAATCAATTTTGTTTATTATGTGTATTAATAAAAAAACTTTTATACATTATTATTTGTAAGACTACATAACTATTTCTAAATTAAAATTTTAAATAAGGATATTTACAGTATGTATATAGAGGTACAAAGAGGAGTGCGTGTTGCGAAGTATTTCTCCTTATCACGAAAATGAAATTGGTTTTGAAATAAATTTAATCTATAAAACAAAAAAAAACGTATTGCATTTTGGCGTTTTTCGATAAACGTTACCGCACTGCAATGTCCCAGGTTGACCGAATTTTCAAACGGCCTTGGAAGTTGACACAGTGGCCGATAAAGTCATTGACATCAGCGACCTCACGCACACACAGATATAAAGCATTTACCCAGGGTTCAATACTCTAAATATTATTTATTTTTCTTTGATGTTCTTACTATAATTTTCTTATAAATAAATGGAAGTGAGAATTTGGTAATATATAGGTACATAATAAGTAAGTAGCTTTGTTGATAAACATTAAATATTGAGAGACACAAATCTTCAGGCTAAAAAAAGACGAGGATTAATACTTTATAGTAAATACAGTATTAATACAACTAAGACTATTAAATAACTCAGTGACCTACTTATTAATACTAAAACAATCCAAACAAAAACAAAACAAATTTAATCCCCGCTTAAATATTAATATCTCGAAAACGAACAACAAAATTCGACCCAAAAACGCTTTTAAACCGTTTTATAATGTGGTGGATCCTTTCACCGTATCTAGTGGTGCATTTCATGCTCTGGTTGTGGTTGCCGGGTCGGGCGAACAACCTGGTAACTGGGTCACCGTTACGAGACCTACTAGCAAAATCGGGAACGCGGGAAATCTATAAACGTGGAACCTTTTTGTACTTATATCGAGATTTATTGTACGGTTGTTTGTGTTCACGTGTCTGTAGGAGTGCTTTTGAATGACTTGAGGAAAAATATGGTTTAGTTGCTCTTTTATTAGGATTTTTGCTCAAAAATATTTATGTTGAACCGAAATGTGGAGGAGTGGTTTAAGGTATTTTTAAATGGAAGGAAAGACGGCACAATTCTGTAATTTTAAAGAGATATAATTGAATAACTGACGTTAATTTGAGATATATTTTTCTATCAATCGGAGCATTCAAATGTTTTGATTCATTCATAATTATTCAAAAGTGTGTTTACATTTATTCTGAGTATTGAGTAATATGTAGGTCAGTGTAAAAAAGGAGCTTTTTGCAGTGACCCAAATATTACTAATTTCTACAGAATGACGAAGCAAAAGCATAATATTTAATCGTAATATAAATTCTTGCAAATCACTGCTGTCTTTTATCGAGTTACTATAGCTGGTCTTAATAAAGAAAATACGGTACTCATCTAATTGAATATGGTAGAACGGGGGGTTACTTTTGAATGAGGGGTTACTTTAAAATGGAAAGAAATAGGCATGTTTGCTACAATTTGATTCACAGTGAAGTTAACTACCGAGAACCGGACAACTGTAGCGCGATTCTGTACAGTCGGTACTGTTGAGTTGCGAAAGTTTGGCTTAAAGAATGTTCTGCCAAAATAGTTCCTACGACGCCCGTCAGATTTTCATACAAAATGTCTCGATGACAGGTCGGTTGTCAGTAGTCGATAGTAGTAGAGAATCAAGCTACTGAACTCGTCGCTAGCTTTTTGTGCGAGCTATTAACTTATTTCTATCATGAATTAACCCCAAATTTTCCTAAAGTCACCCCGTTCTATGGTACTGAATAGCCCGTAACCTATTTTCTCTTTTAGTACATAACCTGACTGCATCGAAGACTAATACAATTATTTCTTAATCGAGTTGAATCTGCAGTGCCATTTTATGGACATAATTTTAAAAAGGAAGTAGACTTTAGTGGGAAATTTTATTAAATTATCGACTAGAGGTAATTTATTTTAGCTGGACTTTGTGAATAGTAGAATAATGTTTCTTTTTATGTACATTAAAATGTTTATAGAGGTATTATAATTGGAATTTCATGATTAGGCTGAACCACAGACTGTGATCCTTGTTTAATCATTGATAGAAAAACAGTACATATTTTGGTTGTAAAGTAGGTACTAGGTAGGTTACTATAACTTTTATTAAATTTAAGATTTACTTCAAATTGGTTTAAATATTAACAGGGTTTTGTGGATCCGGGTTCATAGGATTTCAAAATATTTGCGTCATTGAGGAAAAGTATAGAAAAATCAAGAAAATACATCATTGTTTGCTAGAGGTTAGAGTTA